>NC_090931.1:1125031257-1125334287 GCF_040938575.1 Ambystoma mexicanum
AGATCAGAATAGGTGTCAGGAAGGGAAGGAACAACAGAAAGGGCGTCCTTCATAGTGTTACACAAACCTTTGTAGAACACCACGGCTTTCTTGTTTTCTGGCCATGAGGTTTCAGCCGACAACTGGTTGAAGTGTGTGATGTATACTATTAAGGGTTGTCTGCCTTGGGATAGCTCTAGCAGCTCCAGGTCCCGGGACTGGGCTTTATACCTGGTGTCAAATATTTTGGCCAACTCACTCACCAGGAGGTCGAAATCATAAAGGGCCGGGTGATCGTTTTCAAGGAAAGGATTAGCCCAAGTAGCGGCAACCCCGGACAGATGGGAAAGCAGAAAAGCGGCCTTTGTGGTGGAATCATGAAAGACTAAGGGCCGACAAAGGAAATGAAGCTTACACTGATTGATAAAGGTACGGTATTTTCTGGGGTCCCCCTGGAACTCCTCAGGGGATGTCAAAGGAAACTGGGTGGGCAATACCACGGGAGCAGGTGGCGTGAGGGGTGCAGAGGGGCCCGGGGTTGGTGGTGCCGGATCCCCAAATTCGGCATCTGGCGGTAAAGGGTTGCGGTTGCTCTGGATGTTGTCTAAGCGATGATGGATCGCGGTTGTGGCAGCCGCCACTTCCGTTCTAAGGGCTGCAACAGCTTGCATTAGAGCGGCCACGGGATCCCCGGCAGCAGGTTCCATCCAGAGAGCAGAGTCTAAACCAAGGGGCAATCCAATTGTAGTCCAGGAGGAAAGCCGAGGTCGTGTCCAGGGGGAGCGGGTCAAGACAAGGTACCAAACAAGGGAAATCCAAGAAGCAGTCCGTGGGAGTAGCCGAGGTCAAAGCCAGAAAGAAGCAGGTCCAGGCGAGGTACAAAAGGGGAAGCGGGTCGGAATTCCAAGGGCAAAATCCAGGATCAAAAAAGGCAGCGTCAAGTCCGTAGTCCGTAGTCCAACCAAGATCAGCTGTGAAGCGCGGATAGGAGTTTGCGCGTCGCTTTTGAACGCTCGCTCCAGTGATCACGTGGTTCACACACGTGATTGACGCACACACGATTGGACGCGTGGAGGAAGAGCGTCCAAGCGCCGGCAGCGGGGACGCAGAATGCCCGTGGCGCATCTCCACGGCAACCGCCAATGCAGAAATGGAGAGCGAGGCATAAACCAGCGCCGCTGAGTTCGGCCAGCCCCTTGTCGGCAAACCTGAAGATGAGGGTGAGCAATGGTGCGTGTGGGGACTTGCTGTGCTCTATGTCTCTGCCGTATATTGATGGAACTACGGGGTGCAACAGGAGGGCTTGTGGATGTGGATGTGGATGGGGGCGTGACAAATGGAGACCCAAGTAGCAGGAAGGATTGGTGTCATCATCAGTGACTTTTGATCAACCTCCAGCTGATTTATTTGTCTCCACATGTATTAGAAGATTTGATGATATCTAGCATTTTTCCTGCATCATTTTGTTGTAATACCTTTTTATAACGTCATAGCCAGTTACGATTGTGTTGGTGAAATGTTTTCCTTTCTATTGCAGCTGCTGTGGAATAATATAATTTCAAATTGTTTAAACATTGTCTCCCAGTTTCTTTTGGAGTATAATTTGGTTATCATAAGCATGGCGATGAGATATGTTCTTCAATTAAATCAATCTTGATACTTCCTCAAATATTCTGAATAAACTGAGATAATTCACTGGTTCAAACCCTCCTGCTGAATGCAGACAATTCACAAGGTCACTTACATTTTTAGTCAATGAGGGTAATTTAGAAGATGCAATTCTGATCCGGTTTCTTCCCATTTTGACTTCTACAGCAGTCATGTTCCTGTAGTTTGCATTCTTGAAGACTGCCAAGAGTTTTGCTGAAAGTAAATTGTGATCACTGTTATCCATTTGTTGAACTATAATCCAATTTTCTGATAAAGTCATTTCAGTCGAAATGTATATGTAGTCCAGAATTTGACCATCACTTTGACTTTTTCTCGTGATATTTGCTGGTATATCACCATCAGTGTTTCCATTGAGTAAATTCAATTTGTTAGCATCCATAGTGATGTTCCACTGATATCCTCTCTTCTCTGCAAATGTGGCAGATGTAATGTTGAGTATTACAAGTCCTCTTTTCTCATCCCAGCATTTGGAATTCAGATCTCCACAAATGATAAACCATAGGTTTAGCCATTTCTGTCTATAATGGACTATCCACTTCTCGATTTGTTCTGGAAAGTTCAGACTCGCAGTGGATGCTGGATTCCAGTAAAGATTGAATATAATGAGCGTTTTCCTTGTTTTTGTATTGTCAATCTTGAGGGTGTCCACTATGATCTGAATTAGGGAGGTTGGTATTTTTTCTTCCACTATTATGTAGGCAAGGTGGTTGTTAATAAGAACGAGCAGTCCTGACATCGGCCTGCCAGTATCTCTCTTGATCGTAGGATTTAAATGACTAGAGTAGCATTCAACGACAGGACAGACTCGCATCCAGGTCTCCTGCAGGCAGAATATGTCATGATTTTCAATTTGGTTACTTCCTTCTTGGAAGCCCCTTGTGTTCCATGATAACAATGTAAGGGGCTTTGAAGGCGGTGAGGGCCGGTCCTATGGCATCTTGATCTTATCAGCCACTAGGCCCATAAACCATTTCCAATTTTCTTCAGTTCCTTTTGTTGACATCCTTTGATCTTGTTTGCTTACTGATCTATCATGGCGATTTGTTCTCCTAAATATTGGCGATGTTGGTTCCTCTCGCCTATTAGAATGTCAGTGACAATCTGTTTTTTCTGTATCTGATGTATCGGTTGAGTTGTCGATGGGATCTATCTTGCCTCTCATTTCTGTGAGAGCGTCTGTCATAAGTGTCATTGAATATTGCTCTTTCGTCCATCCTGTTGGTTCTTGAAGACCACTTGTTGTTATATTTGAAATGTGACTTATGCACAGGTTTAGGATTCAACTCATATGTATTATGTGAGATTTTTAGTGAGCCATATATGATTTTCGGCTCAGTAAGGTCAAAGCCTAGAGATCTCAATTGAGAAACTTCTTGTTTCAATGACTAAGTGATTAGTGGAGTCATTGGATAAATGAATACTCAATCGAGCAAATTCTCTTCAGGAAATTCAACTCTTGCTAGGTCACTAGAAGTCAGTGATTGTAGGGAGGGTATATGATGTAATAGTCTTATGACATTTGCCCGATTTATAATTAGCCCGTCTTCTTCCGGGCTAATTCTTTCCAACAAGAGGCCATCCTCGTACTCATTGAACTTAGTTGAATTCCTTCCTGATTTTTGCTCATCATGACCTCTCAAAGGTGGCGGTAGTTTAAGTGGCGAAATTCGGTACGTATCCTTGCTCGCTTTCACATCTGAGTCATCATGCACATCTCCTTGTTTCTGAGTTGAGGGAGCAGTTTTTCCCTCTATGCCATTGATCAGGCTTTTTTTTGTTAATTGTCACCTTCTCTTCTTTCTTTTCATTCATGATTTTGATTTGTTCTGGATCTTTCTGGCATTCTAACAAGATATGTTGATTTTTTTGAGTTACAGAACTCAGTTTGTTGGATTTCATACCTTCCTTGTTAGATTGGAGGTTTGACGTGGGCTTTTCTATGTGCAAATGAAGGGGGCCTTTAGGTGCACCCTTCCATTGTGGCCTAGTGTCAAGTTCTGGTGTTCCGTCCTCAGTGTCAGTGCAAGTTGGGGAGACACTAACATTCACCCCCTTGTCATCTTCCAAATCTTCATTTGTCATGGTATTGCAATTAATGGAGTAAGTCAAAAGGTTAATCAAATCTACTGATGATGTTTCCTTTGTTGGCCTGTTCCAACTCACAATTTGTTTTTGTAGCTGATGTTTGATTATGGTTGCCTGGTGAATTTTGCTCTCTAGAATTAAAATGTTTGTTCTGCTGATGATCATCACAAGTCAATTCTAATGCTGTTTTTGTGTTTTGGTTATTTTGTGGTGATTTCATTAGTGACTCGATATTCATTGATCCTTCTTTTGTCTAGTTTTGATTGTCAATTCCTTTAAGTTAGTCTCTATTGGTGTTCCGGTCATGTTGTGATTCCTTACTTCTTTCTTATTTTGAATAAGCTTTGAATTAGTTGCTTTAGTTTTCATCTTGTGATCTTGTTTGAATCTTAGTAAGTTTTTTGTGGATTTGGGTTTGAATGTTGTAGTTCCTTTGACAAATATAGGACACATCTGTTGAGATGATTTTTCGCATTGGAGCTTGGACATTACCCGTGCCAATTGGCAGAGCAACTTCAGCTGATCCTTTCTTTTGAGGCAGTTCACTCCTGTCAGGCATTGCAGTAATCTCCAATGATGGCAGGTATCATTAAAGGGCTGACCAGTGACATCTTTATGTGGTGGATGTATTGTTAAAGAAATGCACTCTGGGTTGTCAAAAGGATCCACCAAATGATCAACTGACTTCTTTGTATTATTCTCTATATCAATTGATTCAAATCGTCTAGATAGACGTCGATTTTCCTTTTCTTTTATCACTGGATCGAGTATTGAATGCAGATGGGTTGCTACTTTCGCTTGACTCATGTCCATGTCCTTCTGAAAAGCAGTTATGAAGGTATGCAGTCATTGTATCGAATACAAAGCATCGAATGCCAAAAGCATTGAAAAAAATGCATCCAAAAAAAGCATTGAATTCATTTTTTTCAACGGTAAAGGTTTTATTTTAAGTATAATGCGTTATAAGGGGTCCCACCCATTAAAAAAAATGAAAAACAAAAACATTTGATGCTTTTTTTTCGTTGCTTTTTTTTAGATGCTAAGGCATTCGATGCGTTGGCATTTGATGCAAACACTGTAAACTGCTATGAATGCTTCTACAAATATTATTTTTGAAGTCATCATGGCTATAACTGTTCTCTGATCTTTTAATTGTTCGGCCATCTGCTCATGCAGCTTCATAAATGGTGTCATGGTCACAGTCATTGTTGTAATCGCAGTAAAATAGTTTTCAGAGTTAACTGTAGATGCTGGATTATCATTTGTAGCTTCTTTTGGTGCCTCTTCGGTTTGAGTTGCATCATCCCGGAGTATCACTTTACCAGATATGAGTCGATTTGATCTACTGCTTGCAAAGTCATTTGATTGTGCATTTTCACTCCCAGAAGGATTCCAGTGGTGAGTGGGGGCAGCACAATGATCCAACTTGTGTTGTCTCAAATTAAAGTTGGAATCACTTCTGTTATATGATTTCGTTTTTTCAATCGCAGTTAAAGGTCGTTTCTTTGCTTGAGTTTCTAGTGCTTCTAATGATGAAGCAGAACCTAATAACTGTTGGTTAGAAACCTCCAAGCCTACAAAAGGTTGGTCGTCAGATCCAGTAGGGTGGAGGCGTTTGTTACCATTGTGTTGCCTTTCATGTTGGTGAAGGCACCAGTTATTACTGCTCCCAGAATTCCATATACATTTTTCTGGGAGATGGTAAGGCATGGAAAGCTGCTTCCTTGGAAAAGTGCAATGCAGCTTTATTTTGCCACCTACCAGTGATACTTCACTAGTGGGTTTGTGCACATAGGCATCAGTTAACTGCAAGGTCTTGGCACTGGCAAATAGATGATCATCGCTTGCACAAAGATTGATTTGTGCGGGCAGTGCTATTGAAGAGCTGGTAATTTTGTCAGACTTCTTGGCTTGTGGCACTTCAGCTTCAGGATAAGCAGGGCAAGCTTTTATAGCCGGCTCAAAGGCTGCTTCAGTCGCGGGGGCACTGCCCACTTCTTTCCCCAGACAGCTGGTGGCAAGCATTTTGGACGGAAATGTTGAACTCAGATGCGAGGGCATACAGAGCGTCTCCATATCCATGGCACAATTATCTCTTCCGATCTCAATGTCACTCATGTGCTGGGAATCATGCAAGGGTTTATGCAAAGGTTCATGCAAAGGTTCAGCGTTCACAAGTAAAGATTTGGAGATGGCACATGTGGTGCGGACAGTTTTTTGCTTGAACCCGGCCACCCCATGACTAACAAAAAGAGCATCCACTGCTCCTGTATGGTGTGAAGCGCCAGGGGCGCTGTGCTCTGGGGGTGCACAGTCGGTGTGCAAGTTTGAGGGTTGAGCGCTGGGTCATTGGGTAAGGCTGTCATGAGGGGCAAAGTTGTTTGAGTGGTAATGATTACATTAACACAGTTTTTGCAGCCGGCACATTTTTCAACAACGAATCAGTCGGTGTGTGTTCCATGCTTCATGCTTTGCGCTTTACGCTATTCCAGCGATCTTCCTTTGTTGTTACTGCTACGAAAGTACCAGGCTGGGCCGGCAGCTCCACTCGAGCCAAACACTCGGCCAAACACTCCACCACGCTCCGCTTGTGGCAAGTGTTTTGGTCAATTAGCTCCTCCTCTTCTTAATAAGCAGAGTAAACCAACTCTGCAAGCAAAATAGCAGCAAAAAAAGGAAGAAACACAGCGGTCTCTTGTCATGGCTACACTCGGCCAAACACTCCACCACGCTCCGCTTGTGGCAAGTGTTTTGGTCAATTAGCTCCTCCTTTTCAGAATAAGCAGAGCAAACAGACTCTGCAACCTCAATGCCAGCAAAAAGGAAGAAACACAGCAGTCTTTTGTCATGGCCACACTCGGCCAAACACTCTGCCACGCTCCGCTCGTTGCGAGTGTTTTGGTCAATTAGCTTCTCCTCTTCAGAATAAGCAGAGCAAACACCCGTTTGTATTAAGTTCTAGTGTCCCAACTCTGCAGAATATTCATGCCCCATCTATTTAAAAATTCACAAGCCACCACAGGATAGCCTTTTTTAGTGTATAACTTTTAGTTGTTTGTGCTCAACTATTTAATCAGTGGCAGTCTTGGCAGAAACACTGTCAGGATCGTTTATGTCCTCTGTGTGCAACAATCTTCATGTTACTCATGTCCACTTGTGCAACAATCATCACACTTCCTTGCCCTGTTGGTCATATTCAAGAGGGAGTTATGGTCATTATGGAAATTGTTTCCTTAAGTAGGCTCTCCCAAATCGTTAGAGTACAGATTCTCATTGTCCTCGGAATCCAGTGACGATGCTAGAGCAGAGAGTCTTGGGGCCTCATTACACGGTGTGGGATGTTTTTATCCATGCATCCGAGCCCTACCTCAAAACTGTGCAGTACTGACATGGAAAACATCATGATGGCCAGAGATTCCCAGAAAATGCACAGGGAAATGCATGAAGAATAGGCTGCCACTCTTTTTGCCGATGTTATGGGCACAGAAGGGCACTGCCTAAAACCACCATTGGACTACCCACACAGTAGTCTGAAACCATTGGGAATGGCAATGCTGATTGCCAAAAGCAACCTAGAATTGTGGGGAATTCATTTTCTTAAATCCCAAAAATGGGTGCATTACCAGTACTCACCACTATCAGAAAGCCGGCGTTTTAAAACAACACCAGACTTTTTTTTTGTGTAAAACTGAATAAATGAACCCAAAGCAGGCCAAAGAAAGACTTACTGAGGGGTGGATACAATGTAAAGTTAGATTCTGAAGTGACTTGAAGGTTTATAACAAGACTGGCTGAGCTGTGGATTTCAGCAGTTTAAGTAAATTTGGACTGAAAGACACTAAAAATCTAAATGTTTAAAATAAATGAGTGACCTACTTTTGAGTGTCACATAGGTTGCAATTGTTTAAATGTCATAGTTTTAAACTTAGAATCAGCATTTTAGCTGCATATGTAAGAAATGGTTAGTTTATTTGAATGCAGAAAACTGGGTAACTAAAAGTGACATTACCTGGGGCCTGGCTTAAGGAACTGAATTCTGCCCACCAGCTACCCCCGACAGGAGATGAGACTAGCACAACAGCTGTGTTCCCAGGCCTATCTGCCTTTTGCTGCTCCCACCAAAAGGGATATGACACTTCCCTGATTGAATTACCTGGGCTCTGCAGGAAATTGAACAAAGCCCAGTCCTGACTCAGGCAAATGTTTTATTATGGGGGCCGTAAAAGTGGCTTCCTCCTGGAAGGAAAGGGGAGGAGCACTGCCTGTGAGAGCAAGCTGGCCTGGCAGAACTGGAAAAACCAGAAATTCAACCTTGTGCTGGGGGGAAACCACACCCCTTTGGGGCCAGAACATAACTCTAAAAAGATGGATCATTCATAGAGCGGACTTGTGAAAATTATTTAAATGATACCATAATTCTTGTGATTTTTCTGCCCACATTTTAAGAGGTTTTTAGAACCGGTGGCATGATCTGGGGGCAAGCTAGCAGTTAAGAGGGTATTACTTAAAATGTATGCATGTTAAAAATCTGACACTTCATCAATTAATGTCCATACTCCTTGCGCACATGTGTATACATTTGGGGTAATGTCCGATATTACGAAACCAGTTAAAAAGTGCAAATGTTGCCATTTCTGAATGCAAGCTCCCAGGAAGAGCAGATTTGGACAGGGTATACCTCCTGTGATATGTGATGGGTGCATGTAATTTTAAACAAATGTGTACCTGTGCAAATATGTCTTTTGATCAAATATAGATTGTGTGTAAAGTTGACAGGGGTGGGTTCTCTGTATCATAAACAGACCTCATCATGATGACACTTCATTTCATTCCCCCAATCAAGGGGAAGAGGAGGAAGTGGCCAATGACAAGTGGAGAGGGGCTGGCTAGTGATGCTGCACACACACCCACTTTCAAAACACATAAAAGCAGACAGTCAGGACAGATAGGGACCTTCAAATCCATTTGCTGCGGGACGCTCTGCCGGGAAAATCCATACTTTACCTCCATCCACCTTCAGAGACCAAGACTTTACTTCAGAATTTGTAGCAGAGAGGTCAACTACAAGCTAAATCCCTCTTTAGCAGGCCTCAAATCATTGCCACTATCACAGCCAGGCGAGTTGTTTGAATTCTTTGCAAGAACCCTTGCCATTTGCCAGAGAGCAGTGTTGTATCCAGAGAGAGACCAGCTGAACCGGAGGCCGCTGTATCCGGACCCACAGACCTGATCAGAACCAGAGACCCAGACCAGACCAGCAGAGTAGAGCTGACCCAGACGCTGTGCGCAGAGACCGTCCGTGGCGAGTGAAGAAAACCTGACCAGATCCGTGGCGAGGCCCATTCTATTTCAAAAATATATTGTGAGTACCTAGCAGAACTGTGCAGAAACAATCTCCTAGTTAAAATAATATAATTCAATCTATTTTAATCTAAGTAGAACTGCCTCCTAACTGTCACCTGTCATTTGCAAAGCTGTCACCTGTCATTTTCTAGTTGCAAGCTGTACTTGTCACTTTGAATTTTTAAAATTTCAAATCTGAAAAACGACCTTTACCATATCGCTCATATCTCCGTGGCCGTTTGTCTTAGAGACTTGCAGTAACTTTCCTCTGAAAGCTGGGAATCTTGGCTTTTCAACTAACCTAGAACCGCATTTCTAACCCCTGTACTTTTGCCGCAATTGCGAAAAACGCACTCGCGAATTTTACCGCGATTTGCAAATTTCTCCACGTGTGAAAACAGCAGCTTCTTTACTTTCCTTGCTAAAAATTCGTTTGCCTCGTAAGACCCATCCCTGAATCATTGCTAGAGTGAGCCTGGACTAATATTAACTAGATACCACTCACCCTGAACCTCTAGGGGGAATTAAAAGCATTTTAGCATATTTTTCACTTCATTGCCAGCACATATAAAATCATTTTGGGCCTGTGTTTCAAACTTCTGTAGTCTAAGCTTGCTGGGGTGAACTGAATTACATTTGATTGCATTTCTGAGAACTGTGTGCTTTCCTTCCATTTCCTTGCATTGCATAAAGGGGGGGAGTGGATTGCCAGAGAAAAAGTGATTACATTGTTTTGTTGAAATCATATTGAGTATTTTCTGTATTGCATTTTCATTCAACATTACATCCATCTGAACTTATATAAAGCATTCTCTACCACCTTATTCTTCTGTTCCTATTCACAAGTGTGCTAGTGCCAGACTATCCATTATTGATTACTGCTCAGATTCAGTGTGATATTCAACTATTAATTTATTATAAAGCGTGATATATATATATTGTTTAAATTATCAAATAAACCTTTAAACTTGCAAAACAGAACTACTTCTTGGCTCAGTGGGGTCAGGGGGATTCCAAGAGAGGGGTGTTATATAGGGGTAGTCATCCAGAACGCATGAACTGGATATAAAGATATATCAATAAGGGTTTCCATTCAGTATCCCAGACTAGGCATTGACTTAGCTGTAGTGTTGAATTGAATCCTCTTACAAATTGGGGGCTCGAGCGGGACGTTTGGGTTAGATCTACCATTTGTGCAGATTAATACAGCGTGCCAGCTGACCAGATACACATATCCGGTCGGATCACCACGCTGTGTTACGCTGTAAAGCACTCCTCAAAGGAACGCTCTAAGGAAAAGGTCTGTTTTGCAAAAATAAAATACAAACTTCTGTAAGTCAGGAAGGAACTCAAATCTCTAGAATGACGACCTTAGTAGACATGAAAATAGCCAGAGAGCACTTCTTACATAAGTTATTTGTGAGAGGTGAGTGGACTCATCAGGACCAGACGGTCTGGTTGCAAGCAATCACACCCCAGATCACGGAAACAGGGTCAGATATATGGAGAGACCAGGGTCCCTTACATGTGGCCCTGAGTGAACTATATATGTCCTCTAAGGCCAAGGATGAGCACAACAAGATTGCCAGGGTAGCGGCATATTTATATTTACATATGGGAGCCATGCAGGACAAATGTGCTGAAGGCCAAGATCTGGCGAGTAGGCAACTGCTGGCATAACAGAAGGCCCAATCTGATCTGGACTCTTCTGAGCAGAGGCTGCAGAGGAGCCAGGAGTCAGAAAATGATAGTAGGCAGTATATCATTAAAATAAAGGAGGACATGGATATACTGCAACAGGAAAAGGCTGACCAGGATACTAGATTTCTGGCCCTGCAGAAGGAGCACCAAGACAGTTTGGACTCCTTACTGCAGAGCCAGAAAAAGCTGGAGCAACAATTAGACTTTAACAGGGCATGCACGGAGCAGGTAGCCACCCTGCAAAGTCATCTAGATAGAGTGAAGGCAGAGAGCAACAAGCTGATTTTGAAAGACCTGGATACCCAGTCAGAGTTTGATGAAGAACGCCAGAAAGCTGGTGCCTTTCAAAGGCAGAGGGACGACCTGGCGGCACAAATGCAGGCTCTTAGCCAGGAAAGAGACGCCTTAGGCCAGGAAGTCTGCCATTTAAAAAGAAAAACAGAAGAAAATCACTTGGCCCTCCAGGGGCTGGGTGACCTCCAAAAAGAACGCCAGAACTTGTTAGAACACACCAGGAGGGTGGAGGATGCTCTGGCAAGAAAGGAGCAGGCCAATAGGGACACAGCTCAGGAGGTAACCCTCCTGCAGCAAAGACTGGCCCAGTGCTCCAGGACCAATCAGGAGGCACAGAGAGAGAATGAGGCTCTCTGCCAGCACAATGATAGACTCCAACAACAGGTAGCGATGCAGGAGAGACTGATAGAGTCTAGTAAGGCCTTAACTGAGGAACTGAAGGCGCAGGCTCTTGCATTGCAACAGGGAGCAGGGGCGGATAGAGATGAGGTTCGCTGGGAAAGAGAAACTCCTGAGCATAACCCCAGGAGCCCTAGTACCAGAGGCCTTTATTTCTCTCAGTCCCTGGACTCTGCCACCCCCATGTCCCCTGGCGCACATGAGCACAGGGCCACAGGGATGGCAGATTACTATCCAGCCAGAAGCATGGGCTCATAGGCCAGTACCACCCAGGAATGGAGGGGTGGGCATCCGGGTATGGGCACCCAAGCACAGTGCAATTTGATGGGGAACCCCAGGAGAGTAGGCCCATTAAGGGCATCCTGAAAACCTATGCCCAGTTAGGTCAGTGGGGGGGGGTACCCATCAAATCCTGGCAGCAAGGAGGGATCTGAAGACTCCTCTGAGCGGTACAGGACACAGGAGACCAGGTCCCCACATTCTGCCAGCCATTCCCAGGCTCGCAGAATCCGGGAAAACCTGTAAGAACAGACGGGAACCTCTGGGAGCAGTGCCTCTGAGTCAGAAGATGAATGGACCAGGGTTACCCGGACCAAAAGGGCCAATAAGACAAAAAAGGGCCTTGCTTAAGGACCCCTTAAAGCAGATTAAGGCAATCAGGAGCGTCATCACGCCTTATCATAAGAACGCCAAGTATTCTGTTTGGGAGCACTTAGAGTTGTTTGAGCAAATGATGGAGACTTTCCATTTGAAGGACAGCCAAAGCTGTATTCAATATGTAAAGTGGACCTTCTCCCCGGAATACTCCAGTTTCTTTGCGGGGCTGGAGGACCAAAATCATTTAAGATGGTCCACCTATAAGGCGGCCATCTTGAAACATTTTTCTACTCATAGAAATCCTCAAGAGGCTCGCAAGGCAGCCTACAATTTACAATGTGGGGAGGATCAGGCCCCACAAGAATTTGTGCAGGAGTTAAAGCGTGCTTTTGCACAGACCACAAGAAGGGTGCGCACGGATAGCAGAGAATTTATTAATACGTTTTTCCATGCCTTGCCCAAATACATAATGACCCAGCTCGTGAGGGATTTTCACGAGAAAAGATCTTTAGACTGGGTCATTGAACAGGCGACCCGGATCTATGAGGTGCAGAAGCCAATAGAAAATAAAAATAATGCGCCCAAAAACCCCAAAGCCAACAACACCCCTGCTGCTGCCAAGGTGGCAGAGGTAAAGGTCACCCCCGTTTTAGAGTTGGAGATGGGGGGGCCTAAAAACCTACCTGCACCTAATAATGCTAGGCCCAGAAGGTCCTCGGGCCAGTCACAGACAGGGAGCCAGGGAGGCAGCCCCCAAATGGGGTCCCTCGCTCTCCTGATTATGTAAGCCCCTGTTACAAGGGAAACAGACCCATCCTGGGTTATGTGTGGACTCCTCCAGCCCAAGGGGGGGGATCCAGGCAAGCACCTAACCCAGAGAACTTCCCTCCCAACTTCTCACAGGAGGGCAGAAACTCACCAAACCCTGGGCAGAACTTCTTCCCCAGGTATCCACCCAACTTCCAGCCCCAAAATCCTCCACCCTTCTTTCCCCAATTCCCTGAGCCCAGACAACCGAATCTGGGAGAAGGGAGGCCAAGGGCGGAGGGGTATCCAAATCTTCCCAACCAGGGGTACTACCAAAGAAGGGATAGCTACCCTTCCCGGGATCAGCCCAGGGGAGAAAACAGGGCCCCGTATCAGCCTGAGCGGGTTTCCCAGTTAGAGCGCCAGGTTCAAAACATGGCGCGGGATCTGGGTCACAAGCCTTGGAGGAAACTTCCTTCCTCACTTGTAAACAGCCCCTGGAAACCCAGGAACCGGAAACAAAATCTCTTGCCCCTGAAAGTCTGCCTCCTAAGGAGCAGAGGGGGGGTAGGAGAAACAAAAGACCCAAACAGACTCAGTTTGAGGAGGAGGTACAGATCTTCCAATTTGAGGGAGAGGGATCCTCAGAGGATCCTGGGAAAAGGATCTTCTCCTTCAGAGAGGGGGGAACTCCTCCCAAAGAAAAATGGGTCCCTAGGGATGCAAATCCAGACTGGGGAGATGTGGAGACTGAGCCACCGCCGCCCACCATCTCATCCCAGAACCAACAGCAAGAAAATCCCCTGGTTCAAACCCATCCTGGTGACTGCCTCCAAAAAGGGGGGCGCGGCCCGGAACCGGAGCCAGGGGAACCCACAATGGCTCTGATCTCCAGTTGCCAATTTTTTCTTTCAGATTCCCAAGGCTCTCCACAGAATTCTGCCCAAATCTCTTCGCTAGCGATGTCCAAAACCAGAAAGTTAGCCCACCAGTTGTCCAAAAATGTGCATTATCGGTGCCCCCTTGAGGAGAAGGAGAGAAGATACTATGCCCCGGTACAAGTACAGGGGCAGGGTACAATTTTGGCACTGGTGGACACTGGATCTCAAGCTACCCTTCTGTCCAGAAGGGCCTTTGACGAACTGAATGCAGGAAGGGGAGAGAATTACCAAATTCCTCTCACCTCTCTTCCTGGACAACTGCAGAACTTTGACGGGAAGGAAATTCCCGTTGAGGGGACTGCAGACTTGGACATTAAGATCGGGCGACACAAGGTGAAACACCCGGTCATAGTAGTGACTCCAGAGGGCACCCCTTGTTTACTGGGGAATGACCTCCTGAGGAGGTCATTCCCCAGTAAACCTCCTGTCACCCTTAATAGATTGCGTAAACAAGGTCCTCTGGACCCAGACTAGCCGACCAATAAAATTAAAACAGAGTGTCAACCATGTTAGTTTAAACGGCACCTGCCACATGGTTGAACAAAAATCTGACCAAGTAGAATTTCACTTCCAGAATAGCCAAATTCCAGACGTGACAGTAATAGCAGTAGGACAACAGACTGGTGATGGAGGGTCCTCTCTATTTCTGAAAATCAACCTTCATTCCAGTTTAAGGTGGTATTCCACACTGGAAGGAAACACCCTGAAATTCTTTACTAATCCACAATCAGAAACTCCCACTCCTATAGTCCAGAAAGATGTGAAACCAGCTCAGAGCGAATTTTACCGCGATTTGCAAATTTCTCCACGTGTGAAAACAGCAGCTTCTTTACTTTCCTTGCTAAAGATTCGTTTGCCTCCTAAGAACCATCCCTGAATCATTGCTAGAGTGAGCCTGGACTAATATTAACTAGATACCACTCACCCTGAACCTCTAGGGGGAATTAAAAGCATTTTAGCATATTTTTCACTTCATTGCCAGCACATATAAAAGCATTTTGGGCCTGTGTTTCAAACTTCTGTAGTCTAAGCTTGCTGGGGTGAACTGAATTACATTTGATTGCATTTCTGAGAACTGTGTGCTTTCCTTCCATTTCCTTGCATTGCATAAAGGGGGGGAGTGGATTGCCAGAGAAAAGTGATTACATTGTTTTGTTGAAATCATATTGAGTATTTTCTGTATTGCATTTTCATTCAACATTACATCCATCTGACCTTATATAAAGCATTCTCTACCACCTTATTCTTCTGTTCCTATTCACAAGTGTGCTAGTGCCAGACTATCCATTATTGATTACTGCTCAGATTCAGTGTGATATTCAATTATTAATTTATTATAAAGTGTGATATATATATATATTGTTTAAATTATCAAATAAACCTTTAAACTTGCAAAACAGAACTACTTCTTGGCTCAGTGGGGTCAGGGGGATTCCAAGAGAGGGGTGTTATATAGGGGTAGTCATCCAGAACGCATGAACTGGATATAAAGATATATCAATAAGGGTTTCCATTCAGTATCCCAGACTAGGCATTGACTTAGCTGTAGTGTTGAATTGAATCCTCTTACAACGGACGGTGGTAAGGGTTTACCGGTACCGGTATTTTACCGGTACCGGTAAACCCTTACCGCCTTACTACGAGGTCTCTTTGTGGGTTGGAGAATTTAACGCCTGCTTTTTGCAGGCGTTAAAAACCAACCCACAAAGGGACCAGGGAGCTAATTACAGTACCGCAATTTCCGGTGCCGTAATTAGCACCTTCCCCATTCCCATTATGCCCTATGGGGCAAAAATGGGAATGGGGAAGGGCAATGGGGAAGGGGGAATTACCGCCCCACCAACCTTGGAATAGGGCGGTAATTCCCCTTTCCACCAAGGCGGTGCCGGTATTTTACCGGCAATGACCAAGGTGCTAATAGCACCTTGGTCCACCGCCGTCCGTGTAATGAGGTCCTTATTATTGTTGGAATTCAGTGAGGATGAAAGAACAGAGAGTATTAGTGTTTCTGGAATCCACAGAGTATGCTTGAGCAGACATGCTTAGCATCTTTGGAGTATAGTGAGAATGCAAGAGCAGAGAGTCTTACTGTGCTTGAAATCCAGTGACGATGTTAGATCAGAGAGTCCTAATGTGCTTTGAATCCAGTGAGAAGGCAAGAGCAGAGAATCTTACTGTGCTTGGATTTCAGTGAGGGTCTTGTAGCAGATAGTGTTAGTGTTCCTAGAATCCACTAAGGATGCTGGAGCAGACAGTCTTAGCATGCTTTGAGTACAGTGAGATTGTTAGAGCAAAGCATCTTAGCATGCTTGAAATTCAGTAAGAATGTTAGAAGGGAGCATCATAGGAGAATGCTAGAGCAGAGTCTCGGCATAATTCAAATCCAGTAAGAATGGAAGAGCTGAGAGTATCAGCATGCTTGGAATCCAGTGAGGGGGCCAGAGCAGAGTGTATTAGCAAGATTGGAACAGAGTGAGGATGCTAGAGCCTAGAGTCTTAACATGTTTGGGATCCAGTGAGAATGCACAAGCAGAGACTCTTAGCATTCCTGGAATCCAATGAGGATGTTAGAGCAGAGTGTCTTAGGTGCTTGGTATCCAGATGGAATGTTGGAGCAGAAAGTCTTATCATGCTTGGAATCCAGTGACAATGCAAAAACAGAGAGACTTAGCATGCTGGGAATCCAGTGACAATGGGCCTCATTCCGAGTACGGCGCTAACCAATGGCGCTATTAACGCCTTGGTTGACGCCGTACCCGGACCGGCAGCGCCTTGGTGGATGGCGGAATTACCGCCCCATTCCAAGGGTGGCGGGGCGGTAATTCCCCAATCCCCATTTACCCTTCCCCATTCCCATTTTTGCCCCATAGGGCATAATGGGAGTGGGGAAGGCGTTAATTACGCCACCGTAAATTACGGTGGCGTAATTAACATCAAGGTCCCTTAGCGCCATGGTTTTTAACACCTGCTAAAAGCAGGTGTTAAAACCTCCATGGCGCAAAGGGAACTCGGAGTATGGCGGTAAGGGATTACCGCCACCGCTCTCGTTAGCGGTGGCCGCTATCCCTTACCGCCATACTCGGAATGAGGCCCAATGCAAAATCAGAGAGACTTAGCATGCTTGGAATCCAGTGAGGATTATTATTATTATTATTATGGTATTTACTGAGTGCAGACCTGGCTTTGAGAAGCGATGGAGTGCTTTACAAAGGTCAAATGGGGGTCTTGGGAATCCCTCTGTCAGACATTAGTCCTGGTTATGAGAGACTTACCCAGAGTCTTTAGCTCACTATCTTTCACAGAGAAGAAATATCCCAAACATATCAGTCTTTGTCCTGCCCTGGGGCAGTCCAGCACCGAAATGCTAGGCAATTCTCCCCTGAACAAGAGTACCAACAGCATCCCCAGACACGTGTTTCGGTCTGGTTGGACCTTATGCAAATTACCAATGGGGGTCCTGGGAATCCCTCTGCCAGACATTAGTCCTGGTCTATAACAATACAGATACACAACGTAGCACTTTACAGAGGTATCCAACAGTACAGATGCATAACAGAGCGCTTTTCAGAGGTAACAGAACAGATATATAGCGGGGTAGGACATAGAGGGGCACAGGGGAGGGATACAGTTGTGCAGGGTGGCGGGGAGGAGCGTGACAGACAGCATCTAGAGAGTCAGGTGCGCAGGGGGCGATGTGATGGTGAGGATGCTAGAGCAGAGGGTCTTAGCCTGCTTGGAATTTAGTGAGGATGCTAGAACTAACGGAGACTCCAAGTGTGCTTGCAATCCAATTGGAATGCTAGCAATGGCCAAAGGCATCACAAGTGGAAGAAGTAAGGCATATTTTAATGAAACTCTTATTTCAGGGAACAGTAGTAAAATACCAAAACTGTTCAATTAAGAAGAGATACATTTAGCCCATGAGGTGTAATTTTGTAAATAACACCATTGTTGATGCCCAAAAGCCTCCATACGACTCAAAGTAAAGCAATCAAGCAAGCAGTAGCATGCTGGAGCTGGCCTGTTGACATGAGATAACATAAGTAATTGATGAGGCAAAATGTTAATTATCACAGTTGTGGAAAAATAAAACTGTATAGCTAAAGAAATTATACCAATGTGGAGAGTAGCATCACATAGTGAAGGAATACAGAGCAGGCGTCACTGTTGAGTTTGTAGCTTTTACAAATGTGCTAAAAAACTGAAATGTGTTTGCTGAGATGAGTCTCATTTTTCTAGGGGGGTTCAAGAGATGATGCCCGGGTCTGTTCTATAAGAACAGGAGTGGTCAAATTTCAGGAATGGAGAGAAACCCCCAGACATGTGTGTGCGAGCTCCAACTGTGAACGTTTGAACGAACCTAATTTTGGACAGAAGATAGCCACTCTTAGCAGTGAAGGAGCCATGTTTTGATAGATTTTTTTAAATTAGTCTTGGAAAATCTGGGATGGCTTTAACATCCTTGGGATAGGAGTTCCAAAGCTGTGGGGCTAACCGTGAAATTGCTAAACCTTCACTTTTCTTTTATGAGCAGGAAGTAGCCCCAGGGGTCAAAAGAGTGGTAGACCTCAGCTTGAGGTCAGATGATTATAGTTTACTTTTCCTTTCGACCATTACCATATAGCACTTTCACGGTAGTGCACATCACAAGAAATGCTATTGATGCCAGTGCAGACATGGGTGCTGCAGAGATATAGGTCCTGATTTACAAAAATGATCTAACATGGGAAAGTCCCATTGAAAACATTTTTGTAAATCAGGCCCATGGTCCATACATCCAAGTTGGAGGTTAGTGTGGGCTGCTGTATTTTAGCCATTCAAGGGTCTAGCAATTACGTATGCAAGTACGCTTGGGTATAGGCTACTTGCATTGTTTTATCTGGACAGCACAATGGCGATGATGGGGGTGTCTTTTTGGAGAATAGCCACGAAATGAAGAGTGTTTCCAAATGTCTGAATCTGAGGTTCAAGAGAAAGGATGAATGCATTGGACACAGGGGATTTGTATTAGCAGTGAGTGATGCGTCAGGGGTTGTACATCAAGAACATATGTGGCATAATGACTACAAGCGTTGAGAATCTTCTTTGACAGGTCCACAGATGAGTAATGTGTGGCCCCCGCCCCATTACTGAACCATCACCACACCTGATCATTTACGATTATGAGGCGTGACAATTATGTCTGTAATATGCCCCACTAGAACATTCTTTTGTACAGGCAAGCAAACCTCAGCCTAGAAATACTTCTTGTCTGCATAAACCGAAGGAGAGTCAGTAAGTGCGTGAGTGAGTGAGTGTGCTGACTTGTAGAGAGAAGCATTGCAGCACGAACACCTCACTGTGCTACACGCCATGCAATTAATGGCAGATGGACACTCCTGTTAGCTCATGGAACACATGCTCTGATTTATAATAAATTAAAGTAAGTGAAACAATACATATGTGCGTCTACAGTCTAGTCTTAACTAGGGTAAGCACCCCGGACACCTGGCAAGGCTGTCAAACCAGACCAGCAGGAAAAAGCATCTGTGCTTGGTTATAGAACAAACAGCAGTTGCTGGCCCAACTGGTTCTTGCATTTTACTAAACCTGTTTTTTTCGCCTGCAGGTGTTATGGAAGTCCTTACAGTTCCATCTGCCATCATTGCCTAAAGGCTGGATCATTCCTATCAATGTGAATCACCTGTAGCACATTCCATGCTTGTTGGCCGCCGTCATCTTGGCCGGGATCACACTATAAGTACATATTTGTATTCTCCAACAACAACTCTATTGTCTTTCTGTAAATCAACACATTGCATTGTGATGCATGCTTCCATGGAAGCGGTTCCAAGTTCCTTATTAATGTATTCAAAACTCATGTCCAGGTTAAAAAACAAAAAAAAAACGTTAGCTGTACATGACATTTTTTCCCAAAGGTATTTATATTTAAAAATGATTGCATAATTGTGCACGATAAAGCACATAACATCATTGAAACACCACTGCAATGAGTACTTTGTGAGGTTATTTTTGTTTTAACCAAAATGAGTTTTGGAAAGTGTCATTGGTGAAAATCTGACGTTACCAGGAAGATCCATTGTGTTCCACGGTGCCCTGTTTTGGCAGATGGTGCCCACTAAAGTACATTGCTGCGTGTGGCGAGTTGAAGACGATCATTGAGGGGATTTTGGTCCATTATAGCTGCTGCCTGTAAGAAGGCTTTGCATAATGTGTCAAGTAATGGTCTAATTGCCGCCATACCCGAAGAAGCTTGGATAGCCCATTTTTAATTACGTTATTCGGTTACCAATACTGCAGTGATGGCCTCTCAAGCGCTTCATTCTAGTCCTCATGACAGGGAGGATAACAATACCCCCATTACATTTCTTCCGAAAAAATGTGTGCTGTTTTATCGTCTCTAGCCTGATGTAAGGGATTATCGGTGTATTCTCTATGGACCTTTTTTTCAATTAGCCCTTTTATTGGGCTGCCATTTCATGTAATGTTTGCAACATATTTGTATTGAGCAATAGGATACCAGAAAGCTGACACCATTCAATCACCGTCCCCCTCTATAAGAAAGGCCCAAAAGAAGACTCGGCCGTTAGTGGCCAATTTCCTTACCAAATGCTGGATCCCAGCTGTTTAGCAAAGCATTGATTGCTAGAGTGTGGGAAGGGTTGGAGTCCAAGCATCCCGCCTCTGATATTCAGTATGGGATCCGGGACTGATGAGCGGCTTTTAAATCTCCACCTCCTTATTCGTAACTCTTCTGCTGATAAGCATTTCCTATCCCCACAACCTCAATAGATCTTGTGTGTGCTTGTGACTGTGTGAAAAAGGAACCTTTGGTGGGACATCTTGTAGCTTCATGTAATGGCCAGCTGTCTTCTGCGTGTACTTCACAAGGATGCTACTGCCTTTGTCATACTTGTATCTGATGGTGAACTGTCACCTCCTTTTTTTCTAATCGTGGGGTTAAGCGCCCCTTTTGTTTAATGTTCATGTCAATGACCTTAATTATCCTCTATCCACTGGAGAAGATGTTCCTGAAAGAAGGAAATGGACTGCCACCCTTGATATACATGGCAGACACAGGTCTCATCGCTCAAACCCTAGGACAAACCCCCCAACTGGTTGAGAAACATAAAGAATCTGATTACCAAATACGGACAGTATTTGCGCCAGACATACCGGCAAACGGTATTACCATTAGCACATGCGGTAAGCATGAAGTAACTTGAATGGTCTGCAAGATTGCAGATGCTTTAATTTCTCCCCGTATTCCCATACAACTCCATAGCAAATGCCTATTATTGCACGTGGTAATTACTGCATACACTGGTTTCATTCTTTGGAGGTAAATGGGAGCAAATAAAAGATGGTGGAAGAAATTAATTTCACTTCTGAAAGTCCAGTTTGGGTGGAACTGTAAAAAAGCTGGTATTTCAAAACTTTGAATGTTTTACCACGACCCCAACACTAGCAAGGGACAATGAATGTATGACATCCCACAAGGTGAAGGCGAACATTGCCAAGTCTAAGGTGATGCATAAGGGAACGGAGCAGCCAAAGCCGAGGATCATTTTCTGTAATGAGACACATGTAGACTGGGTTGATTGGTGTGATTATTTAGGCATTTGTTTTACTCATACTTTATCATAGTCTAAACATATAGAAAAGCAACAGAGTTCTTCAATGAGGCTAATCTACCTATTACCCATCTTTGTGCTGAAATTACTTCTGCTCTGCAGGAGTCCAAGAATGCCTGCTCAGCTCTGACACTTCTACAAACCAACAGTGATCCCAATCATAAAGGTAAAACAGCCACAGTCAAAAGATATACCTCCTTCACCTTTTGTGGCGACGTACGCTGAGGGCAGTGGTGGACTGGCCTACAGGGAACTCTGGAGATTTCCCAGTGGGCCCAAGCACCAGGGACAACTTTTCTGTGGTCAACCAGATGTTCTACTCCCTTTACCCTCTCTCCCATATTCACAGCCTTCTTCTTTGTATCCCTCCTCCTCGCCCACATCCATTTGAAGTAAAAACATTTATTATAAAGCTTCCAGTTTTTAATTTCACACTCGTAATAAATCTTATTGTCAGATTTTGGTATGCTTAACACATTTGTAATCTTTATATAGGCACAAATGTGCTTTAACTATTATCATTTGGGCCCCTTTTTATCCAAATTAGTTTGCAGGAAAGAAAATGGAATGTCCTTAATTAGAGGGATTGGTCTGCTCGGTGCATTCACTCACATAGTGTATTACTGGGGTACTTGGAAAAACATGTCAAGGGCTACTGTGTGTACTCACCCCTCACAGAGTGGAGGCTATACTATGAGAAGGAGTGTCAATGGGAGCCAGTAGCAACCCAAACAGCAATAGTACAGCAGGTCTAAAATAAAGGAATGTCCAATCAAGGTTCTATAAAAGTACAAGTTACTTAAACAAATCAATCATGCAAATAACTATTAAAAACACTTTCAAGAACACACCACTGTAAAAGGAAGACAAAAGATGTAGAACAGAAATGCGTAAGCTCTCCGAATTCCTTGTCAGGGAGGTAACGGGCAACAAATGCAACAATGTGTTAAAAATGGATATGGCTTGCTGGAAAAAGTGCAACAAAAAAAACTTCGCTAGTCTCTTGTGCTCCAAAAGATGGACCAGGAGGAGAGGGTCACTTAAAAATACCTGATTCCAAGGTTAGGTGGTTCAACTGTGTCAAACCAGACTTGAGATGGTTGTTATAGAGGGCCGACCCCATTCGAAGCTGGTGAGTCACATTGAGCCCAGGCAGCGAGTCCGCGTTGAGTCAGATTTGAGCAGGAACTTTGTGCGGTGCAAGATGGCATCAAGCAATGCATGTCAAAAGGGTCACCAGGAGCAGTTCAACTATCAAGTATTGTTCTAAATGATTAGTACAGCTGGTTCATGTCGAGGAGTGTCACAATGGTCCAGTGGTTCAATACTTGGCTCGATGCAGTGGTTCAAAGTCAGCTACAGAGTGCTCTAGTGCTCCAGCTAAAGAGGAGAAGAGGATCTGCTATGGTGATGAGGCATTGAGCATGTTCGATGATGCAAGCACTGTGGTTTGAAGTTTGAGAAAGTGCAAAAGGCAGTACCAGCGGGTCCCTTTGGTTTGGGTGTGGTGAACACAGCTTTAATGTAGTTCAATCAGTTCCATGTGATTAAAACAGGGACCCTGACTGTTCTGGCTCTCAAGGATGCTGTGAGAACCACTGCAGGAAGCTCTAGGACACAGTGAGTCATGTCGGTCTGTTATCACCCTGCTTACAGAGGTTTGCAGGAAGAGTGGTAGGCCTTGGTCCCCAATAAGAGTCACCCCTAATGTGCCTTGGGAGTGGGGAGAGAGCAGAGCTTGCTTATGTCCTGGAGCACTTTAGCTCTGCTGTCTAAATCTGCCCCTTTGCTTAATCTTGCACTTTAAAGGATCTCTGTTGTCCATTCCCTTAGTGTGAGGCAGACCTTTCTTGTGTCTTTGGCTCTTTGAAGCCAGGCTCACATGGCATCTGAAGCTGGGAGAACCCAGGCCTGGCGAGGAGGGTGTTACCTTTCCTCCCAGAGAGTCAAAAGAGGAATGCATCTTCCCCTTGTCTCATTCACTAGAATGCAGACAGGCAGGTGCCACAAATCCGTTTAGCCTCTCATAGCTGTCTGAGCTCAAAGGGATTAAACTGGTATGCTGCATATCAGATGTTGCTTTAATAATAATGTGAACTCCACACCACCATACGGAAAAAAGCAATGGCTTGCATTTTGAAGCTGACCCTGCCACTTGGGTTAGGGGGGTTATCATGATCATATTGAATTTGGGACTGAGGTGTAAACTTAAATGCAACCTCTGCACTGTTGCAAATTGGCTGTCACCAGCAGCGGTATGCAGTCATAATCTCAAAAAAATAATATCGAATTGCAATAATGTCTAAACAATAATGACGGAAAAAAAAATGTCGAATTTATTTTTTAATTTACATGTTTTTTTTAGGTTCCGGGATTAAAAAAAAGGGGTAAAAAAAAAAGGGGGGGTTGGGCCCCCCCCCCATTTCGAACAAGGAACCCCCCCATTTCGAACAAAAAACAACCAAAAAAAAAAATTCGACATTTTTTTTCTTCAACTTTTTGTTTTAGATATCATGACTTTCGATATTATTTCATTCGACTTTATGACTATAAACCACCAGCAGCTGTCAATCAGGTCACTTGTGAACACTGAACCTGTTATGTTCTACTTAAGATCAAGTACTCCAGACTAGGATACTGATGCAGTAGGACTCAGGTATTATGATGAATCAACTTCAAGGGCACCAGTGGTCCAGGTATGAATATTGGTTTCTAAACCATCAATCAGCCACACACCTCTAGTACACCAGAAGGGATCCGAACAGATTAGAAACACAAGTAAACCTCTAAACCTTCTTGTACAATTTTGGTAACATGGACGGAATGGCAGGCTTATTTCTGCAAGGTCATGGATCTTTGGTTAGTTGCAACACAGCGAAAATACTATTATTACCCAATGATAAAAGGGACTGTCCAGTAAAGATTGTATACAAATATCTACTTTATTATTATTACAACAGACAGTTCTAGCACACAACAAAATCCAACCCACCCTGTAAAGGAACACTGAGGGCAGACAGTTTCACGAAGGAAAGGGATGCACTCTGTATACTGACAGGAAGGTATTTGGTAAAGCAATCAGTCTTAACTGTTCAAGGTTATTTGATTTCAGTACCAAGGAAGCAAAGGGTCATAAATATCACCAGAGGCCTTCGGAGAAGGAGCAGTGGGACAGAACCTCAATGTACCTGGTGCTTGAGATAATATTGATGCTCAACAGTGTCGAGTTGGTTCCAGGATGCTCTGCAGCTCCTGCAACACAGTTCAAGATGGGAGACAGCTGCAGGTATCAGGCGGCAGACAGTTCGGCAAGCAAGGCTGGACGGACAGCTGCAGGCTGGCCTACACGGCAGCTCAGGACCAAGAATCGCTGTCTCTGTGATGGTTGGCAGATCTGGAACACTGGTCGAGGTATCTCAGGCAGCTTTAGGGACTGCAGCGTGGCATCCATCAGTGGTGGAGCTGGTCGCGGTTCAAGGGCTCGACTGCTTCAAAAATGTCCTTAAAAGATGGACGGTGGTTGATGCTTGTTGTGACACTCCTCATAGCTTCTTCACTACGCTTGTGTTGTCCTTTAAGGTGAAAGGACCAAAGCGTAGGAGAGTGCTTGCCGGCAACAACCTTGTCCTTTGATCATAGGCTCTCTTGCACTTCCCACCTAGGAAGCTTGCTGGCAGAACCTAGCAGGGCATGCTGTATGCTGTTTGGGTGCCTATTCTAGAGCTGCTGGATGGGTCCAATGAGGATGGTATCTCACTCTGTCCCCTGGGAGATGTTTATAAGAGGGATCTTGCTTCCCTCTTAGAAATCCTAGCTTCTCTTCACTGGCGGAAGCTGTAAGGCAGACTGTACCTTCAACCAGGATCAAAATGCTTCCTCCTTCTTACTCCTTCGAAGCTGTTGGATGATCTGCTGAGAGAGGGGCTCAGCCCTCTTTTAAAGCCAAATGGGCCCCAATGATTGGTGCAGGCTAAGCCTACCTTAATGAACCAATCCTGGGTCCCCACCAACAATCTTCTGTTATGCATGAGGTCATAAACAGAGTGCTTTGCAACAGGAAAGGTAAAGGGGTGAAAACATGTACTACTAAGTCCCACCCATCTAACTGTATGCTGTGGATCAAAGTGTCTCTCTGGTTAAATGAGCTATCTGTGGCTCCTGATCAAGGCACAGGTCTCCCTTGAAGTTATGGCGAGAACAGACTTTCTGTCTTCATCAAATCACATACTCATACCTTCCTGAATGAGGTCCCCCTGCAGGGATGACCACTGTAAAAAGTTGTCCCAGACACGATATTTACTGCCCTGCACAGTAAGGGGCGGTAGCTGATTTCAAGTTGACACAGATGCATATCAAAAGGGTGTTAGGTATCCTGTCCTTTGTCAGTTCTGCGACCAGGCCTCCTGCAGGCCTGCTTCAATTCACTCTCATCAATATGCGCTGCCACCAGCAGGCGGACAAAGGATAGGCGGATCCCTGGAGCCTTTGGTATTTACTTAGGCTTGCAATGGCAGGAGGAAGGTGTTGTCCTCCTCCTCTTGCTACTTTCATGTACTCCTGGCTGTCAAATTCCAACTGAACATGACAGGAGGAGTGCACCTGTAGGTTGTGTCCACCCAGAGTATACGTGACTATGGGCCTCATTCCGAGTATGGTGGTAGTCATGGCGCTATTTGCACATTGACTACCTCCCATACCGGTACCGACTCCGACCTGGTTCAATGGGGACTTACCGGTGTAGTCCGACCTTTGTGGGACCGGTAAGTCCCCATTGAAAAATCCATTCCCCATTCCCATTTGAGCCCCCATAGGGCTCAATGGGAATGGGGAAGTAGCTAATAACGGTACCGCAATTTGTGGCACCGTTATTAGCTCTGAAGTCCCTTAGCGGGTCCCGTCCATAACGCCTGGTAAAACCAGGCGTTGAAGGAGGGACCCGCTAAGGGACCTCGTAGTAAGGCGGTAAGGGACTACTGGCACCGGTCTCCTTAACAGTGCCCGGTATCCCTTACCGCCCTACTCGGAATGAGGCTCTATGTGTTTGTTGTGCGGTGAGCATAGGAAAATGTGTGCAGATTAGCCCCACACATTTTCTGAGGTTGATCTCCCATCATTCAATTTCTTAAAATGATATAAAAAAAGTCCAGGCGAGTGTAGACCCGCCGTGTGGATGGTTGCATTCTTCACAGGTGAACACTATGCTTTTGGCATAGCATGCTGTTTATTCAAAGTGGAGTCTGGTTAACTGACCACCCATTCTGAGATGGATTACCAACATCATTGTATTATTAATAATGAATACCCATACAAAACTAGAGCTTTTACACCCTTCCCAGAAGGCAATCCTTCATGGTCTTACCAAAAGCTTGTGGAATGAGCCAAATGACATCATGATTGAGCTGCATTGAGCAAAACCATTGTCTGTAGCTACTTAGGAGGCCACTGTGTGGGAACATGAAGAGGTTAACCACTTAGCCATCGGGGATAATAATTATTTCAGAAGATGTTTGTGCTTACCTAACACTATACAGGTTGTTGTTCACTTTATTATTGATTAGATGAGTCTGAGGGCAGCTCTGCTGTGGATTTTCATTTGGACAAATCCATTAGCACATTTAAAAGCATTACTGCATGGATCAACCAGGAGTGACAATGGGCACCATGCACTGTAATTTAAATATGTAGGGACGCTTTTGAAATCATTGTGATACTAGCCGTGTTCATTATAGCCATGCCTATCAAGATCAAGCCAAGAAGTTAATCAGGATTCCAGCGATGGAAGCTGCACAAAGACATTAGGGGAATTTACGAAATGTTTAGTTAGCCTCCATTTCCTTCTAAAAACTGTACCGTCCAGAGAAGAGCATTTGCCTGGGGCCCAGAACTGGTGCCCTCACAGCCTTTCGCGAACACGTTCTCCCACTACTTTGAGTGACAGGTCGGTGGTTTATAGCTGCCACTGGACTATTTAGATGTTTGTGTGGCAAATCTGCATAGGTCACTCTGTTGCTTTTTATACAACTGTCTCCCTTCTGTTTTGATTCTAGGAGGCGATACGCAACTAAGGAAATGTAAGTCCCCACATTGTACACAGGCATTCATATTCTTATTAATGTTGAGCGAGCCTTTAAATTGTAAAACTGTTGAATGCTTTAATCGATAAGATTTGAGAAACTAGGTTTCAACTAATATTGCAACACAATTCCGTGTGTTGATTGTATCATCCACGCTTGAAGCTGCGTATGGTTTTGTCTGGCTAATGTTTTGTTTATCTTTGTGTGGGCTGGGTATGGCTTTATTTTTTTATTTTTTTACCGCGCCAGTTATTGAAGATTTAAAGCTGAATGGTTTCTCTTAAATAACAGATTGCATTTTATTCTATGCATTGATTAAAATGGCTAGTTCTGAAATTGCTATGTGAGCTTCTACATTGGCCTAGACCACGCGTTGGCAGGCCAGTTTCTAAGTGTCTCAGCTGAAGTGCAGGTTGCTCTGCAGTTTTCCCATTGGCTGCATCTCCAAACGGCCGCAGCTATGCACATTTCACAGAGTGTCAAGTTCACACTGACACCGTGAAACCCAGTGAAGCCCTTATTGCTATGAGTGTGTCCCTGGAACACAGGGACATGTCGTGGTGTCGGTTTGACGTTGCCATTGACCAGGTGAAGCACACATTGCGATGGCAGGATTTGGTTTTCATCGGCAGGAGATTTAGGGAGGCTCACAGCTAAAATCGATATGTACCTGTAGGCCCGTTTATTTTATTCCTGCCAGAGCCGAAGGAGACGTTCAGCCCAATGCGTTTCAAAAAGTGAATATCATATAACTGCCTAACTGTAGCGGCAACATATCAAATATATGGGCACCACGAGCTGCGTAAAAAAACAACCGATTCATTACTGATTGAGCTGTAATATTTCCCCGGTGAGGCACACCTTACAGTGATGTGAAGCCTGATTTGGTGGTATTATTGCAAAGCACATCGGGCCTTGTTTAGAGGTTGGTGATGTGCCAAAAAAACTGGCAGTAATGGATTACTGCCACTTTTATTGCACCTCCAAATTCAGAGATTCAAAATTATAATCAGTAAAAAACACCTGTTCTGTATGATGGAAATGTCCTCCACGCAAAACCATTACCGCATGGGGCAATTACCATATGCGGTTATTAACGCAGGTGCTAATATTCAATCCTCATGTTGTCCAATGAGACTCCAAAATGTGGAATTAAAGAGTCTGCACGGCTCTTAATCATATGGTCCCTTTACCTCAAGCTTACCGCATGTGGTATTGGTTTCTGTGTTTGTCCGTATTTCCAAATAAAATACCACCAAACTGTAAAGGAGGCCCACTTTACCTTTTGTGGGTGTGTGGAAAAGCACGCTCTGCCTCCTTTAGAGAGGCAGAGCGTGCATGGAGTGCACTTTTCCTCATACCGTGTGCTGCTGGTGCTGTTAGGTGTGTGGAACAGCACGTCTCCTCATACTGTGCGCTGCTGGTGATGTTAGGTGTGTGGAACAACACGTCTTATCATACTGTGCGCTGCTGGTGCTGTTAGGTGTGTGGAACAGCACGTCTCCTCATACTGTGTGCTGCTGGTGCTGTTAGGTGTGTGGAACAGCACGTCTCCTCATACTGTCTGCTGCTGGTGCTGTTAGGTGTGTGGAACAGCACTTCTCATACTGTGTGCTGCTGGTGCTGTTAGGTGTGTGGAAAAGCACGTCTTATCATACTGTGTGCTGTTGGTGCTGTTAGGTGTGTGGAAATGCACGTCTCCTCATACTGTGGGCTGCTGGTGCTGTTAGGTGTGTGGAACAGCACGTCTTATCATACTGTCTGCTGCTGGTGCTGTTATGTGTGTGGCACAGCACTTCTCCTCATACTGTGTGCTGCTGGTGCTGTTAGATGTGTGGTACAGCACTTCTCCCCGTACTGTGTGCTGCTGGTGTTGTTAGGTGCGTGGAACAGCACGTCTCCTCATACTGTGTGCTGCTGGTGCTGTTAGGTGTGTGGAACAGCACGTCGCCTAATACTGTGTGCTGCTGGTGCTGTTAGGTGTGTGGAACAGCACTTCTTATCATACTGTCTGCTGCTGGTGCTGTTAGGTGTGTAGAACAGCAGCACTTCTCATACTGTGTGCTGCTGGTGCTGTTAGGTGTGTGGGACAGCACTTCTCCTCACGCTGTGCGCTGCTGGTGCTGTTAGGTGTGTGGAACAGCACGTCACCTCATACTGAGCACTGCTGGTGCTGTTAGATGTGTGGAACAGCACGTCTCCTCATACTGTGCGCCGCTGGTGATGTTAGGTGTGTGGAACAGCAGGTCTCCTCATACTGTGCGCTGCTGGTGCTGTTAGCTGTGTGGAACAGAACGTCTCCACATACTGTGCGCTGCTGGTGCTGTTAGGTGTGTGGAACATCACTTCTCCCCATACTGTGTGCTGCTGGTGCTCTTAGGTGTGTGGAACATCACTTCTCATACTGTGTGCTGCTGGTGCTGTTAGGTGTGGCCAACAGCACTTCTCCCATACTGTGTGCTGCTGGTGCTGTTAGGTGTGTGGCACAGCACTTCTCCTCATACTGTGCGCTGCTGGTGCTGTTAGGTGTGTGGAACCGCACGTCTCCTCATGCTGTGTGCTGCTGGTGCTGTTAGGTGTGTGGAACAGCATGTCTTATCATACTGTCTGCTGCTGGTGCTGTTAGGTGTGTGGAACAGCACGTCTCCTCATTCTGTGTGCTGCTGGTGCTGTTAGGTGTGTGGAACAGCATGTCTTATCATACTGTCTGCTGCTGGTGCTGTTAGGTGTGTCGAACAGCACGTCTCCTAATACTGTGTGCTGCTGGTGCTGTTAGGTGTGTGGAACAGCACTTCTTATCATACTGTCTGCTGCTGGTGCTGTTAGGTGTGTAGAACAGCAGCACTTCTCCTCATACTGTGTGCTGCTGGTGCTGTTAGGTGTGTGGTACAGCACTTCTCCTCATACTGTGCGCTGCTGGTGCTGTTAGGTGTGTGGAACAGCACGTCTCCTCATACTGTGCGCTGCTGGTGCTGTTAGGTGTGTGGAACAGAATGTCTCCACATACTGTGCGCTGCTGGTGCTGTTAGGTGTGTGGAACATCACTTCTCCCCATACAGTGTGCTGCTGGTGCTGTTAGGTGTGTGGAACATCACTTCTCATACTGTGTGCTGCTGCCGCTGTTAGGTGTGTGCAACAGCACTTCTCCCATACTGTGTGCTGCTGGTGCTGTTAGGTGTGTGGTACAGCACTTCTCCTCATACTGTGCGCTGCTGGTGCTGTTAGGTGTGTGGAACCGCACGTCTCCTCATACTGTGTGCTGCTGGTGCTGTTAGGTGTGTGGAACAGCATGTCTTATCATACTGTCTGCTGCTGGTGCTGTTAGGTGTGTGGAGCAGCACGTCTCCTCATACTGTGTGCTGCTGGTGCTGTTAGGTGTGTGGAACAGCATGTCTTATCATACTGTCTGCTGCTGGTGCTGTTAGGTGTGTGGAACAGCACGTCTCCTAATACTGTGTGCTGCTGGTGCTGTTAGGTGTGTGGAACAGCACTTCTTATCATACTGTTTGCTGCTGGTGCTGTTAGGTGTGTGGAACAGCAGCACTTCTCCTCATACTGTGTGCTGCTGGTGCTGTTAGGTTGGTGGTACAGCACTTCTCATCATGCTGTGCGCCGTTGGTGCTGTTAGGTGTGTGGAACAGCACGTCTCCTCATACTGTGCGCTGCTGGTGCTATTAGGTGTGTGGAACAGCATACAGCCTGCTCTCGGCTGTTGGGGGGATAGTGGACTGATGCTTGCCTCATGGGAAGGCACTTAATGATGGTGCATGGCCGTTTCCTACCACAGGACCTGCCAGTTGTGAACATGAATGAAGCAAGAAGCATACTGTATGATCTCAAGTCAAGCTAGGCCACCTGCATGGCGTTAGTTGGCAGTACTGCTGTATTGGGCACATTGAGGGTACATGTTACAGTAGCATAAGCCAAGCATGCTTAATTGCGGAAATGCTCTTCTTTGCCATGGGCACAGTTGATTTTGATCTGACCCACAGCAAACCTCGGAGGCGTCAGATCAGTGATGAAGCAGAAAAGTTGACTGTGTACGTCAAGACCCTATAATCCACATATTCCGTGGCTAACTTCTGTAACATCCTCCTCTAGCACAAGCTGCAACCCCTCCCCCCCACACACACACTAACACCAACATGCTGTTTTAACCCCTCCACTACAAAGGGAATAAACACGCTTGAGGCAATGCTGAATGATATTGCTGTGGAAAACAGAGACAGATAGGTGGAGATAAACCTGATGGTATGTGTATGGAAGCTCCAATTTAGGCCTATCAGAGGAATGTCAGACGATCTCCTCGCTAAAAGAAGGGCTCACTTACAGCACTTCTGGCGGACACCAAATCCTCTTCTTCCCTCTCCTGTCTAGGATAGCCTGGCTCTATCCCTCATTCTAGATGTTCTGTCCTTCCTCTCCTTTATAATGGCGTCTCTTCTCGTTCTCTTGCCCACTGCACTCTTTCCTCTGATGATCACTCTATTTCTCACTCTGATTCTCCCCTGCCTCTACCACTTCCCTTTTCTCCTCTTTGCACTGTTACTCTCCTCCTAGATCTTAAATCTCCTTCACCCCAAGACAAAGCCTCACTGAAATATCCTTCCCACCTACCTTCTTCTAGTAGCCCCTTACCTCATCCTGCCAATAATGCTCGCTCCTCTGATGGTAACCCTCCTCCTCCTTCAATACTCCTCTCGCAATCCAATCTTCAATTTTCTATTTCATCTGTATCAAAACTTTCGAAACTCTCTTCTCCGAGGTGGTAACTCACTTCTCCCTCTCTGATGTGGTCTTCCCTTCCCCATCAACACCACAGCATCTTTCCCAATCTCTTTTCATATAATCTACATCTTAAGCACACTATTCCTCTTCTCCACCTCTTTCCAGATGTTTCCCCTGGATTTCCTCTCTATGCTGAAAACCCTCTGTCTCTGCACCTAAACAATTCCTACCACCGTATCCAACAAATCAGAATCTCACTCTTGCTCCACACTACTGCTGCTCCTTTCCAATCGCAAAAGCTCTTCATTCCCACCAGTCTCTGCCTTCAGTCTGACCCATTGTTTTCCCTACTTACCGAACATCCATCTACCTGTTCTTTGCCGTCATGCTTCTCTTATTCAGGTGTCGGTTGTTCTTCTCCAGATAGCTACCGGAAGGAATGCTCCGTCTTGCTGGTCTGGTCACCTTTTAAATACCAGCCTCTCAGTCCCCGAGTGGGTTCTCTGTCATTCATATCAATTTCCCAGTAAGAACTTGACAACCTTGAGGCCATCGACACACCCAAGTCCCAACCCATCTCACCTGATGAAAAACCTCAGTATTGTATTCTTGTTGACCAGGCACTTTCACTCAATCTGCAGATAGCGCAAATGGTTAGTGAAGCTTTTTTCCCCTCAACTCATTTAAGCCATCATCTCCCTTCCTTGGTATAAAGGTGGGCGCTCTGGGATATTGACTGTCCAAGAGCATCTCACTGCTCTGTAAGTGCTCGGATGCACTGGGATGAGCCATTTGCTTAGGTTATGTGGGATTGAAGTGGCAGGATCTTGCTACCCATTTTCAAATTTCGATTGAGACTGTACCTGTGGAGATCATTTACCTCCTTTGAGACTACCCATGTGTCTTGTTTTAAATAGTGTGCTTTTGTTTCTACTGGGTGTAATTTGGAAACCATGGAAACTCTGGGTTAGCAAGAGAAAATGTTTGCTTTTAAACTAATGCTTTAATTCCGGGAAATTGTAACATTGTAGTCCCTGTGAGGCTAGAAGAAGCTGGAGAGTATTATTTGGTTGTTGTATCCTTCACACATGGCTCCAATGTAACTTTCCTGCCACTCATATCAATTTCACAGCAAAAACTTGACAACCTTGGGGCCATCCACAGCCTAATAAGTCCCAACCCATCTCACCTGCTGAAAAACCTTAGTATTCTATGTATGTTGGACAGTCACGCTCACTCAATCCACAGGCAGTGTATGTGGTTAGGCAAGCTTTTTTTAAAATCTCAAATCATTTCAACCTTACTTCCCCTTCCTTGGTCTAAAGCATTGGACTATGCCAGTGCAAGCTATCCTGGTCTTCCTGCCTATCTGGTCAATTAGCTGCAAAAATCTTCAAATGGGCTGATAGTCTTTTGACATCAGCTTCCCCTTAAGAAAATGATATCATTCCTTTGCAAACTACAGTGGTGTTAGGATCACACGTACCTGGTCCTCCGTCTAATACCTTCCTGGCCGTCTCTGGCAGCCTCAGTGGACATGCAGTGATCGCCAATCTCCCAATCCGGCAAAAACCACCTCCAAGATGGGATTGTCTGTGATCCAACATGCCACTCCCAAGATGGCGGCTCCATCCAACGTAATTGAGTGTTAGAACCAGAAGGATCTTTCATCTAAGACTGTCCAAACGACCGTATAGGGAAAACGGTTATTTTAGAAAATAAACAATTTCAGGCACCCCTGACTTTGCTCCAAGCATATACACTTTGCACTGCTCTGTGAATTAGGTCAGGTGGACCATGTCTGTTGGCAGTGCAAAGTCACTTTGCTCTGCTCTTAACTTTCCATGAATTAGGCTCTAAGTCTTTAAACACATTACAAAGTTTCCATCCTTTATTAGAGTGTTCCAAGGTTCATGTGGTAAAAATAACTCTTGCTTGGCTGTAAACATAGCTGTATAATAAGGAGAGAAGCTATTTATGCATTTGATTATTTCAGAATGTAGGACATTTGTTTGCCCTATGGATTCACCCTCTCTGTTGGATCATTTGACTTTTGTAAATTGTCATTAAACCATATAGGTAAACCTTTTTTTCAGTTTTACATGTTTTCTTCGGGTCTACCATTTGATACACATCAGAAGTAATGGCATTGTAAACATAAGTGAAAGATTCACTGGTGTGAGAGCCTTCAGTGTCATTAAATCAGAGTGTCAGCAGAGACTGGATTTTTTCCTTAGAAATGGCTAGAACCCTGAAAGGCCCAAGTCTGCGGGAGCATTTGTAGGAACACACATAATAACATGGATGAGAATGTGGTTTAACCAGGCCATTGGCCAGGGAGGGACAATGCCTAAGTGCAACCATGAAAAGGTGACTATCTCATTACTATGATCTTTACAATGAATAGGGAGTGCATTAGAAACAGTGGACGAGGGTAGATCACATAAGTGTGAGAAAGCAATAGCAAGCATATCTTCAGTAAAGCCAAGGTAGAGATTTAGATCTCACAGCTTGAGAATTTGATCCGACTTACATGAGAACTGACTGATAATAGCTTCAAGTTGATTCATCTGGGACATCGAGGATGGCGCTGGAATGTAGATAAGAATGCCCATGGCACTTGAGTTTTCTGAATCAATGGCCTTAAATGCTAATATTTCTGAACCAGTGACTGGGCAGGGGAGGCTGAGGTCGGAAATACAGTGTTGTCGATGAACTAACTTATTCACCACATCTACCTTCAGAGCAGTTAGACAAAAGGATGGTAAATTCCAGGTCAATAATATGTAGTTCATAAACAGTAAAACAGGTCTCAGTCAGGAGCATTATTAAGATACTCACAATGCACAACAGAAACAAAATGAAAGATTTGCACAAATAATATCACCAATATTATGTAATAGGAGGTGGTATGGAGGGGCCATGTTGCATTACAACAACAGTATGAACACCCAACAGCAAGCCAACACAGTTTCTCTATTCATCCAGATATGATTAGGTTGAGCAATGACAGTGCTCCCTGAAATGTTAAAATGTGTTAGTTTGGGCTATTAGGTGGTGCTGAAAGTGCTACCTTTAAAGCCAAGACTATTGTCATTAACATAAGAGCTGCCAATATGGGCTTTAAATGAGGGTCTGTAATGCTTTTCCAATGGAGATGATATTTGAGGAGGGATACACAGTTGTAATTCCTCCCATTCCCTGCCCGTACCCAATGTAACCCCAATTGCTAATCCCACCCATTCCTGCCCATCTCGGAACTCTTTGATTTTTTGTCAGCTCTTCCATGGAGGCATACATCTTGGATGACTGTCCTTAAGGAAGATCTCTGGAAATAAGCTGATCACCTTTGATTGGTAAATATATCATGTTTGGTCTCATACAAGGGGTCTGTACCATGTGATCATCCTCCAAGGCCAGATGCATTCTTGCAGAAAAAAGCCCAGCCTTAACATCAGAAATGGGCAAAATGGGATATAATCCATACCAAATGTATGGTGGAAAATGTATATACAATGAGTGGAATCAAGCCCAGTAGTAACATTCAGGGCTAGGAAAAGTGTCTCTAATATAAAATAAACATGTTAACAACAAATAAGGGGCAACTCTCTTCTTGAAAGAATAAGGGGCCTCTATCAGCCCCGCCAGATACTTATTTGCTACTACTGAAAATATATGTGTTAAATGTCTGAGGTCTGTACAAGATCACAAAGCTCTTCATGTAACTTCATTCAACAGCCTCCAATTATCAGTATCTAATGCAGCAAAACAAGAAAGGCAAGAAAGAAAAAAGTGCTTGACCAAGAAGAGTAGAACTCAGAGTGACACACCAAGATCAATTGAACACTGGCTGCACAAGATTTGAACTCAAATGTGCAGCTGTACTGAACTCTTACTCACAAGAGCCCTTTAAGACGAGGTACCAATACTCAGAGGCAGATGGGGATGCAGAAGTTACTAAACATCAATAATCAAAATGACTCAGGAAGTTGACAAAGTGCTTTCTGTTTTAATATCAATTATCTAAAACAGGGAGTATAACGGGCATCATCCGACGCCGCGCAGCTCCATGTCAAAGCATTTCATTAAAAACAGTTCTTTTATAACAAAAATTCATCACTGCAAACGTCATACTACATGGCAAACTACAAACCTTATGAGTACCTGTGGTTGGCGCTCAATGAACATCTAAGTATACATTCTATATAGCCACTGGTTATGATTGGGTAATTAAGTCAGGTGGGCATCAGAACCCACCACCAATAACTGGTCAACATTGTCATCACTAAATACACAATGATCAATTGGTTCTTCAAACTATAGGGCTCTTCATTTCTTGGCCCACCATGATTGGTTTGGCACCCTTGTACCCCTCTGAAATATTCCACATGCTAGCAGCACAGAGGCTACTATCCCAGGCGCACGGAAGCTTATCGTGATCATGCCTCCCCTCCAATTAACCCACTATCCATTAAAATTCCTTCAGTTTGTCAGACAATTAGGCTTTTGAACTTGGCATTGTAACTGTTGACTTCGCCTGGGAAATAAAGGGAGTATAGCTTCACTGTGTCTTTTAGTTTCGGTACAGACTGACCCAAGCTATTTTGCTCTTCCCCATGTGACTTGAAGACCACTCTTTTCGAGACTTTTGCAGCATTTAATCCTAATAAATTATGAACTGTAGAAACCTCTAGTGTTTTTTCATGCACAAGCGTGTTGTTTTCTCAGTAGCCTTCTTAACAGGCATCAGTTACACTATGGTCTTCGTTCCCTTGGTTCTGGGCCAGCCCCATCTTCTCTGAAACTTGCCTTTCCATCAGTAATTTCCAACTGCACCACTCATTTGAAAGTCTTTTTCTTGTTCATGAAGTTTCAGGCCTGCTAAAGTGCATTTGTGGAACATCCAGGTTATATACATTCCTATGTATATACGTTGGTGCTCTGCTGACAACTGAAGGACTGCTCCAAGAGAGGATTCATTGTTTTTGCCGGTTTTTACACCTGCAGCACTGCGAGTCAATCGGGCTCTTGCTGCTGTTCTGTTACGCTTCCTGGAGGAGGCGTGTCCAGCCGCAATCACGTGACTCATCACGTGACTTTGTGCTCAATATTTCAGAGAGGCAGAAGCACCCTTGCGGCGTTAAGCCCTGGAGGCAGTAAGGGCTGGAACTGCTGTTGTGCTGTTTGGCTGTGACCTGTGAGTAGATTTGTCCGGGTTCGAGAGTTGTATACACCTTTATACCAGCTTTTCAAGGGTTAGGGGTGGAGAGTCGGACTCTGGCAGCTCCATAAACTGTCGGGCGTTCCCTAACCTGTGTCTGAGTGCTGTAATAATCTCTATGGAAGATTGGAGTTATTTTAACTTGATCATGTTCTGTAGAAAGGACATTTTTAACATCAATTTATTTTAGGCTATATTTGACATCACAATTTGCTATTTTTACACATAGAGATCCAATTTCAAATTGGTATTTCTGATCATAAGAGTGCTTACGGGGCAGTTTTAGACATGCTGATGTTGAATTTAGTTTCAGTGCAATATTTTATATATTAATGTTTAATACCTTATTGACTACTTTATATGCTATTCTCTGTTTATCACTAATCTAATTGAGGCATACGGACATTTTTGGGAAAGTGCTACTGTATGAGGGTAGTCTGTGACTGTCTTGGGCTGCTGGAGGGCTACTGAGGTACTTCATTTGATTTACTTATTATTTTCGGTTTTCCTTTAATCTTGAATTATATTTTTTCCTATAGTTTTATTTTTATCTTTTTCATTTTTTTTTTTTTGGAAATTATTCTGATTTGTGTCTATTGCAAAGGTTAGGAGTACAATGCAACGTGTACTTCCGACGCTCAAAACAGGCATGCCACCCACAAATATTCTTCAGAATAATTTATTAAATTCATGTTCTCTAGCTCGTACGAGCCAAAGACCCCTGTTCAAGGCAACGAGTTCCACGCCTAATAAAAAATGTACGCCAAAGATAAAGAAGCCTCTTTCTAAGATGAAGGTTATGGCGGACATTCGTAAATATTGCAAAGAGTTCCCTATAGCACAGAAGTCACATCCAAATGCGGCAACGGCGATGTGTAAGTCTGCTGTAACAACAGCGTCCCACTCAATACTAAGAAAGGCGACTGTTCCAAGCCTTACGGAAACAAGTAATCCGGCAGCTGCCTCAATAAAAGAACTAGCAGCAGTTGTGCATCCCTCACGTCGGACAGTGTAATGTTGATAAACGCAGGTGATTTAGGTGAGTCCGATGAGGTATTACCAGTAATACTGCCAGTGCCACAAACTGGAGAAGAGCAAGTGGCTACTGACATAGATGCACATAATATTAGCCATTTAAACGAAGGCTCCAACCATAATCTGTCTTGGTCTCCAGTGATGTTTCCAGACACCTCAGACTCCTCTATTAGCTCTATTGAATCTTATACGGCACCAACACCCCGTAACCTAAAGAAGGCGGGGGAGGTAGCTAAGAGTGATCAATTTGATCCAATAACGAAAGTGCTGGAAGTGACGTTCACTAAGATGAATTTAGCACTACAAACAATGACAACATTATTTGAATCACTAGAGAGTAAAATAGCAGTGCAGCACACACAAATGGAGCAAATAATACTTTGGCAGAAGGAGACGTCTGTGCTATTACAAAACAGGAAATGTATGTGTCATAAAAATCATGATAATGAAGGGAAAAAGTTGCAAACAAAATCTTCCCAAACCATGCAAAAAGCGGTGGGAAATACGGATATGTTCTGTGCTGTACCTTTCATTCCTGGAAAAATCTATGAAGTACTTGAAAAATCTAAACAATCTAAATCAACGAATATGTCTGAAACAGTGTTACCTCAACCAGAAATAAACTCTAGCTGTGTGACTGTTGATTCACAGTCAAATACAGCAGGTCCTCTCACTTCTAAAATAAACAAGAACAAAAAAACAGCATACACAATTTTTTCCAAATCCAAAGCTATAGTTAATAAAGTACCGAATCCAAGTAAGTCATCAAAAAATCTAAAAGATCCTTCAAAAAAGAATACGTCTATGTCCAAACAATTCTTTATGGCATTATGCATGCCAAAACCAGTAAAAAATACTATCCTGCTTTCTAAAGCAATTTCCAAAAAATATCAAAATTTGGAAAAAAACGAGAAAAACGGTCTCTATTTGCATCCCAGGCATGGAGAAAGTGATTACTGCCTATGCTCCACTAGACAATTTGGTGGAAATGTCAGAGAAGCATGATAAACACGCTTCTCAAAAAAATAATAAGGACAAGCATAACAAAGTGTAGTCCGTTGATGAAAAAGCTTTACAACGAAAAGAAATTCGAAAAGCAGTGGACGCGTACATGGCGGAACGTGTTCCTACCGAAACACCTTTCATTAGTCATTCCTTAACTAATACAAAGCCTGCTAGAGTAATTGAAACACATGATGAGAGTTTCAATGATAATGCTGATTCACAGGGCAACAACGGAACACACCTGTGTAAGTCTGTCCTCAGCAAGTCCGCTCTGGTGCAAAAAAAGCAAATGAGCAAGTTATCAAAACAAACAATCGAGTCGGAGCCCACTCCAGATCTGGAAATGGACCCCGGACCAAGAGCTGCTTTCTCTCTGCAGAATGAGACTAATGCTGTACAAACACCTATGAGCTCTATGCAGGAATTACAACTTTTGCAGACGGCACTTGCAGGGCTCTTACCTTGTGAAATCCAAGAGAATTTGAGAATGCCTAGTGCTAAGAATCCAGAATTAACACAAACTAATCTGTTTCCAACTGGTATTAAGCGTCCAGCGGCTTATGCATTGATTCTCTCATGCCGTCCAGCGCCTTATCCACAGTATGATATCAACAGACATACTGCGTTAGCTATTTTTTCTGATTTACCGCAATTAGAGGACATATTGTCCACTGATTTAGCACTAAAAGAATTCCCTAAAAACAAAATAGCAACTACAGTAAAAATCTGGATGAATTCGAGAGTGGTGCAAAACACAATATGGATGGCAAAAGAGTCTTTATTCAATTTGGGTTTTATAATTTCAACAGAGGATCCACAAGAAACGATTCCTAGTACAAAACATAATAAACATTGTAATAAACCCTATAAAGCCATTAGCCAAGAGCAAATGATATTTGAGGAAAAACGTTTGAATATGCATCATTTGCCCATTAATACTCAGAACTAGCTAGGCTCCAAACTTCCATTTGATACACTTGCATTAATTAGTTGGAACACAAGGGGTTTCAAGCATTTAAATCAAAGCTTTAGTGATCTAATTAATTATGACATCATTATGCTTCAGGAAACATGGTTACAGGTAGTACCCTTGATGGATGGCTATAATGTATGTTTAAATCCGGCTCCTATAGCTGAAAATGGTCACCCCATGTCAGGCCTTCTTATTGCAATTAAAATTGTTTCAGATACGGTTATTGATCCGTGGTTCAATCCAAATAGATTTATTCAAATGGTCAAATTTAAAACATCTGAATATACAATAGCCATCATTAATTTGTACTGGAATCCGGCTGGTATTGCTGAGACACGATTTATTGAAGATCTGTCTGATTTAATGCTAAAGATCTCTCAAGACAAATCTATAATGCATATAATTATGGGTAGCGATTTGAATTTGAATTGTCTATATGCAAGGTCATCTAAATCCCAACCAAGACTAAAAGCATGGAACCAATTTATAAAATGTCATAATTTTGTGATGCTTAATGGCTCATGCGCGTCTGATATCCCCACACATTCAACATGGAGGCGGGGGAAAACAGAATCTACAATTGATTATTTATATGTGAGCACTTCATTATTCCCATGTATTGTTGATTTTTGTGTTATGCAATCGGATTATAGTGATCATGATCAGCTAACTGTTAAATGGACAATATGTAATCCATCTAGGCAGACACAAAGAGAGCATGGTCTAACAAATCTGACCACCAATGCGAGAAGCACAAGACTATGATGTTCGGATAGGCAGCTGCATGAATATCATGATTATGTACAGAATTGTGTGAGCTTGACCAAACAGGGTGAGTCATTGGATGACTATTATTATACAATGATGCCTTATTTTCTTCATGATAAGAAAAGAAACTTGGGATTTGCGAAACCATTTATACACACATATAATGATGAAGTGAAAAAGCGGAAAACATTGTTTAGGATGGAAAAAAGAAATGCTGCTAAGCTTCCCATGATATTAAGAGGGCCCACACTAAACAAGATAAAGACAGGGTATAAAAATTGGCTGAGAGCTAGACGGGCTAATCTATATCAGGTAGATGGTCAAAACATGCTTAGTGTAATACAATCTAAAAACTCTGCAAAAACATGGTCAATCTTGAATGGTGCTGTGAATGGACCACAGGGGCTCATTCAAGGCAATAGCGTTATGGAGTCTGACTGGATATCTTATTTCGCTAACTTATATGCTAAACCGACAAATAATGCAAGTTTGGATTCAGTCGAGTTCACAACAAAATTTAATCTGGAATTTGATTTATTAGATATCCAGCTATGCATCAATTCTATTAGTCGGTCGAGGGCGTGTGGTCCCGATGGACTGTCAAATCAGAAACTAAGACAAAGCCCTCAAATATGGGCCCAAATTCTTTATGATATCTTTACTATGGTGAATGTTTCTCAAACTATCCCCCAGTCATGGAGACATTCAATTACAGTACCAATTTACAAAAAGGGTAATCGTCAGGCTCCTAACAGCTACCGGCCAATAGCATTACTAGACGCACCAGGGAAGATCTTTACGTGTCTCATCTTAAAAAAACGTAAACATTGGGCACAAAGAACACAAATGGTGGATCCTCTCCAAGCTGGCTTTGTCACAGGAGTGGGCACAATTCCTAATATAATGATATTGAACTTAGTTAAGGACAAGTGTGCAAATCTTGGTCAACCGATTTATCTAGCATTTGTTGATTTCAAAATAGCTTTTGATTCTGTCGACCGTTTGCTACTATATCAAAAATTAAAGCGCTACAAGTGTCCCGATACTCTATTGGCTTTGATTGGCTTGCTCCATTCTAATACTTTCATGCGAGTAAGATTGACTCTAGATGGAATTCTATCAGGTTACAGCAGTACACAGAGAGGTTTGAAACAGGGATGTATTCTGGCATCAACATTGTTTAATCTGTTCATTCTAGATATAGGCCGTGTGTTTCAGAATATAATTTGTGATGCTCCAAAACTGGGCTTGTATTCGATAAACTATCTGCTTTATGCAGATGATCTCATTTTATTATCCAAAACTCTGAGTGGTTTACAAAACATGCTGAATGCATTAAACTTATATGCAGTAGACAACAATTTGGTGATTAATACAGCAAAGACGCAAGTATTGGTGTGTAAACCAAAAAAGCAGTTGAAGGTTAGTTCCTATCAGTGGTACCTGGGAAGTGAACAACTTGAAAAAGTTAATACGTATAGATACCTGGGCATTATGATATCCAACTCTCTGAGAAAGAATGAAAATGAAATAGGAATCACTCAGAAATTACCTCCACTAATTGCCCAGGCAAGGTTATTAACATATAAATATGCAAAATTCTCCTACTCCCATATACTGCTATTCTATAAACAAAAAGTGACTCCTATCCTCACGTATGGGGTCGAATCTACATTACCTAAACAACCTAACTTTTGGGACAGGATAGAATCCAAGTTTTGGAAAAAAATCCTAAACATTCCTATCTCCATGTCCAAAGCTATATTGAGTTTTGAACTGGGTTTGACATCATTGTCTGCACAGGATCAATGGAAGAGATGTGCGCTGTTTAGGAAATGTTTGTTAAATATTGGCTCCTTAAATGTCGTCGGAATATTAGCAATGTATCTAGCCACTACAAATGATTCTTATTCCAAGGTATGGACACAGAATTTTATAAATATTCTAGCAGATGCTGATATCTCTTTAGACATTCTGCTGACTAATCCGGCTAGAGCAAAAATGAAGTTATTCCAAATGGATTGGATTATAACAATAGAACAATGCTCTAGAATGAAAGATTTTGATATATCGATATTTGGGGGGAAAAATTAGGAATAATGGCCGAGTGTCTACAGAAATATCCTTCTCCGCAGATGCGTAATCAGTATCTACGCTTTAGATGCAATTTATGGCACACTAGATCAGTATTGGCAACAAGAAAGCAAATTCCAGAGAATGAAAATGTTTGTGGATGGTGCAAAGTACTGACACAGGAAGAAACTCTAAAGCATTGTTTAATTGAATGTCCTAATCTTGATATTATAAGGAAAAAGCATTTTTTCAGAATCACCCGTGATCTATTGCCTATGAACCACTCTGATGCATGGAAATGGTTATTTGTGACTAACAAACTAACGGTTCAGATTGCCACTGTTCAATATCTGAATGAATTATTTAAAAACGAAGAAATTGTGAATTAAGAAATATACTAAGAAATGTAAGGATCTAAGCTAGATGGAAATCCTTTTATAAGATGTAGATATGATGTGTAAAGCAAATGTTTGATAATGTTTCTCGAAAGGGAATTGTAGAAATGAAATTAATTTTATAAGATTGCTGTGATACTCTCTGATGAAATTATACATTTTTTAATAATGGATATAAATTGATAAAGCTGTATGTTTGACTATGCTGAAAATAATGTTTTTGTATTTTTGAAAGGTTCAATGAAATGAACTAACCAAATTAAAAAAAATAAAAAAAATACGTTGGTGCATCGCTGCAATCTAATTCACTACTTAGCAAGCCTTATGAATACCTTTCCCTACTTTCATTTCAGCACTGTACATTTTCCAGTGTTTCTTTAGCATGAGCATCTTCATCTCGAGCCTGAAATGTTGCTCATCTCTACCATCTAACATCATCACAACAGAAGGGTGCTGGTGCATCCAGGATTTGCCCTATTAGGTTTGAATAATTTTAAAGCTAATACCTGATCCAATCCTATTTAACCACATAGGTTATTGTTTCTACATCCAGTGGTATATAGCAAAAGAACACCTTGTGAGCCCTAGAGCTTTCACAACAGAAGAAGAGGAAATTATTAAGTATACCTATTAATGAGGACACAAGGAATCAGTAACTCACATTTAACATGTTGTATTTACAAAAAAGTATATACATATATTGTGAAAAAGACCAAAGAAGTTACACATAATAATGCCCCACATACGGGGGTGTATTAAATCAATAAACAATTACACATTTTTGGGGAATTAATAATGATAATTATAAAATACCTCAGAACAAACATACACAAAAAGGAAAAATTGATTAAGAAAACAAAAACTTTTTTTGGAAAAGGAGAAAGTAGAAAACAGATCTGCACATAAACAAAAATATATGACATTTACACGCTCAATTTCTTCTTTAGATCAAGAACAAAAGTTTCTTCTTGAGGTCAAATTAGTACTTCTAACTAGGTTGTTACCGCACAACAAAATAAGAGGCAGAGAAAGACACAATTTTGTATATAAAATAAATAAATCCTTGTATTGAGTTTAAGGTAGGATCCCAAAGTAGGAATTGTTCTAAGTTGGGATTGGGTCTGCCAACGCAAAAGGGGGAAGAAAAACCTAGGAGGAATCTCAAAGTGGTCTTCCTTCAAGGGGTGAACTGTCAGTAGTCCACGGTCCAATTAGGATGAAGTAGTCTGAAAGGGACCTTCAATCCCCTCTTTGACAGCAATGCGTTTCGGTGGTTGTGGACATATAGCATTTAGTCTCTTCACAATAGAAGAGAATGTTCCGCCTTCATCAGGGCAGTGGGTAGCAGGACCCTGTATAGTAAGAAGGAAAAAGGAAATAAGTAAGGAGGTGATGAAAAACAGCCAACAAGAGAGGAAAAGAAAATATATATACCTCATGGTGTTGTTTTAGATATATGTCCAATTTGAGATATAGATAAACATAATAGCATGGTTGCAGATCCATGAATTTAGTCATGTCTGCAAAGAAACTCTGGACCATGTCTAGAATCCTAAGTAAGGGGCTGTTACACATGAGTACAGAAGAAACACCCGAGGAAGTAAAAAATCATGGTCTTGGGTCCCCTTCTGCAAAATCGGCATGGGCCCCAGGACACAAGACACGTGCCCGCCAGTCCCCATTGGAGAGAGAGCATGGGAGAAATGGGAGGGAGTGAGGGAGGGTGAGCTAAAGAGGGAAGGGAGAGGGGAGGGGATGGTTCAACGTGTGGTAGTACCCACTGACCTGTAACAGTGGAGAAACCACATGTGCACGTATAGTTCCTGGTACACCGGGTGGGTTCAATGTTCCCAGGTGATGGGGGAGACACAAGGAAGGCGCAGCATTAGGGCGTCGTGAAAAGTGGCATCCAATTTGGCAGCGTCTGAACAGAAAGTAGTGTGGACAAATGGCATGTTTCATGTCCGTTCCTGACTATGTAAACGGGCAATAAAGAATACGAGAGAGAAGACTGAAATACCTATGCTTGTTCAGTCGAGGGAAACCTGGTGCTGGAAGTAGCCTGGACATGGATCGATATCCTGTCCCATATTCTGTGAGAAGGGGGGTGAACAGGCAAATGAGTCGTCTCCCCGTGTCCTTCTCGCGGTGTGTTCTGTCGAACTGCAACAGAAAAGAAAGAGGGAGGAAAGAGACGTGAATAAGTCTCCTCGTGCAGCAGCCTCTGCGTGTAAAAGTTACAGGCTGTGAACAGGTGCGCCAGAAATGGAAACACCACTTGCCTGTTAGGTCGCAGGACCACACTCCGTGTGAAGTAGGAGAAAGTTTTGCTGACCAAGTCTTGGTGGAGCCGGGTGCTGTGGATTGCCGCTCACGAGTCCGATAAAGAATGCGGCAGAGTGCTAGTCTTTTACCATAGTAACGACGTAACGCACAGGGGCCGGGTGTTCGTCGTGGTGCCCGATTGGTGAAAGGTAAACCAATGGGAAAGTGACCTAGAGAGGTGTCGCCAGAGAGGGGGGAGGGCTTAGTGATCAGAAAGTGTGGCGACTGCGAAAGCATCGTACCGTGCGTTTCTGAAAGAATAGACCTTTCTAAAAAGGTTGGAAAGGAGGATGTCTAACAACTTTGTGTTGGGCAAAAAGAAGTTCCCTCAACAGGTATGTGTGGCTCTGTGAGTGATGCACACCACTGCAGACCGTGCCTGTCAGTCCTTGTTGGTAGCGAGTGAAAGGGAGGAAAACAAAAAAATGTGTAAAATAAAATGTGGAGGGGCTATGTGATATCAATAAAGGGGGGGTGGGGTTACCTGTCTTCATTGGAAAACGTGTGGGGAACGGGTGTAAACCCCAATGCAAAAGGGTACAGAGCACTTTGTGTGTTCCAATCCATGCCCCGTGCCAAGCCGAGTGTGTGGCAGGGGAGGAAGGGGGTATTTGTAAAATCGAGGGAGGGGTATACTGTATGAATTTGGAGGGAGCACAGAAAAAAATAGTCTGTGTCAGCATAGTGAGAGCGAAGGAGGTACTGATGGTGAGGACGTGCCCCTAAATGTTTAAGTCAGATCCATCAATCCTCTCAAGTGTGTCAAGGATGAGGAGGGGTCAATGCCATTTGGAAAAGGAAATATGGAACTCACTAAAAAGGAGACTGCTCATTCAAACCATTTTCCAGAGAGTCAAGTCTGTAAATCCATCTCTTTTCTAGTTCAAGGAGTCTGTTTTGTATGTTCTGGCCTGTTCGGATTTTTTCCAGGACCCACCAGAGAATGTCATCCGGTGTGTGATGATTGGTCAAAAAATGTGTGACCAAAGGTGAAGTTGTGTTTTTGCATCGGATCCTCGACCGGTGTTCTGAAATCCGTGTGCCTGCATTGTGGATTGTTTGGCCCACGTAGCGAAGGCCACATGGGCATTCAATGCAGTATATTACTTGACTGCTTTTGCAGTTGGATTGATTTTTGAGGACCCATTGCCTGTCACCAATGGTAAAGGATTGCATTTTCCTAGTGAATTTGCATACCGAGCACGAGCCACATGGGTAGTGGCCGGTAACTTTCCATAGGTTCCAAAGTCCTGTGCGTGGTGGGTCTCATACAAAGGAAGAGTGAACCAAATGTTCCTTAATATTTCTCGCTCTCTTGAAGGCGAATCGAGGTATCGGTTCCTCTGTAAGTTGTAATTTGACTATGGGCCTATTGGTAAATCTGGCCCTCTTGGTTGCATTAGTCACCAGTCTTTTCGGATAGCCACGTGTGCGTAGCCGTTTGCCCAATGCATCTACATTTTCATAAAAATCGTCCAGGGATGTGCAATTTCTCCTGATCCTCAGAAGTTGGCCATATGGCAGATTCTGTTTGATGTGTTGGGGGTGGTCACTCTGAAAATGTAGGAGTGTATTCCGATCTGTGGGTTTCCTGAAAAGATTGCACACAAGTTTGTTTTCTAGACATAAGATTTTCACATCCAAGAAGTGTATCTGTACACTACTGCATTCCATTGTAAATTGAATGTTGTTGTTACATGTGTTGAGCCAATCCACAAATTGTTTGAGGGCTTTCTCATCACCTTCCCAGATGAAAATAATAACGTCAATATAATGATGTAAGTGAAGGATTTTGGAACTCCATCGGTTAATTTGAAGGTACTGGTCTTCAGATGAGGCCATAAATAGGATGGCTAGACTGGGTGTGAATGTCGCACCCATTGCTGTACATTGCTGTACCTTTGATCTGTAGATAAAACTGTTCATCAAAGGTGAACAAGTTTTTGCATAGAGCAAAAGTCGCCAATTCAATGATGAATTCCGGTGGTACCCAGTATGATCCCGGTTCTGCATATTCCCGAATCAGGTGTTCGTATATACAGTCTATCTCTGCATCCTGTGGGATTGATGTATATAAAGCCTTGATGTCCATTGTTACTAGGAGTTGCTGTGTACAGTCAAAGGGCAGGTTTTCAAATATCTGAATGGTATGCATTGTATCCCGAAGGTACGATTTGGTTTTGATGCTTAAAGGTTTGAGGAAATAGTTAATGAAATGGGCGATAGGTTCCAAGATTGAACAACATCCAGAGACGATCGGTCTTCCTGGTGGGCCCTGTATGTTTTTATGGATCTTGGGGAGGGCATATAAGCAAGGTGTGCGATTGGAAGATGTTGTCAGGAAGGCAGCTTCCTTATCAGATATCCAATTCCTTTCCTGAGCATAGGCAACCATTTTCAAGATTTCTGTTTTCATTTCTTTAGTAGGGTCCTTCTTAAGGACCCGATAGCTTACACCGTCATTGAGTAGAGCCATGATCATCTGGGTATATTGATCGGTCGTCATAAGGATGGTTTTATCAACAGGTCGTGATTGTTAGACAAATCTATTAGGGCTTGCCTCTCGCCTCTAGTTAGATTCTGGTGTAGTGTGTTTTTGTTTTTCTTTATCTGCCTAATGTCTCTGCGCGCACATCTCTCGAAAGTGAGTAGGTCATCGGGTACCTGATTGTCCATGGGTGTCCATGGGTGTAAAAGATGACTGTGGATGTAAACCCGTATCAGGATCAGTTGCCTGTTTGTTGTGATCCTGAAAAAATGCGCGGAGTCTTAGAGTGTGAAAAAAATGACACAACTCTGTCTCCGTCTCGTACCAGTCTGTGTCACTGGTTGGCACAAAGGAAAGACCTTTGGCTAAAAGGGAGATTTGGCATGGTGAGAGATGGAAGTTAGCTAGATTGAAAATCGGTAATTGATTGGTTCCAGATGGACATTCTAGCGTCTCCGTCGTCTGGGGCGTCTCCGTTGTCCCTGGTATGGTATGTTCCAGAATGGAGTACCCCATCCTCCTCCTTGTCCTCCTCTGCCTAAAAAAGGGGGAATGGTGGAGGGGGGGCCTGGAATTGTGGCTGACCAAACTGACATGGCTGATAAGGTTGAAAATTGTAGTTTGAGCCGGCTCCAGAGGAGCCTGAGCTACTCGATCCTGAGAAGGTGACTCTTCTTTGTCTACCTCCTGGTGAGGATTGAGATGCCCCTCCTTGTTTATTGAGGGAGTCAATATAGCCCTCAGCAGTATATGGATAAATAACTTCAGTTCTGAAGTCTTTGATGTCTTTATTCAGTTTGTTAGTCTTCTTGGTAAGTGTATTAGCCTTGAATTGTTCAAATTGTTTGCTTATTTCAGAAAGTTGTTCCTGTATATCAGTGATTAGGGTATTACTTTTAAACTTAGTTTCTTCTGTTTCTAAGTTTTTTGTAATCCACTGCTAATTCATTGTGCAGTTTTAATAGTTAGGACTATAAGGTCTCTGCTGCACTTTGTGGCAATGAAACTGAAGTTTAAAGTATACTCTTTGTCTTCTAAAAATAATCGTGGTTCATTCCATACTATTATTTCACTGGGTATAATACTTTTTTTCAAGTATTCTCGAAGAAAGTGACCATAGAGTTCTGTGCAAAATGTTTTCTTTTTCAGTTTCAAAAGATCCTCAGAAGTGCTAGATGAGGTCGAAGGCTGACTCAGATCTGGGGGATCAAACAGGGAAGGCCCACGGGTAAGCTCAATGATTTCCTCCTCTGAATAACTTAAGGTTGCACTCCCAGCCATTTCCATCCCTCCCACACAAGGAACCACAAGCGTGCACAAATGCCAGGGGCCATGCAGAAGGGTGTGCAGATAGGGGAAAAGAGAAACTAGTAATGAATGGGAAAAAAAGGCAAAGAAAAAACCATCCATTCTTCAATTCTTAGAGAATGCTGTTACATTTCTTCTCTCCATGCAGCCTCTAGATACGTCAACTCCTATTTCATATGACGTCATCAGGCTCCTTCTTTTGTTCAAATGCATATTTCTTTTTCCAAAAGAATACTGTGTCTTCGTGCAGTTAAGTAGGGTTTTCTCAAAGGATATCTTGTCTCGAAGACTCGTTATCAGTACACTAACTGGAACTGCACATGTCATCATCTCTGGTTCCCAACATATAGGTTGCATCGGGTGGAGCTTGGAGTGAGGATGTCTGACTGTACTTCTACACTCCCCCCTCTGGGACATTGATCAACCACTTCATTATCCATCTTTACATCGAGACATCCTCATCTGAAAAACTGTATGTTTAGGACCCAAATCTTCATGACTCCTTTCAGACCTCCTGCTGATTTCACATGCTCATCAATGCTCCAGGTCATAAGTTTGCAGTGTCCAGTAGGATTGCAGTAGACCCATCTTTCCACATACTTCTTTCGGTGTCTTGGATACAGAAACTTTGTACCTTCAGGTACATGTATACTGGCTTTCACATAGTTTCTGATTTCTTCATCTGTTAGTTCCTTAGTCACCCATCCTGATTCAACATCAATCGTGATCTTCATTCCAACAGTTTTCTTTGCAGTCTTCTTGCATTGTGAGATTATTATTCTGATCACACAGAATCCAAGATTGCTCATCACCAACAGCGCTCCAGGAAACTTGAACATGTTAGCCATCGATTGTGGAACCCATGAGAAAACTCCTCCAAACCAACTGTCATCAGCAATGTCTTCCACTTCATCAATCATCTGAACGTGTAGGTCTGTCAACATAGATATAGCCACTGTCAAGGTGCCATTCTCTTTGTCGTGAGAAGGTACATGTGCAACATCATTCTCCAATTTTAGCACAAGCACCTCCCTCCATAGCTGTAATCATATCCAAGACATATCTATTCTGAAGAGTCATCAGTCGTATGGCTCTCAGCTCCTCCTTAATTGCATTGAACACTTAATGTTAGTGTTGATCATCTGCAGGAGCTCCTATCTGGTTATCTGCAGCCATTTAGTATGTTCATCCATCTGGATCCTGAGCATGAAGATTATTGTGAATATCTATGAGGTCTTTCTGAACAGTCTGTGTTCATATGGGATTGAATCAAAAGCTTCTATGGATTTTGCTGAGAAATAGTTCTCCCTCTTCAGTCAGCTCAAAAGTTCTGCAGACCTCTTCTTCGTTAGAAGTGCATCTGATTTCGGGAATTCACCAATGTTCAGATCACTTTTTGGAATCACCACTGCTAGAAAATGTACATTCACTATAGAACACAGTCCTCCCCAATCCTCGGCAGCTTCATATAAGCTCTGGATCCACAAGCCCAGTAGTGATCCATTATCACTGCTGTTCCAACACTCATTCCTTGTGAATAAAAAATTCGACCACAGTTCTGATTTTCTCCTGTTTTTCTTGTGCCATTACTTCTGAAACACAGCTTTGCACTTTCATAGGGTACTATTTTCAAAGGTCCTCCTTTGTCTTCAACCAATGTCAGTAATTTAGCAAGTTTTGACCATACTGGTTTTCATAGACTTTTCACATTTTCAAAAGTTGGCTTGTAGTTACCCATTTCCACCCAAGCTCTGCAGGATACCACGCCTTCTTCCCAACCATCTGGAGAGAGTACTGAACCCCAGATCTGCATCTGGCCTCTTTCCTTCCATTTTAGTATCTCCCCTTTAGTTTTTCCTGGGCTCTCCAGTCTTCTGTTCACTTCCCATCTGATTCCAGCTCCTTTCACTCCCGGGTGTTCTTACGTGATCGCGTGATTCGTAGTGTGGGTTCTTGCTCGTGTCTTCGTGTCTTGCACATAGTCATCTTCATCTGGATCTGTCTATTCAGTTGCCCATTTTAGGTAAGCTGTTCAACCCATAGACTGGCCTCTTGTTTGACAGAATGCTATGTGAGATAGGCAGTGTGCTGTTAGGACATCTATTTCAATGGCTATGAAGACCTTAGATTTTCCCATACCATAAGGCAGGAGTGCACATACATAGCAGTCCTCCTCAGATGATCTCTTACCCACCTCTTTCATATGTTGATACCAAACATTGTTTCCTAAGTGTGCTGTGCTGTCTAGATAATGATTCAGTTCATAATCATCTTCTGGTGCATATCTCTTAGGTCTCCTTCTTGCCACATGTGGTTCAATCATTATATCATGCAGTGCATCACATAACCTTTTCTCACTGTAGGGATCATAGGAACATTAGTCAGTACAACTGGTGTCTTTACATGTACTACTGGTGTAGGGGTGGTTACAGAAGACTTATTTTGTCTCTCCCTAATAATCTGTATCTAATTCTCAAGAATAATATCCCAGACAACCTTTCCTGAGTACGGATGCTTAGTGACATTTGCCACAGAACCAGGTGCTTTCACAAAAGCTACTGGAGTAAGAACAATCGCATAAGGCCTAGGATCTCTTGCAACCTGGACTTCTCCCTTACCTTCAGGAGTAGGGAGAATAAAAGGAACTCTCAATTTTTTTGTATCCATAACATGTGCAGCATGCATTACCAGGATTAAAATGACAACAAAATACATCAAGCAGGCATAAATTATGCACCAATAAAAGATGCCCCAACAACGTGAAGATACTGATCATCGTCGTTTCTCTCTTTCTGGAATATCTTCGTGGTTTATGGACCCCATGATTTGCCTGTACTTAACTTTAAGGAAAGAAAAATGCTTTATTCAGGCAATCTCATAACCACTCCGACAGCTGCTGTACCTTTTCCACAAGTTCCACAAGCAACTGGCTGATTTCTGGATTATTAATAGGGTTCCTGGTGAAGACAAACGTGTCATCCTTTCGCCAAACGAGGTAGGGATTTACTTTGAGTAGGTAACAGAAGATTAACGGCACAAAATTATGGAGATCTTCCAGTGACAACATCATTCATTAGTTCATGAAAAACATCATAAAAACGATGAATCTGTTCCATTATATCTCGTATCAATTGATTAAGGGCAAGCCGATTCCTTAGATCTCTCAGAAATGTACGAACATCAGTTTGCCTACCAACAAGATGTGGGCGTTCTTCAATCAGGAAATAGAAGACCATACCACATAATTTATGAGTGTCGTCATTGGACAAGATCGTCAGTTTGCTCACAAAGATGCACCAGGTGGTGAATGAGCCTGCTTGCAAAGTTCACGTATCAGCAAATTTATTGCAGGTCGATTTCTGGAATCCCTCAGAAATACACAAGTGCTTGTGAATCATCCAACACGATGAGGATGCTTGCGAATCAAAAGGTAAAGAATCAATCCAAGTAGTTTGTGAAAATCTTTATCAAGCAGAACCAGCTGTATTCTCAAAGAAACGTTCAGGCAACAGTCCGATTTGGTCTAGAATTACTGCCAAAAGTCATCTAATAGCTGGACCATTCTTAGGATTTTGGACAAAAGTACGAATATCACCATGGCAGCCAACAAGAGCAGGGTAAGCTCTGAGTATGAAGATAAAGACAGTAAGGAGTAGTCTGTGTGCATCCACATCAGTGAGGACCATAAAATTGTCCAAAAAGAAACTCTGTTTGAAAGAAATCCGGGAACTTCTCTCTTTTCCAGTCGTCAAATAAGAAATCCAAGTCTGGCATTGCCCTGCTCTTTCCTTTGCAGTCCAAAGCTAAACATCAACACTTCTCTGTGGCTCAAGAACAGTGATTTTTCCACTCTCTGCTGTAGCAAATGCAACTAATACTTTCCAAGAAAGCCACAGTCCAAAGTTTACTTTGTCTATCCTTGGATAGTCTCTGCATCCTTCTTCCTCGTCATCGATCTTGTCTGCACATGCTGAACTGCTTCTTGTTGACTTGCTCCTGAATGGGGTGGATGTGCACGAGGCTGTTCAGTGTGGATTTTCACATCACCTTGATGAATCCACGCCCTTCTTCCTACAACATTTATAGCTGAGGGTGTGGTATTTTCCACAATGAAAGGGCTGCCAAATCTAGTCTCGCGCCACTTTCTAGTGAAATTGCAAATTAGTACCTTGTCTCCTAGAAAGATCTTTGGTAGAAGAAGTTCTTGCACTCAAGTTGCTGAATGGTCTTCATCTGTCTTCTGAGTCTTACATCCAGTCTGCTTGGCTTGGTCTGAAATGACAGAGATTCTTGTGGTCATGCATGTTAAATATTCTTGCAAATCAGTTCTTAGCAATTCTGCAGTTGTCTGGGCATCACCCTAATCCTCGATGGAGGAGTTAGAGGCGTTGTCATTTGCCGCCCAGTGGGGTGTGAGGTGGTGGTCTGAGCAAGGTTGGTTTCTAAGTGCATATAACGCAAGCAGTAGGCTATATAGCCACCCCTTCTTCCGGGTCAATTTGAGCTTGGATATTCTTTGTTTTAATAGGCCGTTGAGCCTCTCACAGATCCCATTTCCATGTGGATGATAAACTGACGAAAACATGTGTTTTATACCAAGCAGCAAGCTGATTTGCTCCAATACTTAAATCACAAAATGGGGGCCATTATCTGATCTCAGCACCTCACATACTCCCCATCTAGGAAAGACTTCTCAAACTAAACATCTCTCAGCGCACGTGGCATCAGGATGTGTGCACAGACCAGCCTTGATCCACCTCAAGAAAGGGCACACTACCACTATCATATACCTATAGCTATTACAGACTTGCAGCATATCTACATAATCTATGTGTAGGTGCTAATTTTTATTTTTAAATTTGTTTATTGGCATTTTCAATAATATCACTTACAAGATATGCAAATGCGTCTTGTGCTTGATCTTTTACAACGCTTTTCGGGTTTTAGCTTCAACAATATAACTAATAACAAACAACGAATAACAGTAACTGTCTCCTTGCCATGTCCATATGTTTCAGCTTCTCTTGTTCCGGGGAGGAGGGGGATTTAGGGAAGCTGGGGAGCGCGCTCGGGAAGGACGCAGGGGGGATACCTTCCCAGGGCCTTCATTGTTTCCAGTCATACGTCTGGGGTTGCCCTATCTTGTCTCGTAGATTAGTTTGTTTCGGGTCATTGGCTCATGGGGGCTTATCGTCCGAGGGGAGGAACATATGCCTGGTAAGTTCTTTCCATGCCTCAAGGGCTCTGCTGGACTCATCCGTAGATCTAGTGACACTTTCTTCCCAGGCCTTGGTTTCAGCCGATACCCATCGCTCCGCTTCACTATGCCATGCTTTGTATTGCGGTCCTGCGGGTCTTTTCCAGGACATGGCTATGGTTCTTTTGGCCAGGATGCACGCTATGTCCATGAGTCTGACTATGTGTTTCAGTCTGGCTAGTCTAGGGTAGATTCCAAGTAGGCATTCCTCAGGTGCCCATTTGTAGTTGGTCATGCCTGCTTTCTCGCATGTCTGCTTTACCCTATCCCACAGTGTCTTGGACTTGGGGCATTCCCACATCATGTGGATTAGATCCGCTTCCTCCCTCATGCACCAGGTGCAGTGAGACTGTGATTGTTTGTTGAACTTGGCTATTCGTTTCGGGGTTAGGTAGGTTCTGTGGAGCACATTCATCTGTATTTGTCGAAACCTATGATTTCTGGAAACTTCTTTGGGGAACGCAAGTGCCCTATTCCACTCCCCCTCTGTCATTTCTCTACCTACATCTGTTTCCCATTTGCCCTTCATTTCCGCGCTCCGGGGGTTTGGTATATCGCTCAGGTGTCTATATATTTGAGATATTGGTCTACTGCCTTCCCCCATGTTATATAACAGCGTGAGTAGTGGGTCCGGGTCTGGTTCCGCAGGCCACGCTTCCCATTTACTCCGTGCTGTAGAGCGAACCTTCTGGTACCAAAGGAACTGGCCCGTGTGGATGCCCTCTCTGTCCTGTAGTACAGCAAATTCTTTAAAGGTGCCTCCTTCGTAAAGATCTCCCCAGGTGTAAACCCCTCTGTTTTCCCATAATCTGATTTGTTTTAGATCAGTGACCGTTGTGTACAGGTCTGCGAGCAAGGGTTTTTCTGGTGCATAAGCGTTCTGTGTGCGAGTGAGTGTCCTTGTTCTACGCCAGATCTCCCTCCCCAAGGTGACTATGAGGGGTGCCGCTCCTAGCAGTTTCGCAGGTACCCAGACCAGTTCCTTCAGGGTGAATGGGAGGCTCGTGGTCTGTAGCAGGGGTGTTTCGTCTGTGGGCACATCGGATAACCATTTAATTACAAAGCTGAGCTGAGCTGCTAAGTAGTACTTTTCTAGATTTGGGAGTTGGATGCCGCCTTGCGTGTATGGCAGGGTCAGTGTCGACAGTGCTATCTTATGTCTGTTTTCCCCCCAAATGAACTCTCTTATTAACATCTCGAGTAGCCGGAAGAAGGGTTTGTTGATATAGTAATGTACATTCTGGAACCCGTATAGGAATCGTGGTAAGACAATCATTTTAATTATGGATGCCCTTCCCATCATGGACAAGGGGAGTCTCGACCAAAAGTTCATGGATCTGCGCAGGGCCGGGAGCGCTGCTTTTGTGTTGTGTTCATGCATCAGTGCTGGGGTATGCATTATTTGGATTCCTAGGTATCGGAATGTGGTGGTCTGCCATCTTATCCCAGCCTCGGGGAGTGATTCTACGTCTTCCTTTTTTAGGGCCGCTAGTGGGAACAAGCAGGATTTTGCCCTGCTGAATTGGATCCCAGAGACTCTGGAATAGTTGTCCAGGACTTCTAATATAGTTGGGACGTTGATGTGTGGGTCCCTGACATATATAAATACGTCGTCTGCATAGAGCGAGATGATGTGGTCCACCCCTCCTAGTCTTATGCCGGCATCAAAAAACTGTTTCCGGAAATAAATAGCTATGGGTTCTAGCCCCAATACGTACAGCATTGGGGACAGTGGGCAGCCTTGTCTAGTCCCTCTTTGTATGCTCCAGGCGTCCGACACATGTTTCCCCGACTTTACTCTTGCTCTTGGCCTGGTGTATAATATCTCGACCCATCTGATGAATCCGGATCCGAAGCCAAATTCCTTGAGCACCGCCACAAGCCACTCCCAGTAGATGGAGTCGAAAGCTTTTATGGCATCGAGGGATAGTAATGCACTGGGGCTCTCGTCTTCACTAGTTTGCGCTATAATGTGTTGTAGCCTGCGCAGGTTCATGGATGTGTTGCGCCCAGGTATGAAGCCGTTCTGATCAGGATGTATTATGTCGCCTATTATTTTGGACAGGCGGTTGGCCAGTATGGTGGTTAAAATTTTCACGTCATAATTTAGCATTGCCAGTGGACGGTACGAGTCGCACAGGTCTGCCGGTTTGTTTGGTTTCAGGATTGGGACCACCAGTGTTTCTCTCATGCTTTCCGGTAGTATCCCCCTCTCATATGCCTCCTGGTATACTTTATGTAGCAAAGGTATGAGGGAGGATTCATAGGCTTTGTAAAATTCTGAGGGCAACCCATCTGTGCCAGGTACCTTGCACGTGGCCAGGGACCTAATTGCTTCGGCTATGTCCTCAGGTGTGATTTCTGCGTCTAGTGCCATAGCCTGTTCAATAGGCATTTTATGTAGCCCAATCTCGTCCAGCGTGTCCGCGATCAGTTCTTGGGGGACCTCTTCTGCGTGTGAGTATAGGCGTGCATAGTATTCTTTGAAGACTTCATTAATGCCTTGCTGTGTGTGGTGTATGTTCCCTGTCTCGTCTCGCAACAATGTGGTGGAGTGTCTAGGGTGTTCCCTGCGGCATAGCCAGGCCAGCAGCCTGCCCGGTCTGTCCGCTTCTGTGTGTGTTCTGTTCGTTTTGACCGTGTGGTCAAACTTTTCTAATCTGCGCCACGCTGTTTCGTTCTCCCCCCTTAGCCTTCGGAGTTCTGGTTCCCTATCCCGTGTGTCTATGGGGGCCGCTTCCAGTTTTCCGATCTCCCTTTCCAGCTGGTCTAAGTCCTTCCTAAGCGATTTCCGGATTCCGCCGGCCTTTGCTATGGTCTCTCCCCTTATCACCGATTTCAGGGCATCCCATACCGTGCTACTGTGTTCCACGCTGCCCACGTTAATTTCTATGTAGCTATCTATGGATTCTTGCAGTTCTTCTCTGAATGCAGGGTCTTTAAGAGCCTCTGCCGGCATTTTCCACATGGGGATTGGGGGTCTGGGACCATTGTGGTTCCATGTTACTAGGAGAGGGGAGTGGTCAGAGATAGTCCTTCCTAGGTACTGCGCTCCTTCCACCTGGGGTAGATGTTCCCTGCCAATGAGGATGTGATCTAACCTCGTGTATAGGTTGTGTGGGGATGAATAGTAGGAATATCCTCTTACGGCTGGGTGCATTTCCCGCCATATGTCTGCCAGGTCCAGTCTGTCTATCATTGCAGTCAGGGCTGTTGTTGCTGCTGACGGACCTTTCGGGAGGGGAATGGATCTATCTAGGTTCGGGTCGCATATGCAATTGAGATCACCCCCCCAAATGAACAGACCGTCTCTGTGTTGTGCAATTTTGGGATATAGCGAGTTCAAGTGGGCCGGTATATTGCTATTAGGAAAATAAGAGTTTAGGATGCACACTTCTGTCTGCTCTATGTGTCCCCATAGCATTACGAATCTGCCTTCAGGGTCTATTTCTGACTTGGTCAAGCGGAAGGGGAGCTGTGGGTGTATCCAAGTGTATACTCCCCTAGCATATCTAGAGTAAGCAGTGCCGAATCCCTGCCCCCCCCAGTGTGTCTGAAGTTTGGTCATTAAGTCCTCGGATCAGTGAGTCTCCTGTAAGAGTGCTATCATCACCCCCTTCCTGTGCAGATAGGTCTTAATTCTGTTTCTGCGGAGATATGTCCCCAGGCCTCTCACGTTCCATGTCAGTATTTTAATTGCCGTGGTGGTCATGGTGGTTTGAGGTGGGTATGATAATTATTCTGCTTCTCTCCCTTGAATGCCCGTGGTTGTGGGCCTGGTGTCGAAGGACCCCTCCCTGCGTGGGTCAAGGCACCGGTTTCCCCATCCCCCCGGTCGGCCCCTCCTCTCCCTCTTTTCTTTCCCTTTGGAGACTTACCAACAGTAGTAACGTTCATTCTGGTGAATGAGAACAGTGAACAGTGTAACTTTGAACTGCCCCCAGCAGTTGCTTCCAACTTGCAACGCTCAGGGGCTCCCGAGCCTTCCGGGCCTTTCCGGGCCTTCCAGTGCGGGTGTTGTGCCGGCGGTATGCCTGCACGTGTCCTAAGGGGGTGCGTCGACGTCCTGTCGTGTAGGTTGGTGTGTTCCTGCCCATTATCGCTTTTTTGGTGCTGTAGTTTGCCATGCTATGCTCTGGTTTGCTCATCAACCTGTTGCGCCCGATTCTTCGGGCGTTCAATGTCCTGTAGTTCCTATTGCCATTCCTTCGTTACCATCTGCGAGGTTGTTGTGTTCGAGCCACATGTTTGCCGCCTCCGGGGTGTCCAGGAAGACCGCTTTACCTTTGTGTACCACTTTGAGGCGCGATGGGTACATCAGCATGTACTTCAAGTTGAGTTCGCGTAGCCTTGCCTTCACCGGGATAAAGGAATTTCTCGTGCGCTGTACAGTGGGAGTGTAGTCCGGGTACACCACTATTTTGGCATCCTGTCTCCTAATTTCCCCTCCTTCTCTGGAGAATCTTAGTATAGTCTCTCTGTCTCTGAAGTTTAGGACTTTGGCAATCATTGGGCGTGGGTGTGAGCCCGGCGGAGGTCTTTTTTGTAGGGACCTGTGGGCTCGCTCTATAGAGAATCCTTGGGACAGGTTACCGGCCCCGATTTCCTGCTGTAACATCGTCTCTATGAATTCCGTTGGGTCCGGGCCCTCCATTCCCTCCGGGACCCCAAGTATTCGGATGTTATTGCGGCGGGCCCTCCCCTCCGCGTCTTCTGACCTTGCCTCTAGCCTTGCCACTTTTTGTTCGAGATCCTGGACCCTGGTTTTGAGTTCCGTCGTGCTTACTACGTTGTCCTGCAGGGTAGTCTCCACCGTGGTCACTCTTTCAGTGAGATTGCGGGCATCTTGTCTGATTAGCTGTATGTCCGATTTCACTTCATCCATTTTGGTTTCAAGGGATGTGCGTAGTGCCGCTATGGCTTGTAGTACTTGCGTATTCGTGGGGTCTCCTTCTTGAGTCGTTTGTTCTGTTGTTGCCCCAGCATCTTGCTGTTGCTTGGCCCTGACTGTTGTGAAGGAATCCATCGTAGCGGCTTTCAGTTTGCCCTTGGGTGGTGACATCCCCTGTCCTTGGATGTTCGGTTCTCCACTTTGCTTCGGGATCACTCGCCCGTTCTCAGGTTGTAGGTTCAGTGGCTTCCCTCGTTGGTTCCTGCAGTGGCGTGGCCCCTCCTAGCAGCCTTGCTTTCCTGCCCCGGTGGTGTTTTGGGCCGTCGGTGGCCCCTTCTGCTTATGTGGCTGAGCAGTCGTGGTGGCGGCCCTGGCTGCAGTGGGTCTGGGGTGCAGTGGTCGGTGTGCCTTATCCCTTTCAGGGCCCGCGGTACCACATAAATATCCAATTATTGCTGCGCCCTACCGTCTGTGGCGCTGCTTCCCCTCTGCTTCTGGCTGGTGAGTTTGTCGGGTAACTGCACTTGGGCCGTCTCGATGCTATGCTCCCTGTGGCCCAGTAGTCTCCTGAGCCAGACGGGGGTTTGAGCCCGGCAGGTCAGACGTTATCTGGGAGGCAGGTATGCGCTGAGCAACTGGGGCAACTGGTGTTGTGCCGCTGTCGTGCCGCTTCCAGAGCGGCCCCCGGTCTTTTCGGCCTCCCAATCCGTGGGCCACTCTCCCCCTCCGGAGAGGTATAATGCGAGCTTCCCCTCTCTCTAGCACCGAGGTGTCCCAGCTGCGACGCAGGATCCGCGCAGTCACCAGCTGGCTGTTTGCCGGTGTCCGGGGCGCAGTTGCTCGCGCGGGTTCGATGAGTGCAGGGTACAGGTCGCCACCGTCTTCTCCGTGTCTGTTTGGCGGGTCGGCGGGCTGCCTCGATTGTGTGCTGTGATCCGCAGCGGGCCGTTAGTTCCTCACGGGCGCCGCCATCTTGTGGACCGTAGGGGGCCTCCCTTCGCACACTCCGTTTTCGCGCTGCGCGAGTCCGTTTCTTCCCCAGAGGTCGCGTCGGGTGTCGGCAGAAGGTTCCCGTTCCAGTTGCTGCAGCGTTTATTACGATTCGCGGTCGTTAGCTAGAGTTATTCGGCGCGTAGCAGGATCGTGGGCAGGAGCTCTGGCGGATCCCGTCTTCACGCCATGCCCGTCGGCCACGCCCCCCATGTGTAGGTGCTAAAAAGGACTATTTGGTCAAGGGATGACTCCTCTGATTGTTCGCAGCGTGTGCCCAGCAGTAAATCTTTGACATACGATCCAAATAACTACATAAAATGCAATGTGTTCTAACAGGTTTGGCACACACCAATCCTCCGCAATGGTTGCTGCAAGGCTTTCCCTAGTGACATGCGCGTGGTAGTGTAGCTGTTTCAATGCCACCCTTAATAAGGCTAGAGGTATTACCAGTTTACCAGTGCTGTCTTGTCGCCACAGTGCTTCGGTGGGGTATAAAGAACACCATCCCTGTATCCACAAGTATTTCTCTTCTTGTGAAATACCACTCTGTATTTCCATAATCTGGGTTTTTGACAAGTTATTAAAACTTCCACTCACAATCATCATCACCATAATCTTGTCTTTCACATCAGGTGTATCAAAGGTTATTATGTCCAATGAATATGCAACTCTTTTTGCTTCTTCATCTGCGGCTTGGTTGCCACACAAGATAAAGTCTGTGCTCTTAGTGTGTGCTGTGCATTTAACTATTGCAATGGCTACTGGGAGCTGTAGAGCCTTAATGAGCCTATCCAATAGGGTGTCATGTTTCACTGGAGTGCCATCCGCTCGGAAGTAACGCCTCCTTTTCCAGCGTGCCAATCCTGCAAACACGGTTGACCTAACATAGGTGCAGTCACTATACACCGCCACTTCCTGATCTACGTGTTTCTCGAGCACGACAATAAGCGCAACCAGTTCTGCATCCTGTGCTGAGAAATGAGATGGTAGTCTTGCACTCGTCATTACTTCAAACTCCCCATTAGCCCTATGCTTCACTACGACAACACCTGTATATCATTGTCCATCAGTTTGATCGATTCTTGAGGAACCGTCAATAACAATAATTTCTCCTGCAGCGACAGCATTTTCTTTCACCCTCGGGATATCATCATAAAACTCCTGCTAATTCGAGCAATCATGCACTTGTTCACCGTCTGCCAATGGTTTGACGACAAACATGGCAGGGTTCACTGTTTTGCATCTGACTATTTTGTTCGTCGGATTTGATATTACCACTTCATAAGCAGAAGCTCTTTCAGACGTCAAGGTACCCTTAAGTTTCTCTAAAACTGCAAATATAGCATGCTCAACAAATAACATCATATAACACCCCATCACTATACTAGCAGCCTTCTCAATGGTGAACACAGTGGCTGCCAATGACTGTTCACACAGAAAGTGACCCCTCATAACTGGATCTAAAATCCCACTGTAATATGCCAGGGGTTTATACCCTAACGTAGTTCTCTGTGTAAGCGCTGCTGTCATAACTGTTCCATTTGTGTGCGAAAATAAAAAGAATTCCTCCGCATAATTGGAAATTCCTAAAACTAGAGCTATACAATTGCTTGTTTTAATACATCAAAGCCTTCCTCCATTTCCTATGTCCAATCTTTTTTAGACTTTGCTGTGTTTTTTTCAAGGCTTGCAGCAATGGCTTTGCATATGAACAGTAATCAAATACCCATGCTCTAACATAATTGCACTGTCCTAAAAACTGCTGCATTTGCTTTATCGTGTGCGGTTTTGCTATTTTCAAAATCGCCTCAGCCCTTTTTGGTGTGACTTTTTTTCTTTCATGTGAGATTAACTGGCCTATATACAACACATCTTTTTGACAATGCTGCAATTTCTCTTTGCCCACTTTATATACTTTCTTTACAAGGATAATCATTAATTGAATGGAGTCTCGTCTACACTTTTCCTTAGTCGTGCTGCAAACTAAAATGTCATCTACGTATAAAGTCCATATACAGGACTTTGTTAAAAATTGATGGAGACTCACAATACCCTTGGGGAAACCTTGTGGTGCTTTTCAGTTTAGTCTGACAGAACGTAAACAATGTAAGTTCTTGGGAGTCCTTATGCAACTGGTTTGAGAAAAGTGCATTTTTCAAATCAATCACCAGGGAATATTGTGCTTCAACCAGTATATTACATAGAATCGTTGCCGGATTAGGAACTAGAGGAAACTCAGCCTCCACAATCTGGTTAATCGGACGCATGTCCTGAATTAAAGATCACAACCCCCCCATTTACCTTGTTTTGATCATATACACTGCAGTATTGCATGGTGACTCTGACTTCACTAGAATTCCTTGATCCATCATAGCTGATATAGGGCCTCATTACAAAAATTGCGGAATGGGTTAACGGGCGCTGCTAATGGTGGCAGCGCCGTTAAACCCATTTCGCAATATTAGGAGGTTCCCTCGCAGGACCCAATGTGGACGTCTGGTTTTACCAGACGTCCAGAGCAGGTCCCGTGATGGGACAGGGAGCTAACCACGGGCCGGTCGTAATCAGCCCGTTGTTAGCTCCCGCACCCATTCCTATTGAGCCCGATGGGGGCCCGGGTTCCCTGAAGGAGGAATTACCGGGCCCTCCAAACTCGGAATGGCCCGGTAATTCCCCATTCAGGGAACCCGGACCCGATTTTGGAGGCAGCCATGCCCTTAATAATGAGGCTCATAGTGTTAAAAATCCTCTCATCTGCTTCTCTGGACATGGGGTACTGCCTTACATCGGGCAGAATTGCTTCTGGTTTCAGCTTCATCTTAACCTCTCCTACCTCTTTCAGTAGTCCTATGTCATAGGGACCTGTTGTTCATAAGGAAACTGGCATTTTGTCCATATCCTCATCAAAATATGAGGGTCATTGCCACATGATCGCCATCCGCCGTGGGATCCCTCTGCTTTCTGTTCTAATCCAATATGTGATGCTTATTTCAAACACTATTTTGTCATCTGACGGGTCATCTTTAAACATATCCTCATCAGTTACATTTGTTAACCTAAACCCTTCTTCAACAGCAATTACTGTTCTCCATGTCTTGCCCTCGTCATCTAATCCCTTGAGCATGGCCATTTCTCCTCGAACTATGGCTGCCTGTAATTCTAAGGGGACTATCTGTCCCCCTTCCTCATTCGTGGGTATCTGTGGCCTGAATAAACATTCATCAGGTATTCTCATTACTTTGCCCACTAATCCAGGTAGCCATATTAACAGAATACGCACTCCATAATAAAAAAAAAACTCAGGCTCCAATGGCTTCCCATGCTAAGCTATTCGCCCTAGAATGCCATGATAAACTTGCTTACATTTTAATAATGTATTCCTGTTGTTGGTTGAACACACTATACCCTCATCAGTAAAAGAAATTGGGCCTCATTACGACCCTGGCGCTAAGGGGTCTGCGCCAGCGTTAGCTGCGCGGACCCCTTACCGCCAACTACGAGTTCCTGGAGCGCCATGGTCATTTTTCCGCCCGCTTTTTGCGGGCGGAAAAATCCATGGCGCTCTGGGACCTTGGTGTTAATTACGCCACCGTATTTTACGGTGGCGTAATTAACTCCTTCCCCACTCCCATTGAGCCCTATGGGGCCGAAATGGGAATGGGGAAGAGTAAATGGGTCAATGGGGACTTACCGCCCCGCCGACCTCGGAATGGGGCGGTAAGTCCGCCATCCGCCATGGCGTAAAGGGACTTTGCGCCATGGCCGGAAAGTCCGTCGCTGGCGGAAAAAATCCGCCAGGGTCGTAATGAGGGCCATTGTCATGTTCAGCTTCGTCATGAAATCCAGACACAGTATATTAACTGGTGTCTGTTTCGAATACAATAATGGAATAGACATATCACATTCTCCTATAGAGACTGGCAATTTTTCAGTAAAAGGAAATCTACTTGTAGCTCCTGGAAAACCTTGAGCATTCATGGCAAAACCTGATAACAAAAATGTTCCCTCTCGTATACATGAGCGTGTTGCTTCAGTATCAACTAAAAAAGAAAAGGATCTGCCTCCTATCATGACGTCAACCATCGGTTCATTAGGATTAGGCATAACCGAGAGTACTGAACATATCCATCCTGCAGTGAGCTGTCCTATTGTGGGTACATGCTTATCCCTGTATCTGTAAAAGGATTCCCACTTTCGACAGTGACACCCCATATTTTAGGAGTAAACAATTGTCCTGTGTTTGCGCTCTGTCGTATCTGCATAGGTGTAGGCTGTGATTGTCCTTGTGGCAGCCTCAATTGTGCGTGCTGTGTTCATGGTACTTGTGTCTGATATACTGTTTGATCTTGGGCAGGCCCATCCCTTCTTTGTGGGCTATATGCTGGAGGATAAGCTGTTCCCCACTCCTGTGAATTGTCAATTCTGTAAATACCCTTGGCTCCCACATGTTCACGCAATGTGCCCTGTCATCCCTCATGTCCAACATACAGGAGGGAATCTCCTAATTTGCCCATCCTGCATACCTTGAGTGCTACCTTGACTATTCTGGAAATATCCTTGATTATTCTGAAAGCTTCCTCATCCCCGGAAACCTCCTCTTCCTCTCTGCATAAATCCATTTGCTCTTTGATCTGGCTGCCGTTGGTTATTCACCTGATGCAAAGATACAGTTTGTTGCGATCCTATCCCATCTCCACTGGTTAACATCACCCCCTCAATGGCATATTTAGACAGTTCTTTCTGCACTAATGTGGCTTCCTCTACCTTTCTAGTATCTTCCTTCTTCTTGTTTTTCTCTTGTAACAATTGGCAATGATGCGCAATGGTCAGCTGAATTTCTGGCCATGGCTTTGCTTGCATACTCACCAATTTCTTGTTCTGTCTCTGCACTTGCTCTGGAAATCCCTGACATAGAATATGATAAAACACTGGTATAGATTTCCCCCACGGCTCTTGCATTTCCAAAGACCACTGCTCTTGAAAATATTGAATGTAAGTGTGACGGGGACGACGGGGCACCATTGGTCGCTGCAGACTATTCTGTGGCTCTGGTACCGGCAGAGCAGGGTCGGAGCCTACAGCTCAGTGAGACCCAGGGAGGAACACCATGTATCATGTTCCGAGAGGTGGAGGGGTAGGAGGTGCCAGGTGTATTTGGAGTGGCAGAAGGAGTTGAGGGATTAGTCTGCACCAGCAACATGACCGCGTGGCCGCAGCAAGGCCACAGCACCGACAACAGGGGGGTGGGACACACATGTTCTGAAGATACCACCGTTCCTATGCCGACATGGGGCAAACGTGGCAAACGCGACAAAAGTCACTTTACTGTCACCGCCCCCCTGCATAACCACCATCATGGGATAATGTTTCCCCTCATAACTGAAATCAGGGCGCCGGAATCCCTCGGCCCTAATAGGACTGTCCACACGCCAGCACCACATGATGAGGCATCATGGCAGCCTCAAGCAGCAGAGGAAGAAGGGGGCGTGGCTTAGTAGGGTAGAAGTAAGCAATTGAGACAGGCAACAACCGATTGGTGGAAATCACTCTAGCCCCCATAAAAGCCAGAAAGTAAGGAGGGATTAACGTTGATGTTTTCATCCCCTTTCAGATTGGAAGGACCTCGACAGAGAGTGCAACATCTGAGCCAATCTGGGCTTATGAGGACTACCCTGCGTGTACTCCTAGTGCACCCATACCGGAGAGAGTTTTAAAGAAGACCTTACCCGGGGCTAAAGCAATCCAAGGAGCTTGGAAGTAAGGACTCTTAATTCCTTATCCTTATAATTTCTTGCTGTTATTAACCCTGCTGAAAATAAAAGCCAATTTTCGTTCAGGCAACTCCCGTCTCATCCTACTCCTTTACAGTAAGTAAGCGGATCTTCCCCTTCCTGCATCATTTGTGCCATTATAGCTCCAATATCTGACGTATCAGCGTACTGCACTCTAAGCACTTTCCAGACCGATGCTCTACAAATATTAAATGGCGTGCCATCATGTGCCGTATTCTTCGTGGTAACTCCTCCGTAGCCTGCTCTAGAACAAATGTCATCAGCTTTTCCCCAAGAATGGCTGCAAGGAGACCTTTAATGTCTCCTATTACCTCCTGTCATTTTCTCTAGATCATAAATCCATTTTCAGGCACCCGACGTTAAACTGGGCAGCTTACATCTCTAGTTGTCCTTATCCATCTGAGGCCATGGAATATACTGTGGTCTCACCCCTCCTTTCTCTAATAAAGGAAACTGTGAAACCCCAAAATTGTAATCGGCTTCCATCGTTTGCCTATCCATAGTAGGGACGATGGTTCCTGATCGCCTTCTTCCTGGTAATGACCTTCATCTATTCACATACAGCGGTGATTTGCCCCCCACACTCTGAGATCATCCTTTAGGTCGACCTGGCCGCACCACTGGGTCTGGCATCCTCCATTTAGGTAGGTTTAGGTCTGACCATCTAACCTCTTTATCTGTCAATAAACATTCTCCGAACCCACATGCACCAGTTCCTTCTTCCGCACGGAAGGCTTCTCTTTCCTCATCTGACATTTCCTGTCCCCAAGTTATGTGACTTCCGTCTTTCTTATCCCTATTCCGAGTGAGCCTGTCCAAAGAAAGAGCTTGGTGCTTGGAACTAAACAGACTTCCCTCCTTTCCTCGCAGTTGGGAAATCTCAAATTGATCATCTTTCCCTTTGCTCTTCAACTCATTTTTCATCTTCATTTCATGATATGCTTTCACAATAATGTCTGCAATGGTTTCTTTTTCAGAATCCTGTGCTAGGTTTACTCTAGAAGGTCCTATCATCGGCTCTTGCGACGGGAAGAAAGCCTCTACGTCCTCCCATGCTACTACTGGATTCGGGTTCCTCAACTCTTTCTCAATGCAATCAATGTCACGTGTTCTCTGCCTCCTCTTTTGTTCCATTTCCTTATCAAATGCTCTTCAATTCTTTGCTTCTGCCCTAATGCTTTCTTCCTCCTGTCTCTTCATCTCTCTTCTCTCATTTGCCCTGCATATCTCATAATTATTTAACCTTTGTATTCTCTTTTCTCTTACCTTCTCTTCTTGTCTATTCTATCCCGTTCTTCAATTGCTCGCTGCCTATTGTCACTTCCTTTGCTCTTCTGCCCTTTATTTCTTCCTCAGCTGTTCTTCTTGATACAACTGTTCTCGTCTTTTTCTTTCCTTTTGTTTAAGCTTATCCTCTTTCAATTGTTTCTCCCTGTCCCTATGTTTTTTTTCTTGTTCGTCCTGATCTTCCTTTTGTCATACCTCCCCAATGTTCGTCCCATCGAGTTTGAGCAATATCTGACCTTCCATCCACTCATTTTGTATGAGCGTTATCTCGTGAGTTTTATCTTTCTCTCCTTTCCATCTCTTAATTTCCCTTTCTATGTCCAGGGTTATGCCTGGTTGTTCTTTTCTCACTTTGTCCTGTGGGACTATAGAGACTGCGTCTTTCTCTGGAGCTTTCTCTGAACCTTCATCAATGCTATAAGCAGGCAGTTCATATGTTGGGTTACTATGTCCTGCTCCTGCTTTAAGCTCTCTGAGTGTATATAGTCCATCATCTTTTGAATTTTCATCATTTCTTTCAGGCACGGTGCGGGGAGCAGAAGGCTCATCGCCCCCCCTCTTTACATTGGCTTAATATCGAGTCTTCAGGAGGTGGGTCTTCCCGTTCCTCCTGATACATCTTCCAAAGCTCTAAGCCAGCTAGCCTTTTCGCCAGCTTTTTCCCTGTGTACGCTGCGTGCAAATATGTGGTCATGTGTTGTAAAACCACTTTTGACAGTGATCTCCCTTGTGGCCATGGCATGAACATTTTATTTGCTGTACCCTTAACCCAATCTGAGCTATACTGAGTTTGGGTGCGTGTTTGGGTAACCGCTTGCACATATGTACAAGCGAAGAAATATCCTCCATGGTGCCAAGGTTCACTTGCCTGTCAATACTCACTGGCCTTCACACAAATAATACTTTAACCAACCAATTACTATGATGTGAGCATGCACCAATCTTCAGAGCTCAAAAAATCTACGTCTTGTTTCACTTCAAAATTTTTACTTAATCAATATTTTAAACAACAAAAATAAACAACTCCCCTTCTCTTTTTAAACACAAAATATTTTTTTGTCGCTCTTCGACACTTCACTTTTCTTTTGACTTACATACACATAACATACACAACATATAAACACACTTGGCAGGCCCACATGTATCCTCTAGGCAATGCTCCTCGAGGCTTTCTCTTATTGCCCCTAATTATTACCCCTGATGGGGGGTGTAAGATATCTTCCTTAACAGACCTGTCTGTTTTTCTCCTATATATCTACTTAGATTTTAAGACATCCTCTTCTGACATTCCTGAATGCAGTCTTCTGGGCTAACCTATGGAATGCTCTTCATCCATATATCTCTGTTCAATACCTCTTATCACTATTCACTATATTCAACCAACCCTCAGTTATCTTTTCCCATTGTTAGTTTTCCCCATGCATACAGTTTGCCACAATTCTCAATCTACTCCCATTCGTTTTTTTGACTTCTGAATCTTGGAATTGTCTCCTCCTCAATCAGCCGCTTCAGCCTTCTGTTCATTCAGCTTCCCGTAGAAATAGGGAGCGGTTTTCATGGGAAAAGCGAGGGATCCACCCTACCTATCCTTGCAAGGGTTTGTACTTTAATCTAACCGCTGTCTACAGGGAGCTTCACGTTCTTTCAACTAAATGGCAGAAGACGACCGATATTACCATGACCCCAAAGTTTTACTAGATCAATGGGCCTTTAACTATCTCTCTCTGCTACCAAGTGAACTCTTACTCCCAAGAGCCCTTTAAGACGAGGTAGCAATACTCAGAGGTGGATGGGGATGCAGAAGTTACTCAAACATCAATAATCAAAACGACTCAGGAAGTTGGCTAAGTGTTTTCTGTTTTAATATAAATTATCTAAAACAAAGAGTACAACAGGCATCATCTGATGCCGCACAGCTTGATCTCAAAGCATTTCATTAAAAAACGGGTATTTTATAACAAAAATGTGTCAATGCAAATGTCATACTACGTAGCAAACTGCAAAACCTATGAGTACCCGTGGTTGGCTCTCAATGAACATCTAAGTATATGTTCTATATAGCCACTGGTTATGATTGGGTACTTAAGTCAGGTGGAGATCAGAACCCATCCCCAATAACTCATCACCATTGTCGTCACTAAATGCACAATGATAAATTGGTTCTTTAAACTATAGGGCTCTTCATTAGACGGCCCACTATGATTGCTTTGGCACCCTTATACCCCTCTGTAATATTGCATATGCTAGAAGCATGCAGGCTACCATCCCAGATTCATGGAAGCTTGGCGTGATCATGCCTCTCCTCCAATTAACCCACTATCTATCAACACTCCTTCAGTTTGTCAGACAATTAGGCTTTTGAACTTGGCCTTGTAATTGTTGACTTCACCTGGGAAATAAAGGGAGTATAGCTTCACTGTGTCTTTTAGTTTCGGTACAACCTGACCCAAGCTATTTCGATCTCCCCCATGTGACTTGAAGACCACTCTTTTCAAGCCTTTTTCATCATTTAATCCTATTAAATGATGAACTGTAGAAACCTCTAGTGTTTTCATGCTGCTTCATACAGAAGTATGTTCGTTTCTCACATTCGTTGTAGCCTTCTTGACAGGCATCAGTTACACTGTGGTCTTATCTCCTTGGTTCTGGGCCAACCACATTGTCTGTGAAACTTGCCTTTCCATCAGTAATTTCCAACTGCACCACTCTTTTGAAAGTCTTTTTCTTGTTCATGAAGTTTCAGGCCTGCTAAAGTGCATTTGTATATATATATATATATATATCCATCCAGGTTATACATTCTTCTGTATATACATTGGCACATCACTGCAATCTAATTCACTATGTATCAAGCCTAATTAATACCTTTCCATACTTGTGTTTCAGCACTGTGCACGTTGAACTGGATGGACCCCAGCTAGCCCATAAGACTGGGGGGTCTTCAAACAGCCCTTTCAGATGAGGAGCAGCACCCATGAGATAGATGGTGATGCAGATTCGTACTCTTGCATTAAATAATAATGACAACTCAATAGTTTGACAAAGGGAGTCTGTTTAATGACAAGTACAAAAAGCGGGGAATTCAATGAACATCAGCAACCGCTCGATCTTCCTTCTCGCTTAGACTCCAACAAACTTCATAGAAAACACATATTTTAGGCTAAAATCTCGTCATCGAGTAACGCTTTAAATGGTGAATGCTATTCTATGGGTTATAGGAAGGTAATTTTACTATAGGTACCATATCTGTATATGATAACAGAGTGACAGGATTGGGCAACCAGTGTCAGGTGGGGCATCTAAGCCCTTCCTTCAGAATAGCTATTGTGGACGTCACTAAAAGTACGTCTCATTTGTTCTACAAACTATAGGATCCTAGATTACTTGGTCCATTATGATTGGGTTGGCACCAGACCCCTTCGTACTCCACTGTACTTGTCATTAAACGGACTCCCTTTGCCAAACCATTGAGTTGTCTTTATTGATTGGATGCTAGAGTACTAATCTGCATCCCCATCAATCTCACGGGTGCTGCTGCCTCATGTTAAAGTGCTCTTGGGCAACCCCCAGCTTTATGGGCCGGTTGGGGTCCTGGTGCACACTTGGTAGCAGAGAGAGGATGGTTTATCTATTATCGATTAGACAAAGACACCCATTGACCGTCAACATAAAGTAACTCCAGGTCCTCGGCAATATCACAAGTCCTTTTGCCATCTGGCTAAGCATACTGAGAAGCTCCCATTAAATAGTGGCTAGGGTAAATTAAAAAAACCGGCAGAGTGAGGTTTGAAGGAACCTGTGTTTTGCCCACAAACCCCTTCCCACTTCTAAGAGTAGCCAATCAAGTGAACAGCAGGAGAGGCGGTAATGAAGGAGGTGATCCCGAGGATCCAGAGAGGAAACATGCGAACGGTGAGTGAACAAGACTGAACGCTTTGGCAAAAAAATGCATGCCTTAGAACAAGTAAGGGAAGGTAAAGGTGGGAGGCGGGACAAAAAATAAAGGTAGAGATAGAGTAGAATGTATATATACATATAAGCGGAAGGAAATAACGACTCGAGGGTGACCGAGTAACACATAGAGGATCCTGGGAGGCTACCCGAGCATAGAGGAGGATACCAGGAGGATACCTGAGCAGAGAGAGGACAAGCCCAAATACCGACGCTTAATATAGTGGCTTGAAGAAGGCTGCATCCAAAGTCCTGAATTAAATAGGATGAATTAGGAGACCAAAGCAGTTAAAGACGATTTTGAAAGGGATGGGCTTACACTCCATGTCGGAGTAACTCATACGGACAGAGATCTGTGTAGCCGGCTGGAGTCTGTCTAGTCTGTCACGTTTGTCTTAAGTTTTTTTTTCTGTTTCTTTTCTCTTTTCTTTGACGTAATTTTTTGGGGAATATCCCGATTCACGTTACTCGCTCTGAAGAGATTTGCTGACTGTGTTAGTGTGCTCGTTTCTGATGTACACTTTTCGAGTTGGTGTGCAGCTACCCCTAAACTTCATGCATTTCTCCACATGTGTGGCTTACTTGATGTCTCTACCTCCGTTACTCGTTACGGTTTGCATGTATGGGCCTTCATTTGTTACTGCACTTATATCGCCCCTAATTTGGTACTTTTGCCGCCCGTTTACTTTTCTACTTGATTGTTCTACTATGGACTGTTAGCCATTTGGCTTTTCTAAATGGATGGTCTTTTGATCTTACCCCCACAGATATCCTAGCAATCTGTGGCATTCGGCTACCCATTGCTTTTTGACTGGATGTCTTTTCTGTGTCTCGGCTCTTGTATCAGCAAGGTTAGTGACTTTGACTCTTTTCACTTTGATAATGGATTTCTTACAAACTGAAGAGTTCTACTGAAAAATCTTGTGTCTTTTACTACTCCACAGAGACTGTGCTATGACTTAATGGTTATGAATATGAAAAATGAAGTCTATCCCCTGAAGATGGTTCTTTGAACTGAAACGCGTCGGCCTCATTTGTTATATCTAAATATGAGACTTCATTTGTAAATTGTTGAATGGTTGAACCTATGCATTTAGAGCTTTGTAAACTGTAAACTGTAAACTGCTATACAGATTTGCAATTGTGCTGCTCTATACAAGCTGTTTTCTATCTACGCCGTTTGTTCCTACTTGTGTTATATGGAACACCCACAAGTGCTCTCTCCATATGTAAATAGAGTACACTGATCGTACACTAAACTTTTTGTTTATTCATGTACGATTTATTGGATTAAGAGGATTAAAATCCAAAAGTTAACTCTAATGTCTTGGTTCTGATTGTTCCATTCATTTTACACCTGTGTTTACAATTTATCCTTATTAACACCGTTAAATTGTGTAATGACATTTTCTTTTGGAAACTAGAGAAACTTAGGCGGTGCTTGTACACCGTAGAATTTACGCCCTGTTGGCGCCAAATGTTTAAATGAATTTTGATTTAAAATAGAGGGTACTTATTGTCCCTGTTGAGTGCATCTGGGCTTGCTGGGTAGCAATGCACAGCTTTGGATTTGTTTGGTTTTCTCTGTCCCAAGTGGCCTTGTGACGACAGCCCGATTGCACCAGAAGTCTTTGTATAACATTTGCACACTATTTCTTGTTGATACATTCTTATTCACAATCCTTCCACTCTCAAACCTTTATTTAACTTGTCTGTGCACCCCTATACTTCTCTCTTTTGCTTTATCCTCATTGGCCATTCCTGAGGGGTTGCACGCACTGGTTGACTATCCTATTCTTTATTTTACTACCATACCTTACTATCCTTACAGGACTTTAATATGTCCTTTTCTAGAATTGATCAGACCACAGACAACAGAGCTGAAACTCTTGCCTTTAGTGAAGAGGAAGCCCTCAAGATATTAGGTCTGATTAAATCCGCAGGAGCGGAGATCATAACAACCGATAAACCAGAAGCTTTGATACGACAATTGGAATGGAAAATACGAAGGGAGATCAACCTTAAACTCCATGCATCCACCTTGGCTCAGTATTATACTGCCAAGAGAATACCTAGGGGCTTACGTGTCAGTTTAGAGCCAACACTCTGCAAGGAGAATCCAGCATTCGTCAAACGTTGGCACCAAATTCTAAACAAGTGTTCACTTGATCTTATACTTTTGACAATTGAAGAACTAGCGCATTCCCTAACAAACCTCAATGAAGATATAGAAGGGCTGAAAACCTCTCTGAGCAAGGGATACATGGCGGACCAACTCAAACAAATTCTAGAAGAAACAAATCAAAAATTGGCTGATTTCAAACAAGAACTTGAAATTAAGAAAATTAGGAAATTTAGACGTGACACTCAGGATTATAAGCTTGATATCGTGTATAGTTGGCAGGCATACTACGGACACTTCTCCAATAAACCCAACTTCAACAACCCACGGAAACCAGGCCAACAATTGGCAGAAAACACCTCATCTGACGTCTCAAGCGCTGAGCTTGAAGTTCTCCCAGGGCAGAGCAGTGAGACCGTCCCTGGTCCCACTACAGAAGAACCAGCAGCTAACGCTTCGCCTTTTTTAGAAAAAGGCCAATCAGAAGAGGACAGAAGAAAAAACCCACAACGGAAAAAAATGACGAAGAAACATTGATTGTCAATATTTCAGCATACCAGTTATCGAAAATGGAATTACAAGTCCTAAAGAAAGGGTTATCGTTTGTTCCCAACAACAATAGCACTCTGCTCCGCGAAAAAATAGACTTTTTCAAACTAATGAGAAAGCTAAGACTTAAAGTCTTCTTTGACTCACAAGATGAGGATGTAATCACTACGGAACCACACAAATTTCTTGAATTGAAACCTAAGAGTCACTTCAACCCTCCGGTTCAGAATCATATCCTTTCTACCTTTGAGAAAACTGTATTACAGGATTTGAAGAAAATTCAATTCAAATATAACACACAAGGCAACTTTACTGTGAGAGAACGTCAGACACTTAAAAATCTCCTTGATAATCAAACCATCATTTTCAAACCAGCGGATAAGGGAGGTGCGTTAGTTCTTATGAATAAACAGGACTACATCAACGAAATTGAACGCCAACTGGATTACCAAGAAACATATATGGAAGTACCCCTGAATCCTACTGAAGCAGTAAGATCCCTTATCAAGGGGATACTGGATGAGGCGGAAGCCAATGATGTCATCTCAGAAAAGACACGTCTGTTTCTTGAAAACAAACATCCCATCATGCCAGTTATTTATATACTTCCTAAGATACACAGGAGACTGGCAAATCCACCTGGACGTCCCATTATAGCTGCCACTGGAAGTCTCCTTGAACCATTGGCCCAATACTTGGACAAAATTCTGCAACCTCTCATACAGGAATCTAAGACTTACGTAAAAGACACTATGCACTTTTTACACAAACTAAAAAATGTGCAATTCGTCAAAGGAAGAGATATGATGTTCACCATGGACGTGACATCTCTCTATACTAACATCACACACGAGGCAGGTCTTGAAGCAACTGAATGGCTCCTGCTTCAATCAGAGCAATGTCAAGGAGACAGACTGTTTGTACTAACTTTATTAAAATTATTGCTTACGAACAATTTTTTTAAATTCCAAGATCGTTTCTTCCTTCAGATATCCGGTACTAGCATGGGGGCAGCAATGGCACCATGCTATGCCAACACCTACATGTACTACCTTGAACATGAAAATATTCTCAGTTCACCAAGATGGATGAGGCATCTGCCACTGTATTTGAGATACATTGATGATATTTTTGGAATCTGGTCCGGCCCGGAAGAAGAATTGCAAAACTTTTACGAAATGATGAACTCGATTCATCCTCGTATTAAATTCACCACAGAGACAAGTGATACTGCCATCCACTTTCTGGATGTGGAAATATATGCCAGTAACAACACTCTTGAGACAAGAATCTACACCAAGAAGACAGATAGAAATAGCCTGTTGCTTGCCACAAGCTTTCATCCTAAGAGAACTGTTGATAGCGTCCCGTTTAGCCAATTTTTGCGTTACAGAAGGATTATCTCGGAGACTGCCGAGTATGAACGCCAATCACGGCTATTGGAAACTAAATTTTCATCGAGGGGGTATGACCAGCTGAAGATCACTGAAGTCGCAAACAAAGTCAGAAGCACTGGGAGAGAGACATTACTGACTCCAAAACCACCCAAGTCGGGCGAAGCACTGGTTTACGTGACTACCTATTCCATGCAGAGCATGAAGATTAAGAGGGTCATCAAAAAGAACTGGAGCATGTTTAGAATGGATCCACAATTACAGCAACTGTTTCATGAACCTCCAACTTTTGCCTACAGGAATAGTAGGTCACTACGCAAGAGCCTTGTCAAAGCTGAAATTCCATCTTCTAGTCCACAGAAAGTGTTTAAGGGTACCATTCCATGTTACAATTGCCAACATTGCGGTAACATCATTAAAGGCAACAGCATATCACACCCCCACTCTGGTAAACCCATTTTTCTCAAACACTCGTGCACATGTGATGTTCAAAATGTTATTTATGCTTTAAAATGTCCATGTGGGTTATACTACGTAGGCATGACCACCAGAAAAGTTAAAGTTAGATGGTCTGAACACAAATCGAATATTCGTACTAAGAGTCTCAAGTCACCAGTATCACTACACTTTACTGAAGCACGGCACACCATTGCACAATTGAAATGTGTTATCTTGGAGCAAATCACAGCAGGAAGCAGGGGAGGTGATGTGCAGCGTAAACTGTTGCAACGGGAGATTTTGTGGATTGAACTGTTGGACTCGTTGAGCCCACGTGGCATGAATACCGAATTCGACCTTATGTGTTTTGTGTAAATTTATGTGTTTTGGAAAACTGTTTATTGGTATGCTTTGCTCGTAATAACATGTCAATAACATGTCATCTTAATAGCACCGCCTACCCTTTCTGTTCATGAATATTGTTATGTCTCAAATCTGACAACATGCACCATCTGAACATGGACTTTTCACATGGCGGACTGTTGTACTTATTCCATCGCTTCAAGGTGACTCTCTTTGCCCCTTCTTGTGGTTGATTTTATCTTTTTACTCGCCCGATGACCATAGTTCCTCCCCGACTGATGTTACCTGTCTAGTCATCTTTTTAGCCTTCGCTTTAGTTGTGGGTCAGGATGCTGTACCTTTGCCCGCGCCCATCCTTTCTAAGGATCCCTTCACGCTTTTTATACATTGTGTGATTACTTTGCTCCACTTGATTTGTTTATTGGGTTTAGACCCCACTAGTTGTATCTCCTGCTGCTTCCGTTCCTAGTTCAACCTTAGACCTATGTGTTGCCTTTTACACTTGCTGGCTGACGGCTTCTGATAGATCTTTGAACTGTGTTTACCTCCGTGCCGTGGGGGCACCCCGTAGTTCCTCTGAGCTACGGTTGCTGCCCCCACGCGCGCGTTCCCTTTACACTCTTTCCATACCTTCCTGATGACTTATTTTGCGTCCCTTTGTTTTCCTCCAATGCGATATTGCCCGGCCTACTGACCGCTCTGTCTCAGTGACATTGTCACTGTAGTTTGTTTCATCGTCTCCATGGTTACGCCACACTCGGTTTTTCCCATACCAAGATGGATGTCGCCTTGGTGCACTCACGCGCATGCGCGACTTTACCAAAGCGACGCTTGTGTTTGGATTGTGTGAACAGAGTCAATTCGCGCGCACGGCTGCGGCGAGATGATCTGGTTTCTCACGCATCCGAAGGTAAGCTATCTGTTTCCCTCTATTACTTGTCACACTCGGAATATCCCGGTTCACGTTACTCACTCTGAAGAGATTTGCTGACTGTGTTAGTGTGCTCGTTTCTGATGTACACTTTTCGAGTTGGTGTGCAGCTACCCCTAAACTTCATGCATTTCTCCACATGTGTGGCTTACTTGATGTCTCTACCTCCGTTACTCGTTACGGTTTGCATGTATGGGCCTTCATTTGTTACTGCACTTATATCGCCCCTAATTTGGTACTTTTGCCGCCCGTTTACTTTTCTACTTGATTGTTCTACTATGGACTGTTAGCCATCTGGCTTTTCTAAATGGATGGTCTTTTGATCTTACCCCCACAGATATCCTAGCAATCTGTGGCATTCGGCTACCCATTGCTTTTTGACTGGATTTCTTTTCTGTGTCTCGGCTCTTGTATCAGCAAGGTTAGTGACTTTGACTCTTTTCACTTTGATAATGGATTTCTTACAAACTGAAGAGTTCTACTGAAAAATCTTGTTTCTTTTACTACTCCACAGAGACTGTGCTATGACTTAATGGTTATGAATATGAAAAATTAAGTCTATCCCCTGAAGATGGTTCTTTGAACCGAAACGCGTTGGCCTCATTTGTTATATCTAAATATGAGACTTCATTTGTAAATTGTTGAATGGTTGAACCTATGCATTTAGAGCTTTGTAAACTGTAAACTGTAAACTGCTATATAGATTTGCAATTGTGCTGCTCTATACAAGGTGTTTTCTATCTACGCCGTTTGTTCCTACTTGTGTTATATGGAACACCCACAAGTGCTCTCTCCATATGTAAATAGAGTACACTGATCGTACTACGTTTTGTTTATTCATGTACGATTTATTGGATTAAGAGGATTAAAATCCAAAAGTTAACTCTAATGTCTTGGTTCTGATTGTTCCATTCATTTTACACCTGTGTTTACAATTTATCCTTATTAACACCGTTAAATTGTGTAATGACATTTTCTTTTGGAAACTAGAGAAACTTAGGCGGTGCTTGTACACCGTAGAATTTACGCCCTGTTGGCGCCAAATGTTTAAATGAATTTTGATTTAAAATAGAGGGTACTTATTGTCCCTGTTGAGTGCATCTGGGCTTGCTGGGTAGCAATACACAGCTTTGGATTTGTCAGGAAGAAGATAGAGTCAGGGAGGAAGCGCGGAAGCGCAGAGAGTTTGATTACGACATACAATGCAAGCCAAGACAGAGAGCACGAGATCTTGAATATCTGGATAGAGGGGTTAACAAACCCAATCCAGTGGTAAGCTGGGAGGACATAGAAGAATTATTTCCTGAGTACGATTCAGTACCAGGCACGTCTAGGGCAAATATCGAGGATGACTTTGACACACGAAGCATCGGAGAAACGATCAATAGAATATATGATGAAATGGGACTAGAACAAGTACCCCAAGGGACAGGAGAGGACAAGCGTCTTGAGAGCACTCAGTTGTATGACACTGAGGACGCCCCCAGAAGTAGTAGAAACGGAGAGCTGTCCCTAGATAGGCTGACACTAAATCGGAAAAGAGGGTAATGATAGGAGTTGGCCAAGTTCGGCACAGACAATATCAGATGCAGAAAGAGAGGAATATAAGGAAAAGGAGGATGAGAGAAGACACGAAAAACACTTCTCAAGAGGAAGGGGAATAAGATGGTCGGAATCTAGTGAATCTGCACCTAAGGCATCAGAGTCAGCCATGCAATCAGACCGACGCGAAGGAGTATCTTACGGTCAGAGGGAGGTGTCTCTACCACCATATCTGAGCCGACTAAGAACATTGCCAGGTAGACAGCGAAGCAGGACTATCACCCCTGCAGTGGATAGAAAAATGATGAGAGAGGAAAAGGAGTGTCACTCTTCACAATTGCCGTTGCTCGAGAAGGGAGGAACGAGGCCCCAGTATATCCCATGGCCACACATGGATCGAGACAAAAAGAAAAATAAGCTTCCAATGTTAACATCGGGAGCCGGGAAATGGATACATGAGCTGGAAAAGATGACAGGAGGGAAGACGCTAGCTATTGGAGATATTAAAGGTCTTTTAATTGCTATACTTGGTGATTGAGCTGACGATGTGTGGACACGTGCAGCCTACCCTGGTGTGACTACAGTTAACACTGCACATGATAGAGCTACATTTAACAATTGCAGAGCTGTGGTATAGAAAGCAGTATGATTGCTATACCCAGATACCTCTGACATGGGAGCTATAATGACACGTAAAATGAAGGAATCGGAAGATCCACTGCTTTAAATTCAGAACTTCGAAGATGCATGGGTGTTGGAAACGCAGGAATCTTGGGGGAAAATCTATACCCATGTTTTACCATATATTATGCCAAGGGCTGCCAGATCAGGTACAGAAGCAGCTCATTAAATCGGTAGGAATCGAGGCCAAACCATGGTCTGAGAAACAGTTGACCATAGCTCACTATTGCAGACTACTGCAAGAAAAGAATCACAAAAAAGAGGCTGCACGAAAAGCTGAGGAGGCAAAATGAGTGCAGAAGAAATTGTCAAAATATGCCATTGAAGGGGCAATGACAACTGGCACAGACAGACCTAACATGCAGCAGGTCAATATTCAACAGCCATTAGTCAGGGCAATAATGGGTTACACACCAGAGGGAGAAGCTTTCGGGGAAGAGGATGGCAGAGTAATCAGGGAGGTTTTCAAAACATGCAAAATGGCAAACAGGATATGCCAAATGGGCAAATAATCAGACCACCCCCCAATATGTTGGACGTGTGGGATGACAGGACATCTAGCACACACATGCAGAAGTCAAGGCATGGTGCAAAGTGACCAGGGGACAAGAATAGGAATGGTGAATCCACCTGTGTTTTTACAGAAAGGTGGAAATGGAGCTGCACAGAATCACACAGTATAACAGCAAATGCCAGGAGCACAGCAAAGCTAACAACCACAGAACTTGATAAGTTATCCACAAGGACAGTCTCAACATTCGCTGATGCAACTGTCGCAGACAACAAGTGCAGGACAGTCATCAAATTCTGGAATAAGAGCCAATACTGGTGATGGAGGAAGTCCATTCACACAGCATAGGACAAATTTATATATGTATTAGGACAGCTCACTGGGAAGCCTGATGTGTTCTATCCTATCAGTGACACCAGACCCTCATGAGGAACCAAGGGCAGATGTCCTTATAGGGGATAAAGAATATTCCTTCTTAGTTGACATAGGTGCAACACGTTTGTGTATACGTGAATGAAGTTTTTCTTGTCCGGCGATGCTATTAATACTCAGGGCTTCACAAGATCAATAAGTTGTGTTCCTTTTGAAAAAGAACTTCCATTCTCTGTAGGAGAATGTGACAAGAATGTGCCACTCTTATATTCAAGGCAAACACCAGTAAATATATTGGGACGAGACCTAATGACAAAGTTAAACATGACAATCTTGTTCACGGAGAAGGGCATAGAGTGATAGTATGTTCGAATACATTATTTGAACGTATGCAAAATGATTACAGCATATGCAGGACAATCAGCTATGAGAGCTGTCCCGTTGGAACCAGAAATATTCACGTATGGGATACGCATAATAATGGCAGGGCTAACAGGCCTTTCAGACAAAACCATGAGAACCCCAGATGAATTTCTATTTAGGCCACGAATACCTATGCACGAGGAAAAGGGACAAGTGTTTCCCTTGGCAATACACACAATCATAGCACGAGGGAAAATGGCACTGATCGATGGTTGTGATGATGAAGGCAGACAATGGTGCACAGTAATCGCCATTGAAGAAGGGTACAGACTTACTGACGTCACTGATGACGATCTATTTGATGGACAAACAGGTGTAGATGAAACATCAGTTGAGGTAAATTTTGTTTTCTGGGTGAGAATGATCACAAAAGAGGTGCCCCAGCGAATGTTGTTGGTGAAGAAACATCCTGAATGTTTTGATGATGACATGGCCCAGGTGCCTGTCTCAGTATGGACCACATGCCCCTATGATGTAGGCTTATTGAAAGGAGTTGGAGAAGTAAGGATTAAACTGACGCCAGGGGCAATTTTGACAGGAGCACAGCAGTATCCCATGTCTAGGGAAGCAGATGAAGGGATTTTCAAGACAATTTCTGCTATGATGGAGCAGGCCATCTTAGTGACGTCAGATTCATTATGCAATACCGCGGTTTATCCTGTCAAGAAATCAAAGGGAGGGTCCTGGAGACTAGTTCAAGATTTACGCCCGATAAATGATATTGTTAAGGCCGAGTTCCCTCTAGTCCCTAAACCATCCACAAACCTATGTAACATCCCTGTTGAGGCTCAATATTTCACGGTGATTGACTTGAAAAATGTGTTTTGCTCAATCCGATTACACAAAGACTCACAAGATTTGATGTCATTTACATTCAGACAGATGTGTCTGAAGAGCACAAGGCTAACCCAGGGGTACTGCGAGTCTCCTTCAATTTTCAACAGAGTCCTACAAATGGACCTAAGCAACTTTGCATTAGAGAGTGTTGTCTTGCAATATGTGGATGACATTTTAATTTGCAGCACAACAGAGGAAAGAGGCTGAGAAAGGATATATAGTTGACAAAGAAAAGTTAAAATATTGTCAGCAAGAAGTGCTGTATATAGGCCAGCTGATCTCACATGAGAGGAAATGGATTACCCCTGAAAGGGCTGAAATCATACTGAACACAGCCAAGCAACACACGATAAGACAGATGCAGCATTTTCTAGGTCTTTCCAATTACGTCAGGGCATGGGTCTTTGACTACAGCTCATATACCAAGTGTTTGTTACAGACCCTGAAGAAGGCACAGGTGACGAAAGAAAAAATTGAATGGTCTGAGACTATTGAAGATCTCAAGAAAGCCATTTGCACTGCACCAGTTTTAGGGATTCCCAATTATGCAGTGGAATTCTACCTGTTCTCACACACAAATGGCAGCTTTATGACAGCAGTACTCACACAGAGAACCACATTGGGGTACAAGCCCCTGGCATACAACAGTGGGAATTTGGACCCAGTGATGAGAGGCCACTTCCCTTGCGAACAGAGTTTAGCTGCTGCAGCACTCGCCATAGAGAAAGCTACAACCATTGTGATGGGATGCTCAATGACGTTGTTCGTCGAGAATGCACTATTTGCCATTCTAGAGAAACCAAAGGGCACATTGACATCGCAAAGAGCTTCTGCATATGAAGTGATCATAATGAATCCATCGATTAAGATAGTTTGATGCAAAATAGTGAACCCAGCTATGTTAATAGCAGAGCCAGTCACTGAAGGAGAACCGATCCATGACTGTGCAAATTATGAGGAATTCGATGACGAAATTCCCAGGGTGAAAGAAAATGCATTGGCCGAAGGAGAAATTGTCTTTGTTGATGGTTCTTTGAGAATCAAACAAAATTATGGGCATAGGTACACAGGCACTGCTTTGGTAAAGCACACAGAAAATGGAGAATTGTGGGTATTTATTAGTGCACGATTACCATCTCATTATTCAGCACAGGCTACAGAATTATTGGCATTGATACGCACCATCGAGAATCACGCAGACCAGGAAGTGACGGTGTACAGTGACTGCCCATGTCACAACAACAATTCCTGCAGGTTTAACACGCTGGAAAAGGAGGGGCTACCTCCGAGCGAATGGCAACCCTGTACAGCACACAGCCCTATTGGACAGACTCATTAAGGCACTACAGCTCCCCGTGGGCATTGCAGTCGTGAAATGCACAGCCCACACAAAGGGGACAGATTTTATCTCACGAGGAAATTAAGCCGCAGACACAGAGGTCAAGCATATGGCATCCAAAGATGAAACCATAATGGGGGTGGAAATAACTGATGTAAATTAAAAAATGATCATTGCACAAAGTGAACCTGAGATTTATAGTAACATGGAGCAAATCCAGTTAACTACTAGGGGAAGCACCACAGGAGGAAATGATCCTCTGGAAGCGGCAAGGGTGTTCTTCAAACCCCTCCGAAAGCTTGTGGCAACAAGACAGCACTGGTAAACCAGTAATGCCTATAGCCCTGTTAAAATTAGCATTGGAACAATTGCATTATCCAGCACACATGTCAAAAGAGAATCTAGCAGCAACGATCGCTGAAGACTCGTTTGTACCGAACTTAGCGGAACACGTTTCATTTTTTATGATGAACTGTATGATCTGCCAACAGTTCATGGCTGGGCACACACTAAAAGTAATTAGAGTAGTCACGCCAAGGCCAAATGGACCTTTTTAGCACTTGCATGTCGATCATGTCGATATGATTAAATTATCTAATGTGTACAGGTATTTAATTGTTGTGGTGTATCCATTCTCTAGATGGATAGAAGCAGGTCCATGTACACACCCAGACTCTACCTGTGTGGCCACATTTCTGGTGAGAGAGGTATTTCCCAGGTGGGGTGTATGCGAGGTCATGAGGTCAGATACTGGCCCTCACTTTGTTAATGCAGTCTTCGAATGGATTAGCTGCTGCTTGGTATAAAGCACAAGTTCTCGTCGGTGTATCACCCGCAAGGTAATGGGATATTTGAGAAGCAGAACGCTCCAAAAAGTATAGCCAAGTGAAGCTTACTCTAAAGAAGGGATGGTTATACTGCCTTCCATTGGCACTGTATGCACTCAGAAACCAGCCTGGTTCTGACCATCATCTTACGCCGCACGAGATAGCAACAGGCAGAAGGATGCATACTCTGCTGACACCCCGAGACAGAGCTAGATATGATGCCAAGCCAACAGGAGAAATCTTAGGGTCTGAAATGCAAAATTACTTGAATTGCATGACATCATGTCTTACTGTAATTTCAGGACAACTGCAGCGACGACAAAAAGGGTATAGGGCAGCACAGAACACAGAAGGAGAAATTGCTACACACTCAGCTCAGAGTTTACGTGTACCATCAATTTTCCCTGGAGACACTGTCCTGGTGAGAAACCACACGAGAAAGAAGTGGGATGAGCCAAGGTTCAACGGACCCTTCACAGTGGAAGACGTCACCCCATCTGCAGTAAAGCTACAAGGAAGAAGAGCTTGGATTTTCCTGGATGACATCAAGCCATACATCGGAGAAGACCCCCCTGCCCGCACCCCAATGCGCAGAGACTACAGACAACGAAGAAGAACCACATCACGGGCCGATGAGATCCATGACGAGGAAGAAGGAAGCATGACCTGCAAAACAAAGATAAAGAACTTTTGTGTGAAATTGTGGCTTAAAATTTGACATTTCCTCTGAGCAAAAAAGGGGATAAGGAAATAAAACACAGACACTCTGTGCATCCTAGTTGCAGGGTGAAGAAGAAAATTGTACATATGAGCAACAACATACTCTGTTGACTTTGAACTTTGGACTGAGGCAAATTCTGATCACGGACACACACATTGGAAGAAAATACAGTATCCAGACTCATTCAAAACAGAAACTATGTTTGGACTCACTTATGATGTCCCACAGCAGCAGCATCACTAAAGACATTCTGAATTACTTTGACTTAGTCTTGAGGTCATACCCGTCACTAGTGGGAAGACTCACTAGCATCACTGAATTTCTCCAAGACCCCGAAAATGAAAAGACAATAAGGAGGCTGCTCACTGTGATTGCCTGCTTCTGGAATACAGAGAAGAAAAAACAAATGTCCCAAGCAGAAGGAGAAGCGAATAGACTTGTCAGCGTACTATTCTTTCATTTAATTGAAGGCTGCCCAAATCTTGTCGGGAGACACACTGACGTCCTGACATTTCTTCAAGATCCAGCAAACACAGAACGCTTGAGTATAATCCTGAATGGAATCATTATTCAGGTTGCTCTTCACACCCACTGAGTTCACAGAAGCCACTCAGAGTGAGTCCCGAACAGTTCCAGAATTCAGCAAGGACAGGACAAATGTCCTTGTCACCAGAAGATAGTAGATTGGCAAGCAATGTCTTGTTTTGCCTAATTGAGGACTTTCCAGAACTTGTGGGGAGGCCCGCCAGTGTTGATGTCCTCACTTTCATCAGAGAGCCAGCAAATTGTACACCAATGAGCATGCTCCTCCAGGGTATTGTAATAAAAATTGAACTTTCTAATCACCATCAGAATTTCCAGAGGAGACTGGGAAGCTTTCCGCCGAGGGACAGATTGAGAAAGTATTGCTAGATTCTTCACTTTATTCATACTATCAAAGATATGATATTTCTTCCGGAGTGAAACAGATAAGAGGAGTATACTTAGGAACTTGTGTATTTTGAACACGTACAATGAAAGAGAACTTGACAAACTTATTGCATTAATTGACATTTTGGGAATACAGAAAAGAGAACTGTATTCAGAGACAATAGACAATCCGTGATCCAGGCAAAGGAGGACAATTGTTCCAATACCTGCAACCTACCAGCAAAGACATCAAAATCCAGAGATATTGTTGCATAGAATATATTAACATTAGTCTTTTCTTTCGATGATAGAGATGGGAAATTAAACCAGAAGCATTGTCGACCCCCATCAGGAGAGACGTACTTATTGTTCCAGAACTAAGTGCCAGCTCCTAACCTATAGGGGAATAATGTATGCATTATATTCATCATTGTTTTATTATCACTGACAATTCGAACTGCATTTTTATAGGTGTAAAAAGTGTTCCGAGTCCAGTGCACCCACCTAATAATGTACGCATGACACCCACAAAGTACCGAAACCCTTTATAGTGATCCCAGTTCCTAGGAGGTCTGACAAAGGAGTGAGTGAACTTCAAATGAATGTGATTAGCAATGACACACGTGCAGTGACAATCAAGTTGAAAAGCCGGAGACAGGGTCGGCAGAGTAAGAATGAAAGAGGGTTAATGACAACCACACGCATGCAAGCGATGAGTGCACACACACCAGGTCTAGTGTCAATAAAAACAGAACCACAGGCCAAAGAAGGGGAAACATTTGGACAGCCAACAATGCTACCCTACAAGTGAAGTGATAAGGCAAATGGGAAAAGCTGAATTTTTAAAGAGACAAAAGGAGTTGGAGAATGAAACAACCGAGACAACATTGATAAGCACACATGATCCAATGAACGGGACAAGTACAAGTTCTACAATACAAGCATATCCTAGAACAATGGAGGAGTGGATATGGACATTTATAATGAAAAGAAAAAGGATGCAAGAGGAGAAGGAAAGAATTGCCAGACTTTTGCCTACTCCACTAGTACAGGTGAAGAGGCCTGAACCATGGATTGAGGTACCTGAGAATCCGCCAGTGAAAAGAAGCTACTGGATGCCATTAAGGATCTGATGATAGCGAACTACATGAAAACCATGAGAATAAAGAGAAGCATACGAGGCGATGACAATGAACTCAACGACTACTTGGACAGCACTGCACATTTGGGAAATAGCATATGGTACCAGCACATAAAAGAAGTTGGAAGACAGAACTCAGAGGAGGAGTGCTTTGTTTGTGCACTCCTACCTTACAGCATGGGGAAGTCAAAGATCTTTGTAGCTGTAGAAATTAATGTCCAGACAGCACACTGTCTGTCACATGTAGAATTATGCAAGACCACAGGCCATTTCATGGGAAGTGATGCCTCTCTTAAATGGGCAACTGAAGCAACTGATCCAAGTGAAGACGATTATGTCCAGGACATAAAGACAAGGAACACTGGAAAGACAAAGCACATTGTGATCAGATACGAGAAGCCTGGAGTTAAAGGGGCGGAGATCAGAAGAGAGGCAAATCAAAAACAGAATGTCCAAGGAAGAACTCCAGAAGAAATCAGAAAATGGAAGAACAGAGGTCAAATGCAAATCTGGGGAACAGTGCTTTCACCAGACTGATGGGAGAAAGGAGTGGTGATTTGCAGAGCATGGATGGTCCTTGGAGCCTGCAAAGAAGCAATTGAACATTTGCAGAAGATATGCAGACCATTATGGCCGAGACTTGCAATGCTACTAACATGGGTCGAAGACCGAGGAGGACCCCTAGAGATAGTGCCATTGGAGAATGCCAAACTGTGCTTCAGAAACAATGATATAAGGAAAATGGGAGAACATTAGAACTGTGGACATACCTTTGATGCCACAGGAATGGCACATGGTACTGCAGTAATCATGGATAATTATTGGCCAGGTGAATCCAGGGCATATATCAGGCTGACGAAGATTTGGGGAGGTATATGCACCATAGTGAATGTCCATGTTCCAGCGTTGGTGATTCCAAAAAGTGATCTGAACATTGACATTTTTCCGAAAGCAGATGCTCATTTGAGGAAAAGGAGATCTGTGGAACTGATGAATAGAATGAAGAGAGAGAATTACTTTTCTGCCAAATCAGAAGAAGCTTTCCATTCAATACCATATGAACATAGGCTGTTCAGCCTGACCTCATCAGTGTTCACGACAATCTTCATGCCACAGGTCCAAGATGGAGCAAATACTAAACGGTTGCAGATAACCAGATGGGAGTTACTGCAAACCATCAACACAACGCGATCAGTAAGGATTAAGGGTGATTCAACTAATGACTCTCCAGAACAGATATGTCCTTAACATGATCACAGCCATGGATGGAGATGTTTGTGCAAAAATCGGAGAATCATGTTGCACATTTTATACCATCTCACGACGAAGAAAATGGAACGTTAACAGAAGCCATAGGTATGCTGACAAAACTACAGAATCAAATGATTGATGAAACTGACGAAGTGGACGATGACAGTTGGCTTGGATTGCTATTTTCATGGGTTCCACAATGGATGGCAAACGCATTCAAATTCCTAGGAGCCCTGCTAGTGATGATATTGCTCAGGTTCCGTGCTATCAAAATAATAATCTCTGAGTGGCAGAAAACTGCAAAAAAAGCCATAGGGATAAAGATCATGATTGATGTCGAACCAGGATGGAAGCCCAAAGACCTGACTGATGAAGAAATAAAAGACTTTGTGAAAACTAGCATTCATGCACCAGAAGGAACAAAGTTTCGGTATCTAAAGAGACACATAAATGATGTGGGAAGATGGATCTACTGCAGCCCGAATGGACAATGCCAACTGATGACATGGAAGAAAGACGAACATGTGAGAGCAGCAGGAAGCTTGAAGAGAGACATAAAAATATGGACCCCAAGGAGACATTTCAACAGACTTTCGTGTTTGAACCCAGAAGATGAAGGAGAAGTGAATGTAGAAGATGCAGAAAAGATAGATACCAAGGAAAAAATGAAAGTGGTTGATGAATCACCCAGAGGGGGGAGTGTAGAGGAGGTCCCAAGCCTGACCCACACTCAAATCGCCCATTATGAAGTGCCAGGAACTTTCACTCTGCTGTATGTGACATATGATGAGCAAATAAACCAGCAGAGAGCCACAACGGGGCTCTGCCCGGTGCCTCTCAGACTGACAGCACCTATTGAAGTACCTGCACTTAAGAAACCTTGGACAGTAAGGTACCCATTGAGAAAACCATATCGACAAGTGAGACAAACTGACGATTGCCAAAACACAATGCCTGAAGAAGCCAAGAAAGTCCTAAAGGAAGACGAATGGTAATGTCACAAGAACACGGACTGACTCACATATAGAAGATATGACAACCTGCAAATGACGAAAAGAGACGAAACACCATGGATAAGCGACATCCTGAGTTTAAAGTGAAATGAGTGATGTCAAATGTAAGATGCTTATGCCATAAGCGTGATGAAGATATGCAGCCAGTTTACACATGTACATTTGCTTGGAACCACAAGAAAGCGGAGAAAATCGTGCGGCTTGCTATGCCTAGTAGTAAGATAGATTGCAGCAAGCGCCACCTATACATATCTACCTCAAAAAGGAGCATTTTATATAAGTACACTTCCACTGTGCACAAGAGCAGACTCAACCAAACGTTACTAAATCCCGCAGGAGTGGAGCCCCTCAACACGAGAATCGAAAGCTAAAAGACAAGAAACGAAACTCGGATGCATGCAACCCATACCAAGCAGCCAAGTTTGCATCAGCTGAAATAGACGAACCATATATACGATTTATGAAGCAAAGAGCGGAGTATCCTGTTCAAAGAAGTCAAGATAAGCAGCAGAAGGCAGGTGGTGGGCAGAAAGCTAAATCAAATACACAAATTGCATGGAAAATGAGACGATTTTACGGTGGCTGAATCACGTGACCTGCCAAGCAAGAAGAGTTGGGCCTTCACACCTGCGCATGGCCTTTTGTCATGCACATATATCTGAACTCTTCCAGACAGAGATGCAGTCTTGAGGCCAACCAACAAGAAATAATTGACACATGGCCTTTGGGGAGGTGATTGATGATGGCAAAGGTTAGGGGAAGGATGGGAGAGCGGGTGAGCACCCTGCACCTGGCCGACCATTCTGCACGCCGCTAAACCAGTGGAAAAGTACGAGGGGGTTTGGTGCCAACCCAATCATAATGGACCAAGTAATCTAGGATCCTATAGTTTGTAGAAACAATGAGATGTCATACTTTTAGTGACGTCCATAATAGCTATTCTGAAGGAAGAGCTTAGATGCCCCACCTGACACTGGTTACCCAATCTTGTCACTCCGTTAACATATACAGATATAGTACATATAGTAAAGTTACCTTCCTATAACCAATAGTATTGCAGGCAACATTTTAAGTGTTGCACGTCAGTGATGATGAGTTTTTAGTATAAAAGGTGTGTTTTCTATGAAGTTCTTTGGAGTTTAAGTGAGAAGGAAGATCCAGAGTTGCTGATGTTCACTGAACTCCCTGTATTTTGTACTTGTCATTAAACGGACTCCCTTTGCCAAACCATTGAGTTGTCATTATTGATTCGATGCTAGAGTACTAATCTGCATCCCCATCCATCTCACGGGTGCTGCTGCCTCATCTTAAAGTGCTATTGGGCAACCACCAGCTTTATGGACCGGTTGGGGTCCTGGTGCACAACGTGTAATCTTAAAAACCTAACATGCACTGGATTGGTTATAGGAAGGTAACTTTAACATATGTACTATATCTGTACATGGTAACGGGGAGAGGGGTTTGGGTAATAATGTCAGGTGGGGCAACTAAGCCCTTCCTTCAAACTGGCTACTGTAAACGTCACTAAAAGTACGATGTCCCATTGGCTCTACTCTCTATAGGACCCTAGGTTACATGGTCCACTATGATTGGGTTGGCATTGATCCCACTAATTCTTTTCCACTTGTAGTTAGCACCATGCAGAATAATTAGCCAGGTGCAGGGAGTAAGTCTGAACCCCAGCTTTCCTTCAATTTATGTTACAACCATATATCACCTCAGAGGCCGTACGTCATTTACTGCTTTGTAGTTTAGCCTTGAGTTTGCTTCTTGGTCTCAGAAATTTAAGGAGGATGGGTACAACAAGGCTCCATGCGTAGGTTTGAAAGTCTCATCCCTTTCCGCCTGCCTTACCATGTGACTGGGACACCGTGAAATCAGCCTCTTCTTCATACAATTCTGTGTATTTGATTTAATTCTGTCAGTCGTATACCATCTGCGGCTTATCTCGACCTTGCTGAACAGGAGACTCTTGTTATTCTTTTCTTTAGTTGTATGCATCGAATCCTATTCAAGCCTTGTACGGTCTTGGCTTCATTGCATGGTTACCTTCAGGGGGGTTTCTCTCCATCTTTACTTCTTGATTTTGCTGTGGCCCTCTCCTCCTTAGACCTTTAGTAACCTTTATTCAATTCTGCTCATGTGCGTAGTGGATTTTTCACTCATCTATAAAGTGCTTTTGAGGTAGATATATGTATAGTTGGCGCCTGCTGCAATCTATTTTTCTATTAAGCGTAAGCAACTTCACATTTTCTTAGCTTCTTGTGGTTTCTTGCGTATGTACATGTTTTAACTGACTTAATTTCTCCATCAGGCCTACGGCAGAAGGTTCTTTATTTTGAAATCAACTGTTTCACCTTAGACTCAGGATGTCACTTATCCATGGTCTTTCGTCTCTTTATCACCATCCTTAGGTCATTATATTCTGTATGTGCGTCAGTCTGATTTCTCATGATGTCGCCAGTTGTCTTCTTTTAGTATCTTCTTGGTTTCTTCAGGTATTCCATTCTGACAAACGTCCTTTTGTTGTGTCTGTCGATATGGATTTCTCAGTGGCTACCGTACTGTCCCGGTTTGCTTAGGTGTTGGTACTTCAATAGGTGCTGTTATTCCGATAGGCACTGGGCAGAGCCCAACTGCAGCTCTCTGCTGGTTTATTTGTTGTCAATACATCACATATTTTGGTGTGAACGTTCTTGGCACTTCGAAGGGGGTGGCTGGAGTGCGGATGATGTCTGGCACTTCCTCTTCAACGTGTAAGCTGATTTACATATTTTCCAGCGTTTCTTTAGTATGAGCATCTTCATCTCGAACCCGAAATGTTCCTCATCTGTACCATCTATTCTTCAATTCTTAGAGAATACTGTTACATTTCTTCTCTCCATCCAGACTCTAGATACGTCAACTCCTATTTCATATGACATCATCAGGCTCCTTTCTTTGTTCAAACGCACATTTCTTCTGGTACTTCATCCAAAAGAATATCGTGTCTTTGTGCAGTTAGGTAGAGTTTTCTCAAAAGATATCTTGTCTCAAAGGTTCTGTATTGGTACACTAACTGGAACAGCACATGTTGTCATCTCTGGTTGCCAACATATGGGTAGCATAGGGGCGGATGTCTGACTGTAACTCTACAGTACCATTTATGACATTGGCCCTCATTACGACCCAGGCGGTAAGGGGTTTACGCCGGCGTAAACTTCGCCGACCCTTACCGCCTGAGTACGAGTTCCCGTAGCGCCATGGTGATTTTAACGCCTGCTTTTTGCAGGCGTTAAAATCCATGGCGCTAAGGGACCTTGTTGTTAATTACTCCACCGTAATTTACGGTGGCGTAATTAACGCCTTCCCCACTCCCATTATGCCCTATGGGGCAAAAATGGGAATGGGGAAGGGTAAATGGGGATTGGGGACTTACCGCCCCGCCAAGGTCGGAATGGGGCGGTAAGTCCGCCAACCACCATGGCGGAGTTGGCAACTTAGCGCCATGGACCATGGTGCTAATAGCACCATGGTTCTCCGCCAAGGTCGTAATGAGGGCCATTCAGTTTATCAGGCATAGAAGTATGTTAGGCGGACCAAGTAGCTGCCAGATATATTTCAAATAGGGCAGCACCATGTTCTTCCGACCATGAGGAAGCTACTGCCCTATAGAGGACATTGGCCCTCATTATAAGTCAGGCGGTGGACCATGGTGCTGTTAGCACCATGGTCCATGCCGGATTCCCCCATGGTGGATGGCGGAATTACCGCCCCATTCCAAGTTGAGTGGGGCGGTAATTCCCCATTCACCATTTGCCCTTCCCCATTCCCATTTTTGCCCCATAGGGCATAATGGGGATGGGGAAGGCGCTAATTACGGCACCGTAAATTACGGTGCCGTAATTAGCACCAAGGTCGCTTAGCACCTTGGACTTTAACGCCTGCAAAAAGCAGGCATTAAAGTGTGAATCAGGCGTTAAGGGTTAACAGCACCGACGGCGCTGTTAAACCCTTAACGCCTGACTTGTAATGAGGGCCATAGTGTTAAATACAAGGCCCGTCCCCCCAAAAGTGTGATGCACATTCCCCCATGCCTTCTCCTTCAGGGAAGGTGTGGAGTACTGCCTATTGCAGGTGCCTTTCATGTCACAGATTGCTATGTGGCGCTGCCCCCTTTACTTGCAGCAGAAGGGTCTGTTAATTTGCTTTAGTTGTCCTACCACAAAGGATGCAGCGGTGCTGTCTGCTGTAGGCTCAGCATGGATACTGCTGTACATTGTTGCCAACCAAGAGCTTTAGTATTGCTTAAGAAATGCAGAGAACCTACTTGTCATATTTGTGCACTTTATAAAACAGCAATAAAATGCACAAAAAAAACTGCCCTTCCCCTTTACTGTATGCCAGACGGGAGAGGTGCTTGTTTTAGCAAACGCGCTGACCACCTAGGGCACCTCAGGTTTGCATTGTCTTGGGGTTACTATGGACGCAGTTGAACACATACCTTCGATGCAGGCAGTTTGGAAATGTTGGAGGCACGCGTAACTTTCACTCAGAAAATGCTCAAAAAAGTCAATACCAAGCAGGTGTCATTCCGTAAGAGACACAAGTTCTAGTTTGGCCACATATTGGTAGATTGTGTGACTGTTGTAGTAATCGTTATTGAACCTGCACATAATATCATGCAATGCTACTGTACATACACTTTAGAGTGACAGAATTGTCAACAGGCCAGCAGTTTGTAAACTGAGAGATGTATTGAAAAACACGGCAGTGGCGGTTGTGAAACATTGTAGAAGGCTTGCAGAAATTGGTGTCATCACGTTGTTTCAGGTTCATTGGTCAGATTCTTGATTGTTTCTTTTTTTCTTCTTTATTTTTGAAACTTAAATCAGTGTGATCATGCTACTGGTAACAGGTCATGCACACATGCATTCATTTATCCTATGTTGAATCTTTGCAACTCCAGAGAATACAACATTCAACCATGCACTGAATTTTAGTTTAGGCTATGGGGTGGCGCTTGCGACACCTAAAACGATTGCATTGGAGTCGGAGTACAGCTAGGGAGGAATGACATGAGGAGGGACACCTGCTGTCTTATTAGGCCCGCTTTCAACCACTCCATTTATTAGCACTACAGCCTGATTCATGGAATTATTTGCGTGAAAAACGCAGATTTGTGTGCCTTTCTGCCCGAAAATCCATGTTTGAAGTATGGGGATTTTCGGGCAGAAAGGCGTGTAAATCTGCATTTTTCAGACAAATAATTTCACGAATCAGGCTGTGTCTCCTTCACTGAAGTCCTGTTAAAAACAAACGTTGGCAAAGCCAACATTTTTGGCTTGTGCATAAGTTAAAGCTTTTGCTAGTCACTTCTATTGCATGTTCAGGTACTCGTTCTATTGTGCACCTGCTACCAACAATGGGTAGTTAATTACACTACGACTGTGCCTAGAAAATATATTTCCCATGCCCACACAAGCCCACTTGATTGGCATTGCCATAGGGAGCATGTAGCAGTTGGTACCCTTGCATTGGGTAGAGTGGAAGCCATAGGGGCCATGCAACAATTGCTAACGCGTAGACAGTGGGTAATAATTGTTCCATAGTGAAGTTCAGAGTAGGTATTTAAGAGAAAGCAGAGTCCTGGTGGGGTTGCCATGAACAGATGAGCCTAATACAAGGCCAAGGTGTGTTAGTTCGGAACCAGTTAGGAAAGTTACTTTGGACATCAGCGAGAAATAACACTGTGATGAAATGGCTACTGCTTTACAGGAGTACAGGGATGAGTAGTGGCTGAAACACCTACTCAAACCCACACTACTACTAAACCAGCAGTGATCCCAATCATAAACTTGAAACATGCACACACCCTGTAGGTATACTGCCTTTGCCTCTTTTGGGAAGGTGGAGTGAGGGCAAGCTATGCTTCTTAGAAGGGCTTTGACTTGTCACAGATGCAACACAAACAATAGTATGATGGTACCAAACTAGAAGACTGCCCAACCAAGATTCTATCAATATATATGTATTTTAAACGTTATTGTTTAAAGTGCAGACCTATCTCAAGAGCAGCCAAGTGCTGTGCAATGTTTGGGTAGCAAGCATTTGAGCTGTCATCTTTTAACTCTAGTACAGTACTGCGAGTTGTGTCCTGTCCTGTATTTGGAGATAAGTTACCCTATCTAAAGTTTTAAGCAAAAAAGGTACTGTGGTAATAGGCCTGTAGTTGGTGGGTATGGATGGATCTAGTGATGTTTTTTTGAGTAGTGGGAGTACCCATGATTCCTTTAGGTTGCTAGGGATAGTACCCATGGAGAAGGATGCATTCATTAACTTAGATATGAATGGTGATAGGTCTCTAGCAGCATCTTTGATGATCTGGGCTGGATATTTATCACCTTGACAGTTTGAGGGTTTGAGGGAGAGGATGACGTTTTCAACCTCGAGAATTGATACTTTGGTGAAACTAAAGTGAGGTGTGAATTGATGTTCAGGCATCAGACTATTAGGTGGAGGGATCATGTTTGGGAGGTTGGCTTTTTTATTAGCAATCTTGTCCTGAAGTGAATCTACTTTATTGGCTAGGGCTTTTTGTATGTTTGTGAACCTATTTTTGTCTTTCACACAGTTGTCTGGCACAGGGACCGGGGTTTCGAGTTCTTTTAAGATTACGAAAAGTTCCTTTATACTTGAGTTAGCTTGCTAGATTCTCTTATTGTAAGTTTCCTGTTTAGCAACAAGTATTTCCTTCTTGTAGAGGGATGCAATGTTCATAAGGTTGGATCTGTTCTTGTCAGAGGGTAATTGCCTCCAAGTAGCTTCACATTTCCTTTTTTCTAATTTTAGCGTTTTGAGGTGAGGGGTGAACCAAGTGTTCAGAGGAATTATAGGTTTGCTTTTTCTCAATTTTTAGGGGGGCAATGGAGTCGAGAGATTTACTCATAATTTTGTTGTATTCAGGGTAGTGGGATCAATGGTCTCAGGTAGTGAGTTAAGTGTTGATAATATTAGAAGTAGTAATTTGACACTTGTGATATTCTGTTTATTCCTTGCTAGTATGGATGGGGCAGATAGGTTCTTTTTAGTTGTAGGAGTTTTAGCTGTTAATGTAAATGCTAGGAGGTGATGGTCTGTCCATGCCTATGGCATTATACCCGTGATAGTAGTGCTGCAGTTGTAATCTGCCACCCAATCAAGTATTCTACCTTTGTCGTGGGTTGGTACTGTCACTCTTTGAGTGAAGCCGAGTTCAGTAAGAGCATTGGCAATTACAGGTGCTTTCTGGTCTTTGGGGTCATTAAAACTCAGGTTAAAGTCCACTAGTAGGAGAACTTGAGAGGTATTTTTTAGGTTGTCAGAGAGAGTGGTGGAAATATCCTCTTCAAATGAGCCGATAGGGCATGGAGGTCTATATATTAGGTTAATGGGTAACGTTTGGGAGCCAGAGATGGGTAATTTACCAGTCAGAGATTCACAAGATTTAACGTCAGGTGAGGGTGCTAGTCTCATGGTTAGGTTAGTCTTAGCTATGAGGGCTATGCCTCCTCCGTGAGCCTCAGATCTATCAGCTCTGAGGATAGTGTAGTCGTCAGGAACTGCGAGCATGAGGGTGGAGCCTGCTGCTGTGTGAAGCCAGGATTCAGTGATAGCTAAAAAATCATAATTTTCAGCTTGTATAAGATCAGCTATCTCCGTGGCATGAGCTAGAAAGGATGGGGCATTGATTAAGGCTCCCTTAAGTTCAGGATCACTGTTGCCTATCAAAGGGTTATGTAGAATTGGGTTGTTAGTTACATCGTCTAATATTGTAGTAAGGGGTTTGTTCTGCTGATATTTGTTGTTGGAAAGGCTGCCCTTCTTAGATGAAGGTATTGTGGGATGATTATTATTATCAATTATGTTAGTTTGTTTAGTATGTGGGCATTTTTTCCTAGTGCCTACATTGGCCATTGACCTAGCAGGAGGTTCGAATAGTTTTGGAAGTCTAGATCGGAGTCTGGTTTTCTGAGGGAAATGTTGCATGGTCTATTAGTATTGGATAGGCTCTGGCTACGATCACTGATGGTTAACAGTTTTAGTTGACTGGGGTTGCCGGACGCCTGTAGGAAGACTGTGGTATCCATGAGGGCAAATGTATTGCTTATAATAGTTGGGTCCTGTACGGGTGCTGTATTTGGGCCTTTGATACTACACACTGATCCCAGTGCTACTATGGCCCGCAGTAAGACTATGTATAGACCAGTTACAAATATAGTGCGCTAGGGTTAAGCACTGTCTATATAAAATGGACTGAGTCAGTTTAATTGCCAAAAGAATGAGGTGCAAGCAGGTATAATGCTAATTATTCTAGACGGAGTAGGACACCGTCATTACGTCTAGTATGGTTTGCTGGATCAATTGCTGGCAATGGAATGAAATACAAGCATGTACTAGACACAAATCAAAAAGCAGGGCAGTGTGCAGCAATGAAATACAAGCATATACAAGCATGTGCAAGGCTCAATTCAAAAAGCAGAGCAGTGAGCAACAGTGAGCAACAAGTCAGGTCTAGTTTCGGCAAGGCAGCAAATAGTCAAACACTGTCTATTGTAGTAGTCAAAATCAAGTTGCTAATAGTAACGTGAAGATGCAAGCAGGTATACGCTAATTGTCTGTAATAGGCAGTGAACAGGACTATGAGAGGAAGGTGCCATCTACTATAGTGGGCTCGTAAAACTTAATGCTAATTATAAGTACAAGACCGTCAGGTACAATGCGAATTCATATGCAATCATGCATGTAGATGGAGGCACTAATGAAGATAGTTAATATCAGGGTAGGAGCTAAGGCCTTGGCATATCAGTTACAGGAGGCTGATGTTTACATAGAATACAATTAAGCACTAGAGATCACATGAAAAGTTGGTACGCAGGAGCATACGCTATACATAAAGTGGTCTAGAGAGAGTAGTTACGTTGCAAGGCAAATCGGCACAATGGCATCAGTATTATATGCAGTGATCCGAGAGAAACGCTCAGAGTCGGAAGCTTTACAGAGTTCGACTACACCAATGCGCTTTAACTGTCTATGAATGGTTCAGTATTAGAGCGAAATTGTCAATACGAATACCAATGCAATGGAATCAATTCAGTGACAATGGCGAGTAAGGTTGTGGGCAAGTAGTACAAGTTTTCGATAGTTAGATGGAATGCGTCGACAGCATTGGTGCCAGTGCATGAATGGGCAGTCATAGACTTACTAGATTGGACGACTGTGCCGTACAGGGGAGAAGGGCATATGGTATTGCTGATCCTGGAAGATTTCTGGTGAACAGACGTGCGTAGTCTTTGTCTGGGTGAGTAGGATAGGGTGCAGGCTTGCGCCATGGCCCTCCCGGCTCCGACAGGCTCGGCACAGGAAGCAAGCCTTTGTTGTGCGTGCCTTCGTGGTGTGGGCCGGCTTTGCACCTGCCGGCTTGGGATTGGTGCTGAAAAAGCACTCAGCAACCAATTGGGGACGGCCTGGAGGGCCTGGGTGAAAATTAGGAAGGTGGTACAGCTTTGAGTAATCTGAGTTTGAAGACAGGGTGCTCAGCCTGCTTGGCTAGTTCAACATGGTGTTAGGTTACTGCGGCTTTGTCAGCTTGGAGCTTAAAGAAGCTGTTAACAAGGCAGATGGTACTGAGTTGGGTGCCTCAGATGCGGAGACAGTGGAGAACCAGGATTGGTGTTGCGCAAAACTCAGAGCTGCGGAAGCAGTTAAGATCAAAGATGACTCAAATGGCTCCCTTTCAGCAGCTGTAACTGCATCTAAGGTGCCCAAACCAGCGTCAAGGCAGTTTGGACATGCAAGGAGAGACAGTGGTCAATTCCTTGGTTCTGTGGTTGCTAAGTGACCCATTCCAGGCTATGAGGTGGAAGATGAGTCCTTTCCTTTGCCATTTCCATCCAGGACCATTGCACTTGAATGGTCCTGGGTACCAGTGCCTCCACTGCAGTAAGTCTTGTAAACACAACGGTTTCATCCCAAATGTGACCATGTGATGGATAGGGAAAAGAGCTTTCCTCTTCCATGGAGCATTATGCCTTTATCTTTATGGCAGGGGCCTTTGGAATAGATTGTATCCCTGGCAGATTTCCTGGTGGATCTGTCTTGTCTTGAAGCCCAACGATGAATCAACATAGCCTGTTAGGGGTCCAATCCAGGCTGCTGCAACACGTGTCTGTTGCCTTCTGATGACATGCACAGAATGTTTTGTCTGCAGGAAGTGGGGACAGGAGGTTTGGCGAACACTGACAGCACCCACAATGGTGTAACCTCCACGTGGACTAAACCTCCTCCCTTGGCTAATCTAACTCCCCCACCTTCCTCCATCTGCCTACTGTAAATGGACACCAGTAATATGTAACCTGTTGGGAGACAGTCATTGCCATGTCAGAACTGTCCATGAATCACAATTTCCCAGGGAATATTTCAGTGAAGGTTCCTGTGCTCTGGAAGGAAGGCGTTGACCTTCTTCAGGGTGATCATAAGTGAAGCCTCCTGGGCCATGTCCTACATTGTTTTGTGGGTACACCCAACTCAGACTACTATCACACACTTAGCGCTGTCATGAATGAGTCACCTCACCAAGCTGACAACAATTTGACATCCAATGCTTGCGGCTGTATAATGGTCTAATGTCAATGGTCACCAAATGATAACTACTCATGACTTATATTTAGATATTAACATACCATCAGACTCCTGGTGTACACAATAATAAGAATCTAACTCACCGGTCCAGATTGATTAAAAAGAACACCTCTGGCTGTTGGAAATGTGCGCTCCAGCAACTGGGTCCAGAAATGCTCATTTGAACTTTGAACCTGCACTGCTGCAACAATAGTGCAGTCGCTGAGGGATGTTAGGAGGCTGTTGAAGCAAAGGTACATGTAGGGAGCAACTTTTTTGGCATGAAGCTTTCTGAAAGGGGTCTAATTAGCAGGCCTTCCGTTCAGAAACTGAATTACCCACATCATTTTAGACTTAAAAATCAAAGAAGCTCATGCTTCCGACCCTCACAGCCGCATTCTTTCAAAAACACTGTAAGACATTAATTGCATTGGTCATCAGGTGGCCATATCACAGTGGGAGCACAGGGAGAAAAGCTGGTATCAATTAATATTGTCCCCATATATATGGTTGCCACACATAATGTTGCCGGGAAAAGGTTGTGGAGACATTATATATGGTGACCATATATATGTTGACAAGGGGAGCGGAAGTTGCAGGGATGTCCCTTGCTCCCGTTGAAAAAAAAGGTTTTGGGGTTGCTGGGTTTTGAGTGTAGGAGGAGTATAGTATAAGGTAGAATGTAAATGTTGAGCAGGTTAGTGAGAGGTGCAACCAATCAAGCCCCATATTGCAAAGCATAGCATGGCCTAGAACGGCATGATACGAGCATGACAAGGCATAACAAAGCATTAGAAGCATGCAAAGGCCTAACATGGCAAAGCAGCACAATCCTATCACTGGTCTCTGCAAATAGCTTACACTTCACCTTGTCCCATCAATCTCTCTCTCTTTATCGCTCGCTCTCTGTCTCACAACTAGATGCATTGTGTACTGTGTGAAACAATGATCTGGGAATTGTCAGATGAGGGATAGGGGCAGTGCGGTGATTCCATTTAGTAACATAAGCAAATACCTAAGGGTTATGGGACACACACACTTTAGTCTCAGGGAATGGGCTGACCGAGATATGGAAACTCCAGGACCTATCTTCACCTTACTTAGTATTCTGGCTAAGACTCAGTGGAGTCTCAAACCTCACTCTTACTAGCTCAGGTGTTGCACTCAGTGGGCCCTGCTGGGACAGTTGCCCACATATATTCAGTGCATTCCATATGTGATCCTATATTGTTAATCCACAAACCTCCTCCTTCTTCTTCTTCTTCTTCTTCTTCTTCTTCTTCTTCTTCTTCTTCTTCTTCTTCTTCTTCTTCTTCTTCTTCTTCTTCTTCTTCTTCTTCTTCTTCTTCTTCTTCTTCTTCTTCTTCTTCTTCTTCTCCTTCTTCTTCTTCCTTTCTCAAGACCACCAAAACAAATGATCTCAGGATCTTCTCCTCCCCTGGCTGCAGCAGCAGGTATTGTGTAAATGATCCCTTGTTGCACAGGACACTCTTTCATTTGGGGAAACAGTGCTGCAGATAGCCCCGTGCAGGTCACCCATGTTGTGGGAAATGGAAGCCGCTGCATAGAGCCTGCTGTGCATGAGGTCCCACAGATTGGGCCATACATTGTGGTGTGGTCCCTGTGATTTTGAATTGGAATAGACAAGACTCTTTCCTCACAGTTTCGTCCAACAAGACATGAACTCCTCATTGGAGAATTTGATATTTTGTCTTTTGCTGGACATGGTCCTTGGTCCCTTTGCAACCCCATGTAGTGTTGATGCTAAATTGATGGCATGGCCATTTTAGAGACTGCCACTGTTATTGATTGGCATGGGAAGAAACAGGTTGTGATAAGGAGTTCGGGCAGTAGAGACAGAAGATGACATGGCAGAGCACAGATGATATGGCAGGATTGTAATCTGAATTGATGGTGACAGTTTAGTGCGGTAGTGCATGATACAGTCAGCAACAGATGCTCCCAGCAACAGATGCTCCCAGCACCAGGAGCGACTGCGGTAGGTGGTGTGGGGCTCAGACGTTGGTCCGAAGGGTAGCTGCCTTTATAGCTACAGGAACCATAGTGTGGTTGGGGCACTGTTTCTTGCCCAGGTGCTTGCAGGAGTCAATGCAAGGTCACTGAAACTCAAGTGCGCTTACTGAACTGTTTCAGGCACACATGCTGCTGTTTGATTTTGGTGCACAACCCGTGGTACTCTATCCAGTTAGGGGTGTGTTGGTTGTCCTTTGTCAATTTCATTTTGCTGCCGATACTCAAGGGCGCATGCACAAGAATGTCCGGTGCGTCCACTACACCGCAACATATCCACAGAGATAGTCTCTTTTCATGGGGGCACAGCATTGGGACTGTAGCTTTTCTCAGCATATGGAGGATTTCAAGGAAATGGACATAACCGATGCAGTATTGGTTGCTCTCTTTCCCGCAGCTACTCTGGGCCTGTCAGAAGGATTCAAGACTCCCAAATCTCTCTATTAGTTTCAACATATGTGCAGTTCTTATATCCTACTCTGGGTAACGAATGACGTGAACATGAATCATACATGCCCTTCGTTATAAGAAACATCCCTTGGAATTGATCCCTTATTTGCATAGCTGCCAAACTTTTTGCTTCCAATTGCATGCTGGAACTTGTAGTTTTTTTCATTTATTTTTTATTTTGTTTTAATATCGGTTTAATCAAACCTTTAAAAAAAAACGAAGTACAAAACAATTTCCACTCCTATTCCATTACTCATTTTAGCCTCATCTGTTCAATTAACATAAATATTTTATTATTCCAAGTTCAAACACGTTCTTCCTAGAGGTTGAGTTCAAGATTTGTATATTCGATTTGAAGCCGCTCTTTTATGACTCGCAGGAAAGTGGTCAATGGAAACATCACTGACCTGTTTGACCCTTCAAACATTACTTTCCACCATTTGTCCGCGCTTCGTGTTTGTTGTTTGTTAATTACAGATACCAGAATTTTTGTTCTTTTGGTTTGAAACATAGAGCAAACAGCGTTAAGTTCTTCAGTGTCTCCTTATTTGTTTTATAAAAGTGGCATGTGGAGTCCAAGTCAACATACCGGGCCCAGGTACAAAGACGTTCTTTGGTCATCATCACATTAAGTCTAAATTGCAAGTACAGTGATCGCGCTTTGTGATCTGGAAAGTGAGATAGATAGGCTTGTAGGTGTCCATAAGCTCTACCTTCGCCTGGTACATCATTCATCAGTTTCGATTTAGATCTCAGGTCGCATCTATCACACCAGTCTGATCTCCATAACCTCCTCTTTGCCAGATACGGATTTTCAATAAGTGTTTTAATGGAGATGTCATATTTTTTCTACGCATCGTGACAGTGTTCATTCCATCTTGAAAGAATTGTATGCACTTTGTCTGTATCTGGCTTCTGCACTATTTTTACTTCAGGCACTGCAGTAATTAACATCGTTTTCCTGAATAGAGTTAGCAGATTCCAGCATACTCTGGCTTGCATTGAAATAAGGCCCAAGTCATACTGTATACAAACCGTTGAAGTTACCTTGTGCAGTTGTAACACTCTGACCCAAAATATATTCTCAAGTGTATTCCACAAGTCATATGAACATCCAAATGCATTTTCGGCGCCATAAATTAAAGCTGGCACTACTTTTTGTTTAAAAAAGTGATAGTTGGTTTCAGTGAAAATTTTCCATATTGCTTGGTGATCAGACCGGCTTGACATGCCAGCTGTCGACACTTCCTCTTTGCAGTTTCGGCCCATGGGGCGTCATTTCTGCTCGCACTAATCCTCATGCCTAAGTATGTTATAAATTTAACGGTCCTCAAGATTTCTTTGTCAAGATGCCATTCAAATTTTTTTCCACGGTCACCATTCCCTGACAGTTTTTCAAACACCAATATTTCACATTTTTGTTTGTTGATGCAGAGAGCGTTTGCTGCAACATAACTTTCAAGGATACCTAGTTTACGCTGAAGCCCTATAGTAGTTAGATCTCGAAGAATAAGGTAATCCGCATAAACTAGGTAATTGATGTGGGAACCATGGATTTTTGGTGGAAACGTGGTGCCTCCATTAAAGACATCATTAACATCTGATAGAAACAAATTAAAGATGCTAGCCGCCAAAGGGCAGCCTTGTTTGACGCCTTTGTGTGTAGAAATAGTGCGCTTACTGAAATAGGGTCCGATAACGTACATTTTGAGTCTAGTCTGATCTTGATTGGTCTGTCAGTGTGTGTAATTCTCTGATCGCATCTAGTTAACTAGATGGACAGTTTCACATGTGTTTTCCACATCAAATTACGATTTATACTGTCAAAAGCATGCAAAAAGTCTATGATTGCTAAATAGACCATGGAATTCGTTCTTAAAGCTTCCATCTTTATCAAGTTCAGTAAGAGAAGATTTAAACCACATCCTATGCCCTTCACGACCCCCGCTTGTCTTGGGTGCACATGATTGGTTTCTGTAGACCACTTTGGGAGTTTCTGTTGAAGAGGCATCCCATAGATTTTCCCCAAAACATCAAGGAGTGCTATAGGTCTATAGTTTTTCGGGTTAGTTCTGTCTCCCTTTTTGAAAATGGGGACAACAACAGTACTCTTCCATGATTTGGGGGTCGCACGTCTTTTGTCAATTCTTCCAAAGAGAGATACACAGAAGTAAGCTCACTGCTCCGGGTTACGTTTTATGGTGTAATTCGTAAGCCCATCTGGGCCTGGTGCCCTCGAGGCACGCACTTTGCTAATTGCGTGCAAGATGTTGTCTCTTTCAAACACCAAGTCCCAATGGTTTAGTATCGGCGGGCTCCATTCTTCGGTCTCAGAGTCTTTATGGAACAAATTCTTATATAACAAAACCCACTCAGCTTCAGAAACGAGATTCGTCTGTAAGGCATGCTGCGGTGCAAATTGGTTACTAATAAATATCCAAAACTCAGAGGAGTTTTTGTTTTCCAGTTTGTACATATTAAGCTCGGAGTCAGTTTGTAGCATAGTTGCCTTATGCACTTTTAACCAATTCCTAGAGGTTTGTTTGATCTTTCTTTTGATGTTACTAGCATTCATGTTGTCAGATTCTGATAACTTTCTTAATTCACACCTCATAGCTCTTTTCCGCTGCAATACATCCAGATCAGATGTAAGTTTTGGTGCAAAATCCAGATGTTTTAGGCCATGTTAGCGTTCTTTGAATTGCATCAAAAGGTGTTGGTACTCAATTGAGTCGGGGCCTTGCTGAAAGTTCAATGTAATATAATTTACTTCATCTTCTAAGAGATTTAGACAGGTCCTACTCACTCCTGTATTAACCACAAATGGCCAACCCACTTGTTCACGCGGTATAGTACATTTGTATTTAAGCTTGACCATATCATGGTCACTATGGGCCTCATTCCGGGTTTGGAGCTAACCATGGAGTAATTAGCTCCATGGTTGTCTCTGAAACCGTGCCAAATCTGGCATGGTGAATGGAGTAATTACCAGTCCATTCCAGGGTTGGAGGGACCGGTAATTCCCCATTCATCTTTTGCCCTTCCCCATTCCCATTTCTGCCCCATAGGGCTCAATGGGAATGGGGAAGGAGGTAATTACTGCACCGTAAATTACGGTACCGTAATTACCTCCGAAGTACCTTTGCGGGTCCCGTACTTTACTCCTGCTAAAAGCAGGAGGTAAGGAAGGACCCGCAAAGGGACCTCGGAATACAGAGGTAAGGGATTACCGGCATCGCCACCCTTACCGGTGCCGGTAATTCCTTACCTCCAACCTCGGAATGACCCCTATGAGTCATATCTGTGACCTCTAAGCGAGTAGTCCTCAAATAAATAGACTCAGACACAAATATATAGTCAAGCACAGGACTTTGGCCAGATCTTTTCCAGGTTGGCTGGGCTGGGATTTCTCGGATTGTGTTGCCATTTAGCATAGCCAGCATTCTGAGCTCCATTTCTAAGCACCATTGACGAACAACATTCTCTTGCCGGCGATTGATCTTCTTGCTGCTTAAGGACGCCTTATTTATTTCGCAGTTGATATTTAAGTCGCCGCAGATTATTATGTCTATTGAGTTTGCATTTGCAATTAGGTCGTCAATGGTAGCTGTTACCTGATCGGTGAAGGACAGCGTTCCCGCAGCCGAATAGTTCCAGTAGAGGTTAACGATGTATAGTGGCAATACAGGACTCTTATATTTTTGCAGTAGACACCTGGATGAATGGAGAAATGTTGGTTGAATTCTCTATCCTAAGACCAGATCTTTTTTTTTTACTGCAGTTAGAAGCACAGCCATCGGTCTTCCTTTGGAGTGTTTTATAGCTGGATTTACAGCTACTTCAAAACCTTCAAATAATGGACATTCTGTTAACCAGTCAGATAGCACAGCGAGAAGAGCGCTCGCTTTGACATCCTTGCAGAGCCTGCTGACGCAGGTTCGAATACAGGCAGGGCCAAACTCAGCCTTTTATCCTTCCAAGGTCGATAAATGAGCACCACACACTGTGGGAAATAAGCAGCACTCAGATACCTGAGGGTTCGTAGCGCTATATAAATGCACAAACAAACAAACAAACCACGTTTCTTGTAAGCATAGAAGGTCGAGATCTTCTGCCCAGGCTGTCTTATTTTTGGAAATGGTCGTTACATCAATGAAGAGTCCAAATAGGAAAGGTCAGATGAAGATTCACCTGCTTGAAGATCGGTGAGTCTAGCAATTATACTCACAGCTGTTTCACATTCTAAAGAGTTAACAGTACTCTTAAGACAAGTACTTCACATTTTGACTTTTTTCCTTTGGGAACAACTGGCACTAGGTGAAGAGCTAGAATTTAGTCTTCTTCGTTTAGAGAGGCTATTTACCCAGATGGATTTCGTTTGTTGCTGTTTAGTTTCTGAGAGGTTTTCGATAATAGGTTGAACAGGAGTTAGCGCTGCACTAGCAAGCTCAACATGCACTGTATTTAAGTTAGTTCTCTCTTTGTTCTCCTTGTTGATCCAGGTAAGATCATTAAGCAACTTATTTTCAACTTCGACCGAGTTTCTTGTATTATTGCTGGGAGGTAGGACTTTTGCAGCAATTTGTTTCAAGTTAAGCTTAGATAACTTTCAGATTGTTGGTTTTTGAGAAAGCAGAGCCATACACACGTATGGGTGTCGGAACACATTGTCATCTCCAGTGCCGTCTGTGTTCACTGAGGGCACCGGCACCTGCGAGTCTACATTGTCCGAGGCACTGTTAAATAGAGAGTGTGAATTCCTGGGGATTGCAGGTTCACTGCCAGCTAATAGAGCAAGCGGGCCATTCACTTCCGGAAGTTGGTAGCTCACGCAAAGTACATCATCGGAAGGGGATACAACAGTACCTAACATATCTGTTGTGTTAACTCGTTTGTAGAGTGTGCGCCAAGCCAAGGTTCTCAGTAACGGGACCGCTTTCAAAATTTAAGACGCGCATAAAGACTGTGCGGAGCAACTAGCAAGACACCCTTGCTTTATTGTACAGTCCATTGCACCTTTAACAGCAGCGTTTGGATTGCCATCACACCCACGTGCATCAGGATCAACTGTTATTTGATCTGTAGGGTGTGTGCGATCCTGAGCAGTTGGTGAATGTCGCAAGGCATTCCCAGTATTCACAGTGTTGACATCATGCATGCGAGGTCGGCTGAACGCAGCATCCTCCCCGGGTCACCCAGTTCGCTAGCACTTACTTGAAAAGGAATCCGCAACAGAGACAAAGCCGCGCTGGAAGCTTCTGAGTCTATAGGGTCCCTCGAGGCCGATTCCAGCAGGCGTTGAGCACACTGTACACGGGTCTTTGTAGGTGACATGGCTTTAGAAATCTCGCGCACCATTCCAAGCAGCGTCAGTCTCACGGGGGAATCAGACAGAAGTCTTTTGGCTTACTGCACAAAAACCCAGACTCATTTAAAAGTGGAAAAGGTCGCTTTAATGTGACAGGCCAAAGCATACAATCAAAACGCTTAACTGGCTCCATGGCCTAAACAAACTAAATAGCTATTTGAACAATCAAATAAATAACTTAAACATTTCCCATTTTCCCCCAACAATTAAATAATTAAATAACCCATTTCCTCCCTAATGATCCCTTGGATCCTACCGTATCCTTGACCCTTTTCCAGGCGTCCCGCTTTCTCCCCAGGGGCCATGCCCCTCCAGGCTCAATACCTGATCCCCCGGGGTGACCTGCTTGTGCAAACAGCGCCACCCCCTCTTTTCCCGTGTCATTCCCCCATTGTGCTTCCCTCCCCCCACATCAAAAGGGGCCATGCCCCCGGCGCCCCGACCAACTTTGACCCCCTGAAACTCCCCTCTACACCAAACTCCTCTTACCTTTGACCTGCAGCCAGTCTGACCTGCCACATCAGCAACAATATTACATACAACTTTCCCGATGCCCTGACCTGTCACACCAAACTACCATCCCTACCCTCTAACAGACCCCTAAACCATAACCCCCCCCCTCATAATCCTCTGACGAACGTCCCCCCCCATTACATAACTAACTTCCCTAAACAAAATGAAGGGGTGGGAGGGCGGGACAATCGCCAAGTCCTAACCGTCGCCTGCCTCCCGAACCTTCCCTGAGCCCTTAAATACCCCGGGCGGGGCGCTCTGCACCCCACGGCCACTCGCTGGCCGTGTGCAGCGCCAAAAAACTCCCCGGGGGGAAACGCTTCGCGTTCCCCCCGGGACCCCCCTTTTGGCTTACTGCACAAAAACCCAGACTCATTTAAAAGTGGAAAAGGTCGCTTTAATGTGACAGGCCAAAGCTTACAATCAAAACGCTTAACTGGCTCCATGGCCTAAACAAACTAAATAGCTATTTGAACAATCAAATAAATAACTTAAACATTTCCCATTTTCCCCCAACAATTAAATAATTAAATAACCCATTTCCTCCCTAATGATCCCTTGGATCCTACCGTATCCTTGCCCCTTTTCCAGGCGTCCCGCTTTCTCCCCAGGGGCCATGCCCCTCCAGGCTCAATACCTGATCCCCCGGGGTGACCTGCTTGTGCAAACAGCGCCACCCCCTCCTTTCCCGTGTCATTCCCCCATTGTGCTTCCCTCCCCCCACATCAAAAGGGGCCATGCCCCCGGCACCAGAAAAAACCCTCCCCCAAGGAGTTCTTTCTGCCCCAAACCCCCCCCCTTTCTACCTCAAACTTTTCACCCAGTCTCCCAGCCACGAACCCAAGTCCGCAAGGTAGTAACTGTTCCCGTACATGGACAAGTGTACCCCATCCTCTCTAAAGATAAGAAAACCCTCATATGTTATCTCCTTATGGTCCATGACCCTCACTTTCACCGATGCACAAAATTTTTCCATTTCCCTGTTTATCCCCTTCCTGGCCCGCTCTATTGCTCCCTCATTCCTTGCTCCCCTCCAAACTCTTCTCGGCAACAACTTCGTCCACACCACCACCGCCTGAGGCCACATATCCCTAATCCAACCCAAGTCCCTCTTCATTTTCCTCAGCAGAGCCACCCCCGTATCCCTAACCAGGTCATTCTCCCCAGCATGCAGCATCACCACCTGAGGAACTCCATAGCGTTCCCTCATTCCTGCCAATATGGGCAGCAGCTGATCCCAACGCATGCCCCCCAAACCGTGCCACCTCACCACCACTTCCTTATGACTGCACCCCAGCTGTCTACCAAACACCCTTTTCTCCGCCTCTTTGCCAGCCCACTTCACAATTGAATGTCCAACAATCCAAACTTGCGCCAACTCCCCCTTCCTTTGCGCAGCATCTGAAACAAAAATTACAACAAATTACTGACAAATCATCTTATTACAAAACAAAACAACTTGCCCCCCAAGTCAAACAACAACTTTCTTCAGCAATCCCCTTTCCCAAAATCCCTAACGTAACCCTTGTATTTTCCCGACCTCCAACGCCCCAAGCTTTTCACTCTTTCTTCCGAAAAACCCAGTCTGCTACCCTCAGATGCTGCGCCCATCCTAAAAGAATGAGTCCCAAACTCCTCCCCCTTTTCACCTACCCTGCCCAACGCCTTACGCAGTACCCCCAGCACCTGTGCTGCTGTGACCGGGGATCCATCCGCGTGCTGGAAAACCAAACCTACGTTAACCCCACAACGCTCCTTCCACACCTTACCCACCTTAATTGGGCATAGAGCCTCGCTCCCTCGACCCAGCAGGACCCAAGAGCCCCTTCCCTTCTGATCCGTCTTGGACCTTTTAATTTTGATGTCTAAACCTTCCTCCGTAATTTGCACATCCTCCCACCGCAGTCCCCCTACCCCCCCATGTCCCCCGACCAACTCAGAAACCCTAAAGGCCCCAAAAAATAACCATGCAAAACACGCCGCAAACATTTCCCCTTCCCATACCGACCAGCAAACTCCCCCCAGAACCTCAATCAACCTCTGCAGTAATTCAGCCGATATCGGCCTCCTCTTATCCTTATCCCTCTTACTCTCCCTTGCCCATCCTTCCAACATCCTACTTGCCATCTCCCCCCCACTTGGTTGAAAACCCCAAAACCATTTTCCGTAAAAAGAAATCCCTGCTAGCTTTCCTGTTATCGTTGCCCTTGACCAGCCCCTGTCCATGCACCTCAGCAGATAATTAATAACGTCGTCCCTCCTCCGCTCTTCCGCATCCCATCTACCCCTCCAACTCCTAGCTCCTCCCCTAATAAAATCCTCCCAGGCCCTCCTGTATGACTTCTTGGATGCCGCGGCCAATGAACCCTCCACCAGTGCTAGCGCTCTCAGCTTCCTATCTTCCACAGCTCCTTCGGAATCTGCCGCCCCTCCCGATCTGCCTCTGGAGCCAATCCACGGAATCTCTGCCATTGAAAACGAGATAATGCATCAGCGATGCCATTATCCTTCCCCGGCACATGTGTTGCTTTAAACACCACATTCCATTCCATGCAACGCAGGACAAATTCTCGCATCAGCCTTGCCACCCTCTGATCCCTCGCTGACTGCCTGTTCACCACATGGAACACGCATTCGTTGTCTACATTGAAATTCACCTTCTTATTTCGCAACTCCTTCCCCCACAACTCCAATGCTACTAGTAATGGAAAAAACTCAAGGAATGCTATGCTCCTCCCTTCCTTCAACCATCTCTCCGGCCATTTCTCGGCACACCATTTTCCCCCCCAAAACACTCCAAAACCACCGGCCCCCGCTGCATCCGAGAGAATCTGAACTTCCCAAGTCACTGGATCTCCCTGCAACCACATTGACGTTCCGTTGAAACTCTCCAAAAATCGCAACCAAATCCTGCAATCCTCCCTCACTGCCCCCGATACTCTTATCCGGTGATGTGGGCACTTCGCTCCCGCCATGGCCCTTGCCATATTTCTGCAAAACGTCCTCCCCGGGGCCACCACCTTACATGCAAAATTCAGATGCCCAACCAATCTCTGCATCTCCACCAGCATCATTTTCTTGGCCCCCACCGCTTTTTCCAACAGTACCACCAATTTGCTCACCTTGTCGTGCGGCAAGCGTGAGGTCATGGCCACTGAATCCAACTCAATTCCCAGGAATGTTAACACCACTGCCGGCCCTTCCGTCTTGTCTTCGGCTAATGGTACCCCCAGCTCCTCCATCAGATCTTAAACAACTTTAGCATTCTTTTGCAATCCTCCTCCCTTTTTGCCCCGCTAATGAACAGAAAGTCATCCAAATAGTGCAACACACTCTCCCACCCTGAGCTGAATGAGAAAACCCACTGTAAAAAAGAGCTAAATTGTTCAAACAGCGCACAGGAAATCGCGCACCCCATAGGCAATGCTTTGTCTACGTAAATACGGTCCTCAAACTGCAACCCCAACAACCAAAAATCCTCTGGATGCACTGGCAATAATCTAAACGCTGCCTTGATATCGCACTTGGCCATGAAGGCCCCTCGCCCTTCCTTCCTTATTAGCTCCACCGCCTGGTCCACACTCGCGTACACAACCCCACACTCTTCCGGGGCAATGAAGTCATTAACTGACATACCCTCCGGCCACGACAAGTGATGAATGAGTCTGAACTCCCCCGGGGCTTTCTTGGGCACCACCCTCAATGGAGATATTACTAAGTCACCCGGTACTTCATCAAACGGACCCACCATCCTGCCCGCCGCTATTTCCTTGCTCAATTTTTGCCTTACCACCTCCGTATTCTCTCTTGCTGACTTCAGATTTTCCGCCCATCGCCGCACCCTTGGATCCTGGTAACCTAATCTGAACCCCTGCCCAAAACCCTCACTCAAAATCTTAGCCCCTTCCCTATCCGGGTAAAATTGCAACCATTCTTCCAACACCCCCACTTTAATTGGAGTAAAAGCTTTTCCCCCCAACCCCTTTTCCTGCACCTCTCCCCCTTCCCCTGTCTCCTTGTTGGAAACACTGCGTGAGAGGGTGTTTTCCCCCGCACTTGCTGCACTCATGCTTGAACCTACACATGGTTCTTGCGCAGCTCTCCTTATTGTACCCCCAGCATGCTGCTGAGGACTGGCCCCTGCCTCCTCCCCCCGCCCCTTCCTGGGCGGGGCGACCAAGAAAGGGCCGGAAAGGCACTGGCAGCCCGCTCGCCGTGTGTAATGTCGGGGCGGGCCTTGTTGGGGCCATCCATTGCAGCCAAAGATCCATATCTATCTCCCCCCAGACCGCCTGATTGTCCTCCGCCATTCTCGCTCTAAATTCCTCGTCATACCTTACCCAGGCAAAGCCCCCAAAGCTCGTGAAAGCCTTCCTTATTACATCCATGTATTTAAGCAGGGCCACGCAACGCTCCGGGAATTTTTCGCAATACACGCTGGCATAAATGATAAACGCTGACGTCCAATTCTCAATGGTCACCGGGACCCTCGGGCGTGAAGCCAGCTCTCTCTCTTCCTCCTTAGACCCCTCTTTCGCTCTCACCTCCCTATGAAGCAATTTGAAGACATCCACAAATTCACCTCCCTGTATCTTCTCCCTGGTCGCTGCCATCAAATGTGCCCCCAATGGTTTTCTTATCCCCATGTATGGCAATTTCTTCTCCTTTCCCTTTACCTCCACCTCTTTATCTTTTCCCGCCTGCACCTCGAGCCCCAATGGCTCCACCACTTTGTCCGTTTGGACCTCCACTGAGCAAATGTTCTTTCCAACCCCTTCGGCTCCCAAGGCCTGCACCCGACCTCCTTCATCACACCTTGAAGACCACCCCGGTCATCCCCCAACCGCCTATTTGTGACCCCTCTCTGCCATGCAGATGACCATTCCCTTTCCCGCTCACCTCTTTCCACGCCTGCCATCTGCGGCCTGGCATCCACACCGGTGCTCCTCCTCTCCATTCTTAGAGGGCTCCTTCTGCGGGGACAAAACATGTCAGCACAATCACCCAGCCAATAATTTCCTTGACCCCTTTCACCCCGACCCCCTTGTCCTTCCCTTTCCTTGTCCCACCTTGAACTTCTTCTCTCCTCCGCCCTTTCCCTTTCCTCCCTGTAATCCTCAAATTCCCATTGCCCCCCGTATTCCTCCCAACCAACTTCATCACCCCTTAAATCCTAACCGTCGCCTGCCTCCGGAACCTTCCCTGAGCCCTTAAATACCCCAGGCGGGGCGCTCTGCACCCCACGGCCACTCGCTGGCTGTGTGCAGCGCCAAAAAACTCCCTGGGGGGAAACACTTCGCGTTCCCCCCGGGGCCCCCCTTCCGCCACATTCCACAGACTTCCTTGGACTCCTCAGACTCTGCCAGACTCTGCGCCGCTCCGTGGGGAAGGCAGGGTTTTAAGGAAACACGCCAAAAAGAAAATGGAAATAGAAGATTTTTTTTTTCTCCAGCAGCAACGAGGAAGGCAGCACTCCACTCCTTCACTCCTCAGACTCTGCCAGACTCCACTTTCATTTTTCCCACTCTAAGGGTGGGCCTACAAGTCCAAGCAAGCACTGTGGAAGATAAAACAGAACTGTCTCGAAGAGATCCGCATGGAGCTGTGAAAGTTGTCAGCTGTGTATTTGGGATGTTGGAGTTTTCCTGTTCCACAGACTTACTTACGGAGTGAAATGACGTGACACTAAGGGAGCCTGTAGAAAGGATATCTTTGTGTGTCTTTGATTTGCTGAATTGGCAAGTCCCACCCAAGGAGTTAATGAAAAGCGTGAATGGTCCTCCAGGACTTTCCATGTACTGAGACATACCAATCTCATGTAATCAATACCTAAAAGTCATTATAGTTTTGGGCAGGAATACAGCCATTGTTTTTCTTCATCTAAGGCTTTCATGAGAAGGAACATGCAGCAGAAAAAGTACAACAGGAGTGTTAATAATTATATTGCATGCATTAAGATGAACATTAGCATATGTTAATAACCCTTAACCCTCTGTTACTATAAGCAATATTTGTGGAACGGGCAACTAACAGCCGGGTAAGCCAACAGCAATAGGCATTAAGGCTTAAATAATACATGGAGTATTGATGTACCTTGGTAACTATCCATCTAATAAAACACATTAATAGAACAATCGTGACATCAAAAGTGTGACATATGGTCAATACTCTTTTATATGACACTTGTGCTATGACATACCTATTTCCTTTACAATGCCCCTGGACGGTTTATGTGAGCATTATAGAATTTGGGAAGAACAATATTTTAATATTTTTATAGCTCAGAAAGTTCACAAAGGCAAACCAGTCAGTTTTGTTTTTATAATATAAGAGGAAAACATCAAGTACGTGTTTTAAAAATATACTCTCGTATGCAGTGTGCGGAAATTGACAGTCGTCACATATATTAATGGCACGCTGCCCTTCTGAAGGTTATTGGCGATTATGTTTATACTTGAACAGAAAGGGAGCGTGGAAGGGCAAGCCAAAGGTATATTTAAAAAAGTCAAGATAAAGTCAGAGTTATATTTAAAAATGTGTGCTCATCAACTTCTCAGAGTGCTGATCTTAGCAACTACATGTCATAGGAACTGAGCTTTGTAATCAAGATTTTAGGTGACCGCCAATAGGGGAGGACTGGCAACCTTTGGGCTGGGGGTCAAGCACAACCAAGAGGCCCATGGTGCAGCGGACACAGACCAAGTTGCCTGCATCAGAGTATAGATGTGAGATGAATACTCGTGGGTGAGAACGTTGGGAGGAGCGAAAGAACAGTCAGCGATTCCTTCAGACCTGTGGCGGTCAGTCATTGTCTTGGGGCCCAGGGTGGTCTGCCTTCAGTTTCGTTGGTTTGCCATTGATAGTGACAAGAGCATGGGCAGCACAATGTAAGGGGGGCGATGGGTAGAGGGATATGTGGAACAGGCAATGTGGGTATGGGGGATGAATTCCCTCATTGAAACAGAAATGAGGAGAATGCGGTGGGAAGCCTGGAGCAGACAAAAGTGGACATGTGGGGTAAAACCCACCATGAACAATTGAAGGCAAAGGCTGCTGCAAGGAGAGGTAACCGAGAGGGCAGGGAATGTTAATGTTAAAGGTATTTCTATAGCGCACTGTCACCAACGGAGTTGGTCCCCAGGTGCTCTGGCAGATCTGTAAACAAAAAGGAGGGCGAGTAGGATTAGTCAGGTCGATGGGGAGTAGGAGAGTGGGAGATGTGGTGTGCTTTTGGCAGCTTCAGTTCGGTATACACTGTGTTCAGAGCTTTGGTGCGAGTATCGGATCGGGCGAGACTTTGTGTGCTGTAGGTGCTGTTTGTGTTGTTCGTTGTTGCAGTGTGGTATATTGCATGCAGTTTATTGGGCGAGAGATGGTTGTGTGGATTTTTGAATGGGTTGGGTATGCAGAGATTTACAATTTGGGTTAGTGGGGTCTGTATCCTGGTTCTAAAACATCTTGTTCCATTTGGGTTTTATTCCTGGGATGGGGTTTTTGCTGATTTCCTTTGTTGGCTTCTGACTGTAGTGTGTGATGGTGCAATGCACTCCCAGCTATTTCCTAATGAGCTTTGTATAGTGTGGTTGGGTATGTTTATTTCTCTCCCTCTGGAGTTGGAGCTGAGGGAAAGGGAACTTGCTACCCATGTTGGGGAGTGGTTGATTTGCACTAAGAATTGGTGATGGGGTCAACCACATGCTAAGGTGTATTTCTGGCGACCAACATTCAGAGAGGAGAAATCTGTCAGTTGAGCATCAGCCACCATAGATTCGAGGCACTCATACATGCCTCTTTCCTTGTTTATTAAGAGGTTAGGATACACACCATATCCCAGTTATGTCTGCTGTATGTGACACTCTGGCCCCGGAGAGCTCCCTCACCCCAAACGTTCTAGTAGTCCATCTTTGAGAGAGTTATGGCTCACAATTGAAGCTGCCATGAGGAACCTAATATGACCATCCGGCTTGTGTTTGCACTCTTTATATGCAGGGGCATAAATAGAGACATAGCCTAGTCTATTAAAACATGCATGAGCGAGGCTGTTTGGATAGGGCACACTTAAAGACATCTCTAGTTGCTCCCAGTTTCAGGAAAACAGTGAGGTATTGTGATTTGACTATCAGTATAACATCATCTGTTCGTTTGTTTTATTTATTTATTTTGAGATTTGTATAGCGCACCCATCCCGGAGTCATCTAGGTGCTATTTTTGACAGTGAAAACTTCCAAGTTTACATTGTTACACAAATGTTCTTGACAATGAAAAGTACAATAGTTACGAGGTTAAGCATATGCATAGAAAGGTACCTTACAGTCTCCATATCAAGTTACAGTGTTCATTGATCTTACAGTCCCATTAAGTTGCAGTGTTCATTTACCTTGCAGTCTCCATTTATTTTCAGTGTTCATTTACCTTGCAGTCTCCATTAAGTTACAATGTACATTTACTTTACAGTCAAAATTAAATTACAGTGTTCATACCTTACAGTCTCCACATTAGGTTACAGTGTTCATTTAGATGTGTGTAAAGGTGCAGATTGCTAATTAGATAGTTATATTAGTAGTTCCTGTGTGAAAAGCCACGTTTTCAGATGTTTGCGTAAGGTTTGGAAGGAGCATTCTGACCTTAATGCGGCTGGTAATGTTTTCCAGTGTTTGGCAACTACCGCTGGGAAGCTGCTGCCTCCAGATTTCTGAAGCTGGAATCAGGGGTCGGGGGGGGGGGAGGGGTGGAGAGTAAGTGCGAGTATGCAGAACACGTAGGCCTATTAGATGAATTGGGGAAACAGGGATTTGCTCCCAGTTTTCCTATTTCAATGTTGAAGTTTTGCAGCATCTTAGATCTCCTTCCAAATTGTCTTTAATTTATAGACACTGCACATTGTTGTCTGCATAGTGGACATCCAGTGGTTAATTTAGTAATCACTGCTCAATAACACTGATTTGCAAATCACAGGGTAAATCAGTCTGACAATGTGTATGAAACATCTACATGGAAAGATGTTCAGGTAAAGAAGTACGATGCATCCTGAACAGGGGTAAGAAGACAACACATACATACGTGAGATTGCATATGCAAAGTAAGTGAAAGGCAGTGATTCAGTGAACTGTGTTGATTCAGCTGTAAATACGTTGTGGCTGAGGTGCTTGAGAACTGGACAGGGGGAGCCCTGGCTGGGCAACGTTTTTCTGATGAAAAGTAAGTTCTCTTGAGATGTATTTCCTATTCACAGAAATTAATGTATTACTAGCATACCAGTATTACTCCGAGTGCAATAGTTATGAAGTTCAGTTTATTAACTGTGTGTATAGAGTTTTATACAGCACAGCCTGTTATTTGTCACATCATGTCATCGTTAATTCTTATGATGAGAGGCTTAACAATGGAAATAAGTGTATACACAGCCAGCACGGACATTCAATAGGGGCTAGATTAGTGACATCCCACTTCTATGAGTGTAATCACCACATTACCCTGGTAAGCATTTTGCACTGGAAGACTAATGCCAGATGTTGAGGCCGAAATAAAGTCTGGAATGGGAGAGGCACAGGAATAACGTTACAAGTTATTTTGGAAAACAATATCATATGAGCTCTGTGATTCATGGAAAGAAACAGTAAACAAGAGCTCCCTGGAGGTGGTTGAATTCAATACAGTGCAGTCTGGTGACCTTGGGAGCACTTTAATTTATGATCTAATGCATTCCAACCCTGGTGAGGAAAGCATTCAGTCCAGATGTCTGCACAGGAGACTGAAGAGGTTGAGTGGAGGCATTTCCTACAGTACAGTCTTCTGATCCTGGGCAAACTAAACCTCTTGTGTTCCTGCAATACAGAGGAAAGTAGGCAGAATTGGGAGGTAGAGCGGTTCAATGGAGTGTTTTCCTGTAAGCTCTGGCAAACAGTGTGCTCTTAGTGCTGGTGTTCCTACCTTGCGAGGCAAGTGTTCAAGACAGCAGCCAGCATGGTAGTAATCTTAATGAAAGTGATGCCATTATGGTCTTTGTTAAAAAGTATATTCTGGGCACTTGTGCTCATTTGCGAAACCGGGCAGACAACACCATATGTATGAGGAGTCACTCAGCCTCCCTCCTTACATCATCTCCCTCCTCACCCGCCAGCTCTAATAACCCATTCTTTAATTGTATGCTGGCATTCCCTACCATCTTCCATGGCGCCTTTAAGGGGTAGGATGCAGTCACTCAGTCTGCCCCTACTATCTCCTTTGCCTCTCCCCTAAATTGGGCCCTTGCTCTAGGAACAATACCTCAAAATTGGCTAAAGAGTTGGAATCTGAGGCATGTTATAAAGTTCTGAGGCAGAGGCTGCAGAGCAAACCCTTACTACAGTTATCAACTGGAAAGTCACTGGACCATTTCATCACAGAGACAGAAGCAAAGGTGCTGTGCACAAGCACACACTTAACAACACAGGCGACCGTTGCCAAATTATTAAAATCTAAATGATCTGCCTGAAGCCTGGATCAATTGCTATTGCATTTGAAGAGAGATGAGCAATTATTGGGTCCCAAACACAAATATGTCTTTGGCCTTAGCTCCAAACCTTCTTAATATGGCCCTGGTTGTGTGTGATGTCTCTTTTGGGAATGGTGATGGTCTATGACTAGGCTAATTTGAGAGTGAGCTGTGAGTGATGTCTCCTCTGGTAATAACAGTCTCAGACTACACATTGCTTGAAGCTGAGGTGTGAGTCATATCTCTTTTAATTAAAATACAAAGTTTCTTTCTGAGTATAAACTATTTGCTAATTGAACTCTGAGCAATGCCTCTTTTCATTAAAGTTATGCTAGCTCCTGCTTGCATGCACATCAAGTATAAAAACTAACATTGCCCCAAAATATAAATGCGCCCTGCTCTCTTACCGCCCATGCCATTGAAGTCAACTACCTTATCTTAAGCCAGGACTTTGATATATTGGCCATTACAGAAACAAGGCGACACGAGGCATCTGGTCCGACCATCGCGCTAGCCTTAACCCCAGGTTATTCTATCCTCAGACAGGATAGACTCACTAAAATAGGAGGTGGGGTTGCCCTGATTTTCAAAGAGGCACTTGCCTTTAGGCTTATAGCCCGCAACTGGGAGGGTAATATAGACATACTATCAGCCAAACTATCACTATCTCCCAATAAAATCATAAACATGCACGTCATCTACAGACCACCCGGTCTCCTGGCTGACTTCCAAGGACATATCTCACACCGACTTAGTGAAAATATTAAAAAAGCCACTAAAACCCTACACTTAGGCTACATCAACCTAGGATTCAATGACTCTCTTGATAAAGCCGCCACCTCACTCACCAAAGATCTGACAGATCTGGGTTGCACCCAGAAAATCATGACTCCAACCCACGCCAAAGGCTGCACCCTTGACTGGGTGGTTGACCACAATTGTCACTCCACCATCACCTCTAACACTGCTTACCCCTGGACAGACCATAACTGTATACAATTCACCATCCCCACAGCTCCAAGTACCAAAATCACCACTCCTGCTCTTGCTACTCTAGCAAGAAGTGCCAAAAAGCTAACAGCAGATAACATCTGCCCCTATCTCTACACCCACTGCCTAGCACCTCCCTTCTCACAAGACCCAAATGTCCTAGCTGATATTTTCAAGGACACAATCACTCATGCAGTCAACACCATTGCCCCATTAAAAGTAAAGAAGGTAAAACAAGTCTTTACACTCAAACTCCTGGTTCACGGGCGAACACCAACACCTACATAACAACAAAAGCCAGGCGCTTAAAAATATGCAGACTAACCCCTATGACACAGCTAAAGAAAGCTCCCCTATGACACAGCTAAAGAAAGCTATTGCCAAAAAGTACAAAGTTCCCATTTTTACTGCTTAATCTGAAGCCTACAATAGCCGAATATCCGAAGCCAACTCCCAATTCAAAGAACTCTTCACTATCTTTAATGAACTCACAGAACCTCCGATCTACACAGACAAAATTATTAAAAATGAAGCATGGTGTAAGAGTATACAAGCTACTATGCTAAACAAAATAGACATGCTACAAAAACAAATTCTAAACCACTACCAAACCCTTCTGAACCAGAACAAAAGCCAGCCAGCACTGTCACTGCCCAACACCAAAACTATCAACTTCCCCAAATTCACTTTTAAAGACATCTCTGAATCAGAAGTCATGGACATTCTTCAACACCTCAAACCATCCCAATGTAAGGGTGATGTATGCCCCCCCAACATTATTAAGGATTGTGATGAACCACTGGCTCCTCTCCTTACCGCCTTCATCAACTCTTCATTCAAATCAGGCATTGTCCCTTACAGCCTTAAGGAGGCCTGGGTGTGCCCCCTCTTAAAAAAAGCCTACACTAGACCCTTCCCAGCCTAACAACTATCGGCCCATAACAACCGTCCCATTCCTGCTCAAATTACTAGACAAAGCCGCTCACATCCAGATCCAACTTTATCTAGAAACCAACTCCATCCTAGGAAAAAGGCAGTCAGGATTCTGCAAAGGGCACAGAACTGAAACTGCTATGTTAGACCTAAAAAATCAAATAGTACAAATCCTAGACAATGGCAAGCCCGCCCTCCTCCTCCTTCTAGATCTTTCTGCAGCGTTCGATCTCGTGGATCACAAAACCCTCACCACACACCTCACACATGATGCATACTTCTCAGAACATGCAGCTACCTGGATCATCTCCTTCTTAGAAGGGAGAGCGATGAAAGTCTTTTCGAACACAGCAAATGCAGCTCCCACCATTGTTCACTGTGGTGTCCCTCAGGGATCTTGTACTGCCCCCATGCTTTACAATCTTTTCACTAAGCCTCTTTTTGATAAATTGGATGCACTTGGGATCGCATACCCAAACTATGCTGACGACACCCAAGCGCTCCTTCCGCTAACCGTTCATACATTCAAGATGCCACTACCCTTCGGCAAATCTATGCCACTATACAAGCCTGGATGGCCACCAATGGCCTCTGCCTCAACGGGGACAAGACTGAGATTCTTATTCTTGGCCAGAAATCCACTATAGCCAATCTAGACTGTCTCTACGCCAACTTCAATATCGACAACTGCATCATCCCAGTGCTTTCATCTGTTAAGACACTAGGGGTCCATATAGATGCTACACCGTCCATGAACAAGCAAGTCAGCGCTATTGTCTCAGCCTCCACCATAAGCACCAAACTCATCAATGCCATCGAACTCTTTTTAACGAAGGAAAACTGTCTCTCTATAGCTAGAGCTACCATAGGGGCAAGGCTTGATTACTGTAATGCACTGCTTGCCGTTACATCCATAAAAACATAAACAGACTCCAAATCACTCAAAATAAGGCACTAAGAACAGCCCTAAGTATACCAAAAAGAGATCACATCTCTCTAGCAAGAAAATCTGTTCACTGGCTTCCAGTCAAAGACTGCATCACTTTTAAAATTCTTACAACCACACACAAATGCATCAACCTCACTGCACCCTCCTACCTCTCAGACACGCTATCTAGATCCACCTCAACCAGGCCTACAAGAACATGCTGCATCAACCAACTCACCATCCCAGGCATCTACAAAGCTAAAGCTGGAGGTATAGGCTTCCCATATCTTGCCCCTGAGCTATGGAATGCGCTCCCCTCTGCACTCAGAGCAGAAACTTCTCTCCATGTATTTCGTAAAAATCTGAAAACTGCTCTCTTTAATTAAACTCTCGCTGTATCCCTCCTGTCTCTCTCACCCTTCTCATGCTGCGCTACAAACCAACTGTACTACTACTAGCACATTATGTTTGCCTGTTTTGCTATCTATGTAACTAAGTTGTGACCTCACTGTTATGCTATCTATGTAACTACGTTGTCACCCCTCACTGTAACAAGCGCCCCAATTCTCCTGAGCTGTTGCACGCTATACAAATCCGAATAAATAAAACAGCTGTACAAATGCACAGTAACCAGTTATTATGAATGAAAGGATGGGCACCACTACTTGAGTAGAGAATACAAAATCTATGTTCAAGGGAGTATATCGAGTATGTTATGGAGTACTACAGAGAATGTGTCCCTGGTCCAAGAACACTCTAAAACTGCACAGAAATCATTAGGAGTGTTCCCCTCAGTGTTGCATACTCTACCAAAAGGTCAAAATGGCAGTGCAAATACATGATACTGCCAATGTGATTTACACAATTTGGTGCCCTAGCAGGCTATATTATGTCGGACAAAGCAGTAGACCTGTAAAACAGAGATGGAATGAACATAGATCCAAAATCCACACAGAGAACATGAATGAAGCAGTGGCATGCCACTTCCAAGATTAGCACCATCATATTGCAAAAATACGTTTTCAAGTTGTGGAAGTTGTATCTATCAAAACACATGGCAACATGAAGGACTGCAATTTGCTTGTTACTTATAAAGCTTCTTGTAAGCTCATCTGTTTCCTGTTGACTTCACAATGTTTACATTGCAATATTTTACCCATAATTCTCCATAACACTACCTTTGTTTTTTGTGCTTTATGATTAGATATATATATTCATTTGCTCAACATGTTTTTCTATTAGTACATTTATGTTTCATTATGTGTACGTTAATATTCCAGGTTCCACCCATATAATGGGTTTTGTCATATGCCCGCCCCCCTACGCTGGGGTATTTGTAAAAAATAAAATAATGCAGGAGTCTGCTTTCATTTTTCATTTTTCTGATCATGCTTTTTCTTGCTTTTTCTTGCATTTTTCTTATCTGTTTTATTGGTTTCCTCCTCCTTTATCTTCTAGTCTTGCTTGGACAATTTTCCCATTATTTCCCTTAATTATCCTCTTGGGCGGGGTTTCCCTTTGCTCGTCCCATTCTACATTATTCTGTCAGCATCTTCTTTCTTTTTTGCATAACTTTATTTTTCTAACAACCTTTTTTTTCTTTATCTTTACACACGTTGGCCTTTATGTGGGCTGATGCTGGAATGTCCCACACCGCGTGCGTGGTGGCATCATGGCACGCCTCCATGACGTCACTCTGCTATGCCGTTTGCCCACTTTTGCGAGCTTGTTTTCACTCATTAAATGGCCACAGATTCATTAGGAGCTGTCTTTACAGCTGGAGATATTGCCTATTTTTCCATGGAAAAGCATTCCAGGTATGAATATTTTTAAATGTGTAATCTTTACATACCACAGATATGGTGTGTTTCCTCATTGACCTTTCTCTTTCTTTTTTCTTTTTCTTGTTTTTGCTCTTTGCATTTTTTGTTTTAGGAGCAGTTGTTACTTTCAGCTGCCCACACATATATACAGGTTCCACCTTAAGGGATTTAGAACATTGTTTAGAATCTTGTACGTGCATCATGTGTTTGGATCACTTAGTGTTCTGATCCTGGTCTTACCTTGATGAGCTCATATTTTTACATAGCAAGAGTGGACACAGGTATTATTTAGATACTGCTGATATTACTTGTTTATGGGCTAATTTGTTTCTTTGTTTTACAAAAAAAGAAAAAAATACAAATTATTTTCTTATTCTTTTTCTCAATGCCTTCAACCTTTTTCTGTTGCTTTGAGTAGATTCAGCCCTAATGACGAACCTATGTGTGAAATGCATTCTCATCAAACATGTTATCTGTTTTCTCTGCTTGTCACTTTGCCATTAAATTACTTTGCATCATCTATGTTGTAAGCACAATTATTTTCTGTGCTTTGCATTTGATGTGTTAACCATTTATGTAGGTATTTATTAAAAATGTATGTGAACTGTCATTTTTGACCTTTTGGTAAAGTACGCAGCACTGAGGGGAACCCCCTTAGTGATGATTGTGCAGTAACCAGTTACGTCACATAATGCCCTCACTAATCCCGCCATGGTACATATATAAAGATGCATGCCTATATATACCCTGGCAGATGTAAGGATCATGTTGAAGACCTTGCCTAGGGCTTGTGACTGTGAGTGAAGAGTATGATAAAATGACTGTGGTGCCACTGTCAGTCTGGAAGGGGCCTATCGAACAGAAATACAGGGCTGACAGTAACTGGACTAGATGTGGTATGGCATGGGCTGCCATTGGTGTAGTAAGGGCCCCTTCTCTGACTCACCATCTTCACTAAGATATCGGGTGGGAAGCAGTACCTCTGGGTGAACTATTCATAAGCCAGTTAAAATACTGTGATGCTCCCACATATCATTTCCCTCCTTATCAGTCGGACAGAAGCATGAATCCTTCTGGATTGGCCATTTTGGGAATGTGTACCATTCTGTCTGTGCTGCGCTTTTATGCTGTGTTGTTGGTCGTGATTGGGCTGCACTGTGTGCTTATTTAGTTAGAAAGGTCACTTGAATTGTTTTCTAGGAAACTTGCTTCACTTTTAAATGGATCAAATGTTGAAGGGAATTTTTTAAACAAATCCTGTTTTCTGGTTTTGTGAATCAGGATTTTGGTATGTCTTTGCTCACTTTCTATGGTTACTCACCCTTTACCTACTTAATTCGGTGTGTGTACATGGTTCCTCCCAGCTGTATCATTCACCCACATGTTGCACTCCTTTCCAAAAGTATTGTTACTCATAAATGCACACTTCTGTGAATTTGGCAAATCTATTTGTGGTGCCTTTGAGTGGCCTTTGTGGTGGATCTCAGATTTTCTACCTTTTTTATTTTTAAGAATCTGGCCCCATGTTTCCACCGATACAGAGTCTGGCTACATTGTTGTACCATACACCGATCTTACTAATGCCAATATGCCAATTGCACCATAATGATGAGATGCAACACCGGCCCCCTTCAGTAAAGAACTTCATCGGCATACATGCAACTGTGAGTAAGGAGGGGTCACTACACCACAGCGGATATTGAGTAAACGGGGTGAAAACCAATGGAGAAATGGCCTGCCTATCTGCCAGATCAAGATGACAATTTGATGGGCACACCTAGCATTAGTGGCCATACACTTACTCATTTGTAGATGACAGTGAGCAAGGCAATCAGTGGGAATGGCAGCAATGGAAATAGAGCGAGCATCTGAAGATGGTGAAGAACCAGATGATTATGCAGCACAACATTTATGGTGAGTCCAACTGGTGACATTGCATGCCAATGTGGGGTCCAATGTGCCATGAATAACAGGGAAATACATGTACTGCATGCAACCTGGCAGGGGTAGGCACAACCCAACACCGACAGTACACCCTCATCAATGTTCTGCATATTATGACATGGATGTGCTGAATGCCCAAGGTAAGATGTGGGCCCCCTGGGGCACTCAATACATGGGGTATGCTGAAAGAGGGTCAGATGAACACATAAATGCACAGATATGCACATTATGGAATGACATACATTGTTCCACGTTCCCTGGATCGATACATGATGCAATGGTAAAGCAGAAAGACAATTTATTCGAAGTATGAGCAACAGAAGAGGGTGGCTGATTAGCAACTGTTAAAATGCATAGACGAGGACATTCGTGTATTGTCAAAGAGCATGCCACTAAACTGTCCTGACCATTTAACTGTGTTCTCCTCCATTCCCAAATCTGACACTACCTATCCATGCACACCACGGCTCCTGACCCGTGTGCACAATCCTCAAAAAACAGCAGAGCAACGCTACAACCAGGCACACATCAGGACAAACAATGTGATAGAACATGCCTTTGCGGTGCTGAAGAACTGATGGTGCTGCCTGCACTGTACAGGGCACATACTTTTGTACGCAGTATGCACCTTGAAAAGTGTGCAGTCTCGTTCTAGTGTGCTGCATCCTGTGCAACAGTGCCAGGTGTAGGGGTGAGCTATTGTAAAGTGTCCTCAATTGATGGACACTCCCGTCCCCTGCACTCACAAATACTGCACAAATCAGTCAATAGTTATAATTATTCATCATTTGGTTCAATCTATTACACATTAGGAACATGACATTAATGCAGGCATTCATTCGGTGTATATTTACAAATTGACAATAGTTTCCCATGTAGAACATGTGTTTTTTAATAATACAATCGTGTATATACTATTCTAGTGCATACATAGTACAATGAGCTCAATGTGGTTCGGGAACTAACTATCCCTTCTTCAGGAGCAAATTAAACTTTGGCCGGTCGAATTCATATAATTCATTGTTTCAAACTTCAGCGTAATCTACAAGGTAAATAAAGAACTGTGTATCAGTATATTGGAACATCCTATATCTGATAGACGTACTATGATCATGGTTTGCCAATTGCATAAAATCACCTGTATCTTAACATGATCACTTTTTCTACATGTGAAACTATTGTCAATTTGTGATTATAGACCAAATGAATGACTGCATTAATATCATATTGCTAATGAGTAATAGATTGAACCACATTATAATTATAACTATTGACTTATGTTTCCAGTATTTATGAGTGCAGGGGACGGGAGTGTCTGTCAATTGGGGACACTGTACTCATTTTAGCAATTATAGATGCAACCTGTATTGTCAAAGTCACTGTTTTCTCCTCTGCCCCCTTTAATTTCGCAAACATTTTTCAACTCAACTAAGTAATACTTTATCACACAAAACTCTAACTAAGGTGTGCAAATAACCTCTATATATTCTTTAGGGGTGAGCTATTTTCAGGGGATGTAGTCAGTAACTGTGAGAAGGAATCACTCAACAAAGAGGACACAGCAGAGGAGAAATCACCAATACCCTCAGATGACTACACATCCATGAAACAATCACTGGTCCATGATTACTTCCAGAGGTATGTTCAGTGACACTGAATGTCGGGCGCACCTGGGACTTCACCATCCCACACTACTCTGTATTCACGCATAGCTGCACAGAGGACACGGTTTCACGCACAAGCAGGGTCTCACAGCTGCAATTTAGAAGTAGTCAATCACTGTATTTTCATTGATGGCCTCAAGAACACATCAACTCTTGCAGACAGTTCAAGGGTTTTTTGTGAACGGAGAATAGCACATGGGCACCATGATGCTCTTGGAAGCAAGACTACACAGAGAAACAGAGGTTCAAATCCCAGATCTGCGCTTAAAAATTGAACTCATGGAACGGTATCAGGCACGTTATAAAAAAACAATTAAATAAAAAATTAAAATAAATATTCGAGAAATGAGCTATCCCTCTCTCTTTCTCTCGTTAAGTGCAGGGGGTTCCCTTTCTATGCCATATGTCCCCCAACCACAGTATCCCATACTATCTAAAATTCTGTCTGTCTACTTGCCATGGCTTTTCCATCTAACTCCCTCTTGGCCCATCCAGCTCAGACACTCACCATTGGAGCACCACTGAAAGGTTCCATACACCTCAGACCACTCTTGTTCAACAGTAGACTCACCTAGTTCTTTCTTCCATTTGATTTCCTATCCTCCGTTCCCCATCTGAGATTGTACTAATTTGTTCCATTACTGTTCATTTTGGTTTGCGCTGTTTCTAGTACTAATCATCTGTGAATCGTAAGAAAATGTTTGGGTACTTTTTTTTTGATGTAAGAATCCATACTGTTCTGGAATAGCCATGTACTGGTTGTGTATCACATTTCCTACCCAAACATTCGGTAGTTTCAAGATGTCCTCATTCTTCAGGCTTGTTTCTTCTACAAATGCCATATCAAACATCTGCTTTCACCTGTGCATCAATACAACCTTCCACATTGCCACATTATTGATTCCATTATCATTTAATGTACTCACTCTCAAAAAGGGCACCTTTGATCAGGCATCAATTTCTCAAGAATACATATCTCCAGTCACCTTGTGATGCCTATGTTGACAAAAGATATATTGGCCTCACTCCAAGTTTGGCAGTGCAGGGGAAAGTGGTGTTAATGCTGTTACCAACATTTTTTATGGTGGTAACGGAATACTCCAATTTTTCCCACACCACCAAATTATAATTTTTGGCAGATTTGATGCCCATGGAATTAACGTGCGGTAAATCCACCAATTTGTTTTGGAGGAAAAGTGATGGATTCTCCTCCAGCATTTTGCTGGAGGTGAATCCTCTATTTTACCTCCAGAAACCAGTGGATTTATCATGCAATAATTCTGACAGTGATAAATATGCCAAGAATCTTCATGGAGTCATATGGACTTGGAAAATGGGGAATTACACTGCCCTGCCACCACTTGGTAAACCCAAGGGACCAAGTGGCTGTAAGAGTGCTGCCAACCTCAGAATGTGGCCCTCAATCAGGATTGAGTCTATAAACATCCCAGTGTATCCAGGAAAACAGGGTAAAATGAGACAGGAAGGGAAGTTTAAGCATTCAGCTAGTAGAAAATGTCCCAACACACAAAGTACTGCAAAAACATACTCGCTATGTGTTAAAATGCATCAGTCATATCCCTGACAACCACTAGTCTCTCTGATCAACTGCCCTAACATGAAAACTGACAGCCCAAGTTGTGTTATCTAATCAACTCCATCCCCCCAAAACCTCACCCAAACACTGAATATTATCTTATTTCAGTCACCCTAATATCCAACCTCGTCCCATACTACGGTGTGGTTCTCGGGAGGATAGCTCATGGGCAACGTGCTCACCTTGGAAAAAAGATGAAACGGAGCAGCACAGGTTCGATCCCCGAGTCCGCACTTAGAAACCTCTTGGTATTAGGCGCATTATAAATAACCTATATCCTATCATACCCCATGCAATCTTAATGGCAGGCATTGTCTTCTTCAGATTATCAGTCAAAACCATGATATTGTCAGTAAACAGCTCACCTTGATGGAGGATATTATGGTAAGAAAAAGCTGTGAAATTCAGAGGTTCGATATAGGTCATGAAAAGGAGAGGGGGTAGGTGGCCCCTGTGCCCAGATTCTCAATGGAATGATATCGCCTGCCTTATCTCTTGTTTTGTACATGGGTTACATAGTGCTTGAATTGCTCTAATAAACTTCCACTGACAGCACGTTTGCTTCATTCCAATAGATAGTGGTTTCTGGAGTGAGTGATCTTAAGACAAGGTGTGTGCATATGCTGAAAACTCCTTGAGATTCTTGCCCACTGTACTAGCCCTATGGCTCGTGCACCAATTGTATCACTCCTGCATTTTGACTTATAAATACAAGTTTAGAAAACTTCCAAGCTTTGATACCTTTTTTTGGACTAACGGGAAATAGTATGCTCAGATGGTAAAATGCATTAACCAATATAGTCTGGTGGCTTTGGCTGCTGTTTGGAAGCTCTTCATTCGAAAATGGAAACCCACAAGATGAATTGTGAGTGGTCATTTGAGGGCATATTTGCATGTTTGCATATAGTTTCTTGCTCTTAACATTGGTCCTGCTGATTACTTCAATGTTTTAAAAGAAAATGATGGCCAATATGTAAGTTTGATGGTTTTCACTTAGAGACCTTTCCCAGTAGGCCAGAAACCTGTCCACGTAGGTTCCTAGGTGCATTGGGTGGGGAGAGCATCAGCCAGGATGGTAGGGGTTGCACATCCATCCTTAACTGGAACGCACCATCCCGATTAGACCGAACACACATCTGTCTCAGGTTAATGCGTGCCAGGGAAATCCAGCTCACAACCTTTCTGGAGTCTCCCATGCATACCTTTCAATACAAACACATTCAAATAATGTAACTAGCAAGTATCAGACACACCTTTGGCGGTTCTGCCTCTATCTTAATTTATAACACACAGACTCATTCTTAAAATGTGTTGTTTACCTGACAATACGAAACGCATTTCTGACATTTCATTCTGAGTCATCACTAGCAAAATGACATATCTACTTTTAGAATACAGACTTTAGAAAGTGAGCAGCCAGCGCCACTATTTCACATGCTTACTACAGGCATCGCATCCCAGGGGTTGGGTTTATGCCATGAACTGTTATAACTTTAGAACAGAAGGCGGCTGTTGCTATTTCTTCTTGTGATTAAAGGGCGGTTTTCTTGGGTTAGGGTTCTGCTGGTTGTTGGGCTGTGTGTGTAGAGCGGCTTCATTAAAGTGTGCTTCAAACCCGCAATACATATTAATATCGATTCTTGGATGAATACTACATGATTCATCAAGCATATGGGAGCAAACAAGTTCCATTTTCTCCGAGTAAACAAAGCATTTGAAAATGAAAATAAATTGCACAAATATGTACCGAGTTTTACAAAGCGGGAGATCTTTTCATGATGCGGGAGTCAGTCCATGGAGATCCTTACAGACATGCACTTCTTTGAAAACATGTACATTTTGAAGGAAGTAAATCATAATTATGCTCGTCCTTCTTCCTCGTTGCAGTCCTTTTTAATGAGGTGCGTCTGCATTCACAGACAGGTACCCTGATTTTTGTTATGGCTGTCTCTCTTGGGAAATTCCTGAAGTTAGGCATGCTGCCGAACACACGCTCAGTTACTATGGAATAATAGAGATACCCTGATCCTGCTGGGTAAGGAATTTCAGAGGTACTTCCAGATGGTGTCTCAAGTCACTGCTGGGGCATGGCTTGCAATGAACCCATAAAGAAACCTTAGCCACGCGAGGATGTGGTCAGTGGTCGAAGTGTGCAAAAAGAAGTAGTGCAACTATGTTCCCTGCTCCCCACAAACCCCATCGCCACACCCCTCCCACGCACAATACACAAACCCAGAAACAAGCACACCTGCTGTTTAAGGGAACGTTCAGTGCAGTGATATGATATGATATTATACTTATATAAGGGCTGTACACAAAGTGTTTCAAAGAACTGAAAGTGCATGGTTCTACTTCTTTCTTCACTTTTATATTAAAACTAAACCATTCTTTTTAAAATAAAGGTATAGGAACAGTAAAACTTCATAAAGAAAAGTAGATCACTCCCAACCGCTCCCACCCACTTCGACCACTGGATGTGTAACAGTCTACTCTAGGAGTACACATTACCTCAGAGTGGTACTTCTCTGACCCAATCCTCAGCAGCAAGTATGGCGCTCACAACTTGGATCACAAAGTATGAGATAGGTGCATGAGCGTGTACATGCAGGGCGCAATCTGTGAGCAGATCAGAAGCTGTGCTGTACCGCGCACTTTCCTATTCTGATATTGACGTATGTTTAGCAATTAGTCCAGAGTCAGTCTTGCTTTCTTTATCTCTCATTTAAGAGCTAGAAATCCAAATGAATGGACAGGGACAGCTATTGATTGAGCCAAACGTTTAGCGACCGCTCAAATCCAATTCGACCAATTGTATTGTTGACCAAATTTTGTGTTTCCCAAAGTCGAAAAGTTCTGAATTTCTCTAACAATAAATGAATGAATGAATGTGTTTGGAATATCACAATAGCTTGAAAAGAGTACAATATGCTGTTAAAAAAAAAAAAAAACTTTATTTGGTTAACTCATCTTTTTGGCTTTTATCTTACAAGATCACATAGGTCTCTTCTTCAGTCAGTTATAGTACAACCAAAACAGTCCCATTCATATATACGGAAAAGCATTTTAATGAACTATTAAAGTGTGTGACAGGTAAACGTGTGTTATGTGAAAACACGAAAGGAGCATGCCTGTATTTTATGGTATGCAAAAGTGACATAAATGCAAGCTTGGTGAAAGCAGTAATTATGTTTGTTCCACTTCCAAATAATCTTTTGCAGGTCTCCTCGCAGAGCTTAGGGACCCCCTTCGCATTGCAGCCCCAGTTATGAATGAAAAGATGGGCCGGAGGAGGACAGGGTCGGCCCCTACCAGCCACAATCTGGCAGACTGCCTTCATGGACACCTGTAGGAATGCCTTGAGGCCTGCCTGGGAGTGCAGGAAATCTTTGCAGCTGAAGAGCTTGCACACAAAAGTGTCCCACTTCTGGGCCTCTATTATGCTATGTTTTTACGACAAGGCTTCGCCCGCCATGCATGACAACAAAAGAACTGTGATCAAGACTACTAGTGCTAGACAGAAATCAACACTCAATAAATGATATCTCTTTTCCCATTTGTTTTCACAATTAATGTGTCTTTCAATTCATTTGCTTAAAACCATTTTGTCATACATATGTTTACATTTGGTACATATACTTCATTAGACACCCAATATTATCTTGCTGAATATGTGTATATTCCCCAAGTCATACACATGTGTTCCCAACTGTACAATTCCCCCTTACTTATCACTCACAACTTCAATCATACTTCCAGGGCTACTAACATCATCAATCTACCATTACTAAACACACAAAACAAATCTAATCAATGTATGTATCTCTTTTGACTGCCTGTCGACATGTGTTTCAGCCGGTTCGCGTTAGCTATCTGTTAAAGCTAATTACTGCTCCGGCCTTCTTCAGGACGGGAATGGAAATTGATGTAAAACTCCAGCTTTAATTTTATATACACAGGTGTCTAAAATCAAAACAAACAAAGAGGTCTGCGTTTTTCACTCTGTCTGCACTCTCTTATTTTCAATTGACTATATCAAATTACACAATTCCATCATGAATGAATCTGTTCTCAGAAGTGCATACCTGTTACTTGCTTGCACCTGCTGCTTATGCTTCTTCTCTGCCAGGGCTTTCTGTGGCTTGGTCTTTCTCTATATACTCTATACTGTGAATACAAGAATACAGGGACAAAGGTATCAGCACCTGTACTACACAGGTCTATATCTGCATCCTAATTTGTCATAAATGTATTACTAGCCCCTTCCTTAAACAGGACTGTTAAGCTGGTCTGTGCCTCTTCCAGGAGACTTACAACAATTCTTCCCTGGGTCTTCAGGTACCCCTTTATCTTTGATTCTAACTGTAAAGGGAAATCAACACACTTTTTAAGTGTCTTCATTGCCACCGAGTGTATCATTTAAAGCCAAATTGATTCCACATGTAGTGAGACGAAGCTTACTTGTTGTTCCGTGTGAGGGGTTCTTTTATCCTCCCGCTGTTTTTGGCTTCTCCTCTCAAACTATTCCTAGTATTGAAATATGTCGGCTACAGCCTATATTCCTTTGTGCTGCATACTGTACATCTGCAAAAAATAAACATGCAGCCTTCTTTGTAATGGCTGTTTTGCACGTAACATACTTGTTATTACATGTGTCATGGGTTATGGCTGTTTATCTCCTGACTTCCCATACATGTTTTCCTGTATTTGTGACTACAGAGGAGGACGCTCCTTCACATTTTTTGTTGTTTTTTCCTCTTTTTTTGAATGATTGCAAACCACCCTCCATATGGGGCAGTCATCCCACACTCTGTTTATATTGCAGAGGAGCAGGTGCTCTGTTTTTTCAGTTCATAATCATTTAGGTTACTTGCAGCGTACCTGAGAGCCCCCATGGTGCCCTCACATCTATATTTTCCCCCTTAGGCATTGACTCGCTTACCTGATGTTGACATGTGCTGTCCCTCTGACTAGATAGAGCAACATCCAGGTCCACCTGCTTTCTCTCCTCTCATACCCTCGACAGTTTGGACAGACTCACTATTTTTAAATGCTGAATCATTTCCCTCACAACAGAAATTGCGAGACGCTGTTGGCTTGTTGGTACTAAGTATCACTCTCTGAAGGAGTCTAATTTTATTGAATATGGGCTTGTCCTTTTATGAAGCAATGCTTCCTGCTCAAGTGTTTAACTACTGGAGACATAATAACAATTACAGAGAGGCCGAGTTCTGTGTTACGGGGAAGTAGTGGGCAGGGTTTCTAGATCCCCAAATGAGTCAGACCTCGCTTTTGTTTAGTGAAAAATCAGATTATTCCACTCCACCGCAATATTCACACAATGATTTACTGTATCTAAGCAATAAATCCATCTTTATCCTACACTGTGTAGCTGTTCTGCTATATTGCCCCCACGTGGGTGGGGCTTCAGCATTTGCAAAATGAACCAAAATATGCCATGATCAGTGTGACCCACCTTGGTATAATGTTCTACATGGTTTGTTCTTCACTTTGTTTCTGACGCAAGACCTGTGTTCAGATATTCTTTGTTTCACTGGGTAGGTGGTTTTGCCTACATAAATAGGTTTGCAGGGGCACATGATGATGTAAATTGCATTCTTTGTCTGACAGTTAGTATGTGTTTTTATCTCCCACTTCATACGTCCTACCTCAAAAACATGTTTAGTGTCTGTAAATTGACATGCAACATATTTGCTGCATTTGTAATGGCCTGTAATGTGTGGTAGCACCCACATATATAGCAATGTAGGTTCTCGCCTGGTGTTTCTGTATGTGTGGACCAATTTCTGTCTTAGATTGAAGCACTTCTTGAATGAAAACATTGGTTTCTTGGCCAAAGAGCCACTTTGTTTGACCAAGTGCCAGTTTTTATGAATAATTATGTTTATGGCATCACTGACTGGACTAAACATGGTGACACAGATTAGTCTGTCTTTTGAAACAAATCTCCCTGTCTGTATTAGCTGACCTTTTGTAATTGTTGCTGACTAGTTTACGTGGGGACCCCCTGTCCTGCAGTCTACTTTTAAGTTGATCAGCATGCGCTAATTTGTATAACTCCTCTGAATCCTGAGGAATAGACTATAAGGTAGATTGGTCTTTAATCCTTCTGGGTGAAAGCTTTTGTAATGCAAAAGACTATTTTTATCTATGGATTTTCTAAAAAGAGTAGTCCTTAGCCCACCATTATCTTTAAAGGTCTTCAGACCCAAAAAGTTAACAAAGTCTTTCTTCCATCTATAGTAAACCTAATGTTACTGTCACATGTGTTGACCCACTTGTGAAACTCTTTAAGGTGATCGACTGAGCCCCTCCTGATGAGGGAAAAGTCGTCACTGTATCTCTTCCACACTTGTATTTTTCGGAAATCTGTTTTTTACAGGGGGCTATGAACTGTTTTTCAGAATTGACCATGTATAGATTGGGTACATCCGGGTCAAAGGAAAACGTTTTCCATGATGGCCAGTCTGGCACACTCCAGAAAGATGTTGGTTGGCGGTTTCTGGGGGGGAAGGATCGTCCTTTTACGATAACTCTGAGATCTTCTAAACACTGTGTTTGTGGAATCAAAGTATATAAGGCTTCCACATCCATGGTGACATAAATGTCTGGACCTTCAATGTTCATTCCCTCAATTAGGTTAATCATATCTGTTGAATCCTTCACATATGAGGGAGTCTTTGCTATGAAGGGTTTTAAGACATATTCTATGTATACCGATAATGGTTCTAGAAGGGAGCCTATCGCCAAAACTATCGGTCTTCCTGGGGGGTTATTGATGTTTTTATGAGTTTTGGGGACAGTGTAAACATCTCAGATTCTAGGGTGATCTCAAGAATTGCAGAATTGCAATTCTTCTTTATATATCTATACTTCATTTGATGCATGGTTGGTAAGACTATCGATTTCTTCTTGTAGACGTTTGGTAGGCTCTAGCATCATTTATTTGTAGGCAGTGTCATTACACTCAATGTCACAGGTGATGAGGATCACTATCTCCCTGCCTTTATCGGAGTGGAATAATCTGAGTTTTCACTAAACAAGTGCAAGGTCTGACTCATTTGGGGATCTAGAACCCCTCCACATCCCCTGACACAGAACTCAGCCTCTCTGTAATTGTTATTTTGTCTCCAGTAGTTAAATACTTGAGCTGGAAGCATTGCTTTGTGCTTGCTTTGTTTGTACACCCTCTGGGCTGATGACATTACATGGGGGTGTACAGCCTGTGCCCTGCTCGATGGTGCCTGCTGTGCTGCCATTGATGGTGTTCCTGTCAATGCCTGTATCTGCACGGTGACCACCTCAGCCAATTGATCCCTGGCTCCTAACTCAGCCAGGGATGTTGGCTCCACCAGAAGGGGCAATATGGGTGGGACTAGTTCACACGGGGACCTGGTGGTATCTGGGCAGGAAGATGCCCTGGAGGATGACTGGCGCACAGAGGAGGAAGACGTGGAGGGGGTCGCATTACTGAACAGCCCATGCATCACAAACTGGATGAGGAATGTTGATAGCCACGTGAGGAGATGCCATATGTCATTGTGATGATGTGCAAGCAGTCTATGGTAAGCCTGCACATCATCACGTAACACGCCGGTACGCCTCGCCACACCAAGCTTCAGGGGTACCACAATGTCCTGAATGGCCAGAGCTGATGGCATTGCAGTGTCGGTCTGTGTAGAAACATCTGACAGCTGGGGATGGGTCCGGTTTGAGGCATGCCGGCAGGTGCATACAGCTGCAGCCGCTGGCACAGGGACAGGAATTTGCACAGGCACCACAAGCAGGGCTTGCACAGCCTCATGCCCCAGGGACAGGACTGCAGTAGTCACACCCATCTCACCACCCCCACCTGACCCCATGGGCTGTGTTTTTTCGGTCACCTCCTCCCTCTAAACTCCTGCCAACCTGGATGATTCCTGAGGGTCTTCCGCACTGGATGGCCCCTGTGTTGCATCACCTGTCCCTCCGCTGCTGAGGAGTCCACTACCACCTTCGCCTTCTTGGACTACGCCCAACAGCATTGCCCGATGGTCCCGACGCGGCACCAGCCACCTCGTTCCCCCAATGATGTGCTATCATGGGGGCGTGGCTGGGCCTTGGGTGTCTGCCTAGTGGAGGCATCCCTGGTGCCTTGCTCCACAGCACTGCTTCCGCTCTCTTCTTCCGACGCAACTGTGGAAAATGAGACACAGAACACAAACATCAGTGTACTGCACCAATGTGTGCGCAGAAAAAGAAACAATCATTTGAAGTTCACTAATCAAGGGAACAACCATCATCCTCCACCACATGGACACATGCACATGTAATCCACATATATGCACATACAGGCTTGTCCATCACAACAAACATTCACATCAGGGCACATGCCACTCTCTCAACCAATCAATTGCGTGTGCTACACACACATGCACACACATCAACTGAGAGTCCACAAGCAGTGCGATGAGCATTCACATCAGAGTCCCATCAACTGCAATCCCACAACATGACTATGTCACACATTGAAATGCACCTGTTGCATCCAGCCATGAGTGAGGGCCAGTCACACATTCCCATTTTTGACACATACACATGAACACCATCATGCACATGACATGGCCAACACTACCTCAACTTTCACACTTGTCACACCAGCATATTTCAGACACAAGTAACAAAAAACGTGCACGTTCTGAAAGGCAGCAGTACAGCTTGCAATGCAAATGACATCTCATCAAAATCACATATGGTTGACTGCACACATGGAGAGCACTGTCTGGGTCATGCACGCAGAGATCTGTATCTGAGGCATACTTGCTGTAAGCCTAAGGTGCTCACTCCCAACATGCAGGAACATGCACATGCATTGTGGAGCATAGCAACACTTGGATACTGACCTGACGACTCCAGACGTTGGTGCAACTTGCTGACCTGGGTGTGCAGCGCCGGGTAAAACTCTTCAGCACCCGCATGTTGGTGATAGACAGCTGGCATCTGTGCCCCTCTCTGGTGGTACTGGCCTGGAGGAAGCACAGGGCCTTGCTGTGGGTCCTGGATTTAAGGTCCTCCCAGCACTTGTGCACATGCTTGAAGGACTGGGATGCCACCCCCTCCGCGTTGATTGCATCCACAATCCCGTTCTAGATCAGCTGATGTCCTTCCTTGCCGAGTTGCGTTGATGGTTGGAAAAGGGCTTCATAATTCCCCAGGATGTGCTCCACCAGGATGTCAACTGCCCTGGCAGTGAAGTTGACAGCCCTCTGCTTCGCTGCCATGGGGTTGCCACTATGGTCAGATGATGTTGGTGCTGACATGGCAATCTCAGGTGTTGGTGGGCAAGGTGGTCCTGGGGATGGGCTGTAGAGTAGTGGTGATGCTATGGCATGTTGGGAGTCTTGTGAATCGGCTGAGGTGGTCAGGTGAGGTGAGGCTCATAGGCAGGAGCGTGGGTCTTCCATGTCAAATGCGTGGGCAGCCGAAAACAGATTGACGATTACTTTGCGCTTTCAAAATTAGCGTCGACACGTGGAATCAGAGTAAAGGCCCTCAGTGCATAACTTACGTGACACACACTTGGCGCTGGCGTTCAGTACGCCCGAATAGGGATTTAGATGTGTGTAGAAGCAAATCAGACCGTACGTGTGATTTTCAGTGGACGGACAAGTGGATTACTGTGATTTTTAGGGTGCCATGCAATTTGTTCACTACTGGAACAGTACAAACGTCTTATTTTGGTGGGGAATTTGCCTTCCGCTCATACGCAGGTCTACTGTTCTTTTTTTCAGAGGCTAAGGGTGAGTTGCCTACGTCTTTTTCATACTCTGGGTGCCCCTTTGTATCGCGTACCTCCATTATTACCATTACTGTAGTTTTCCGGACTTCGCATATGTATTTATTGTGTTGCTGGGTGCCACAGCATATCACGTAACGCTTTTTCTTTTTACAGGAGCTATCAAGGTGTCACGTACAAACATTTTTAGATTTTTGGGGTGCCTGTGCATTACACGTCCTGTATTCTTTTCACCAGGGGTAATCTTGAGCCTTGCTGGACCACAGAAGTACGGACGGGTGCCTACAAATTGGGCTGGAGGAGATGGGTGCAGCAATCAAATTGTTGAAAGGTGGGAAGGATCCCGGTCCGGTTGGGGTCCCTAGCCATCTTTCCCCCTTCAGTTTTTGTCCTGGTTTTGTGGAAATTATTTATTGCAGGAATTAGCCTGAATGTGGGATTATGGGCCTCATTACAAGCATGGCTGTCCGGGAACTACGGTACCAGTAAGCATGCCGGTACCGTAGTTCCCGGACCTTCATCACGTACACTGCCCCCTGACTCCGATTGCCCAGGACAATTGCTTGGTTACCTTCCATTGTACAAGTCCACATGTACCGTGAGTGGAAAGGCCCCAAAAGGGAAAGGTGGCAGAGGTGGCCCGGGGTCGGCAACATGCATAAAAAAGCTGCTGTCCCACCCCCAAGGGTCAGGGACTGGCAGCGGAAGCTGCTGTCCCCCCCCAGGGTCATGGACCTGAAGCGGAAGCTGCTGTTCCCCCCAGGGTCACAGAGATGCAGTTGCAGCTGCTATCCGTGGCCCAAAGGGTAACGGACATGCAAGGAAAGCAGTGGTCCCATTGGCAGGGTCAGGGAGCTGCAGTGGCAGTTGCAGCCCCCACCCCAGGTCAGAGACATGCAGCAGAAGCTGCTGTCCCCCCCAGGGTCAGGGACCTGCAGCAGAAGATGCCACCCCCCCACAGGGTCATGGACCTGCAGTGGCAGCTGCTTTCCATGACCCAAAGGGTAAGGGACATGCAGGGAAATCTGTGGTCCCCCCACCAGGGTCAGGCAGCTGCAGTGGAAGCTGCTGTCCCACCAGGGTCAGCGATCTGTAGCAGAAGCTGGTGTCCCCCCCCATGGTCATGGACCTGCAGTGGCAGCTGCTGTCCGTGGCCCAAACGGTAGGTGATGTGCAAGAAAAGCTGTGGTCACCCCCACCAGGGTCAAGGAGCTGCAGTGGCAGCGGCAGCCCCCCCAGGTCACGGACCTGCAGTGGAAGCTGCTGCCCCCCAGGGTCAGGGACCTGCAGCAGAAGCTGCTGTTCTCCCCCACAGGGTCATGGACCTGCAGTGGCAGCTGCTGTCTGTGGCCCAAAGGGTAAGGGACATGCAGGGAAAGCTGTGGTCCCCTGCCAATGTCAAGGAGCTGCAGTGGAAGCTGCTGTCCCCCCCCAGGGTCAGGGTCCTGCAACAGAAGCTGCTGTCCCCCCCCAAGGGTCACAGACCTGCAGTGGCAGCTGCTGTCCATGGCCAAACAGTAGGTGACGTGCAAGAAAAGCTGTGGTCACCCGCGCCAGGGTTAGGGAGCTGCAGTGGCGGTGGCAGCCCCCACCCCCAGGCCCCAGGTCATGGACCTGCAGTGGAAGCTGCTGCCCCCCCCAGGATCAGGGACCTGCAGCAGAAGCTGCTGTTACCCCCCACAGGGTCATGGACCTGCAGTGGCAGCTGCTGTCTGTGGCCCAAAGGGTAAGGGGCATTCAGGGAAAGCTGTGGTCCCTCCTGCCAATGTCAGGGAGCTGCAGTGGAAGCTCCTGCCCCCCCCAAGGGTCACAGACCTGCAGTGGCAGCTGCTGTCCATGGCTCGAAGGGTAAGGGATGTGCAGGGGAATCTGATGTCCCAACATCTGTGAGTGATGCCATGGCTCAGGCCACTAGTGATCCAGCATCTGGTGCCATGAGAGGTCTCAGCCACACAGGGTCTGCATCACGTGCCAGGAAGGCAAAGACTGCCCAGCAGGAAGAGGCTCAACCCCATAGCACAGCACAAGACACTGCCACATCGAGGAAGAGGAGCTTCAATGATGACAAACTCCAAATCCATGTGAACTACGTGGGCGCACACCACTGTAACATCGGGAGCACACATAAACCTGCTCTGCCTATGGTGCATTGGCAGCGTGTCACAGATGACATAAACACCTTAGGGTATGAGAGGCACACTGCTACTCAGGTCATGACGTGGTTGAATGACCTCAACCGTCACACCAAAATCAAGATGGGTGCCAACCTCGCCTCTGCTCTGGCAACTGGAGGGGGGCCACCAGAGGAGCAAGAGTTCACCCTGCATGAACAGGTCATGGGCCAGTTCCTTCATACGGATCAGGTGCAAGGCGTGGGAGGCCTGGAAGATTACGAGGCCACGTCTGGTGAGTGACCAAGCTTGTGCATCCTGAGTATGTGGAGGGAAAAAGAATACAAGAAGTATGATTGTGTTGCGCTTGTGCCTGCATTTGAATGACTGTCCTGGGTGAACCATGCCATGGTGTGCTGACTCGTGCACAGTGTCCTCTAGAGTGGATACAACCCATGTGTCGTACGTACGCTGCATATGGCATTGTGACAGTAGTCATCACCCACCAGCATACACAAACAACATTTTGAACATGCTACCCTCATCCTGCTTCAAAGGAATTGACATTTGCTTGCAGTTGGCGAAAAGAAAAAAAAACGTATAAGTGACAATAGTCTTCCTTTTGTTTGTTTGTTTTTAAAAAGCCTATTTGTAACTGAACTTTAAAGACATTTTACTTTGCAACAAGAATGAGGAAAACTATGCTCTTTCTTTGAAGACGTGGTCAAACTCATTACTGCATAAGGAACAGAAGTTGTAAAGAATAACAGATTGTGGGGAAAATATTGGTATTGTGCACATAACATTTTGTACACAGATTCCAGGGGTAAATGTGCATCTCTCTGCAAAGTTAGGAAATTTTAGGTCAAATCAGTCATGGTCAAAATTGCGAAAATATGGCAGAAAGGCAAAACCAAGTCCCACAGACTTGGGGTTTGGATTGAATTATGACCCACAGAATATGTAACATGTGCATCTGATTTTCTCAGAGGTTATAACTGTATAAATATGTATTCATGGCAATGTTAGATTTTGGATCCAGTAGCTAGGGGAGGTTTCTAGTCATTGTAGAAATCATCCCATAAACATGACATCCTTTTCTGTTATCCAATCAGCAAAAGAGCAAGGCGGAAACTATGCTCTTGCCCAATCCTAGCATTATGGGTGTGGGTAGTAAGCCTGCCCCTGCCATATACTTTAGTGATGTCATTTGGCATGATAAATAAGGGAACCTGACAACACACAGGGAACACTGATTCCTGACTTTCACCTGATTTCCTGCGTGGTGTTCTGTTCCTGATTTCTTCATCCTGCTTGATCCTGATTCCAGATTTCATTGCAAAGCCAAGGCCCATGCATTGCGGAACCCTTTTCAGCTGAAATTCTAAAAATCCCAAAAACCCAAGGGAATCATCCTGATCCAGTCTGGCTTGCTACTGCTAGATGCATGCCTGCTGCAAACTCGCCATCCCACTGATCTCCAGTCTCCAGTAACCAGAAGTGCCAGTCCAGTGCAGTCCAGTGCAGTGCTGTGACCAGAATGGCCCAGATGATCCTATTCTGCCCGATTTGCTCAGCTGTCCATGGTTAGACCCTATCCCTGTGATGACCAGAACCCTTGACGGTCAAAAATCCTAAATTAAAGTGGACTGTAAGTATTAATAGGAATCATAGAAAACCATAGCATACCTTGCCTTGCATTGTCTCATCCCAATCTCTAACCATCCTATCCTTACCTTAATAACTTGTCACATTGTCAAAATCCTTATTGCAATCCTGTTCTTGATTTATCTTGCTAAGCACCATTTCTTTAATTACGTTTATCTTGTGTAAATCTTAAACCATCAATCCCACTTTGAATGATCTGACTGGTTCGGCCGGAGATGATGCTGGGGATCTGGTATTGAAGTCATGAATCAACTCTAGAGCTTACTCTGTCCTTCCTTGGTATTCTGGCCGGAATGCTCTAGCATAGAGTAAAACTATAGTAAATATTTTCTGGTCCAAACAGAGTTTCTTTTCTGTTTTCACTACCCGATTTTTCTAAAAACGCCTCTCACTCAACCTTGCATATATTCCTCAGTTTAATAGCTTGAGGCTTCGTTTCAACTCTGGATTATATGTTATGTTATGTTATTGTTATGTTATGTTATTTTGCATTTATATAGTGCCTTATATACCATTGGTATGGTCTGAAGGCGCTGGTAGGTTGAATGCCATCGGGAACCGAAGTTCAGGTCAGTAGAGAGAGTAGATAGAGTCGAAGATGCATGTGAGCACCGGGTATGTGTGCAGCTGGTGCGGTATTCGTGTGATAGCTGCCTTTTAGCGGTAGGTGTGGTGATGGTTGAGAGATCAGAAGAATGTGTTCGTTCTGGCAGGATTTATCCAGACCGAATGTGGCTGCGTTAGGCCTGAGAAGAACGCCTGGCTGGGGGGTGTGTAACCAGCAGTGTTTACTTAGAGTGATGGGGAGTGAGCGGCGGATGTTGGTATGAGAACAGTTATATCGAATGGTGTCATAGTATCTCTGTGTTCTAGTTGAGTGGTTGTGTAGAGAAGAGAGTAAGCGTGGTGGTGTGATATGATGGGTTATATGCTCTTTCAAACGTTCCCTGCATTCCCCACAGTATGTATGTCACACAATTCTATGCGCTCTAGTCCGTTCCATGCACTCTTATTCATTCCATGCACCCGAGTCTGCTCTACACACTCCGGTCTGCATAATGCACTCATGTACTCGAGTCCGCCCTACATACTCTTGTCTGCCGGACTGCGTAATGCACTCTGCACTCATTTGTTCTACATACTCATCAGCCCTACGCAACTCGTCCGCTCTGCGCAACACATCTGTTCTCTCTGGGTACTCGTTCCATAGGTTCTAGGCACTCATTCGCTCAAGGCCCACATCTGTTTTATGCCCTCACACGCACTATACATTCGCCTGTTTTGCTCACTCGCCCGCTCTATGCACTCATCCATTTTATGCTCTCATACGCACTATGCATTCACATGGTTTGCGCACTCACCCCCTCTATGCATTCACCCCCTCTATGCACTCACCCCCTCCACGCACTCAACCCATCCACGCACTCACCCCGTCCACGCACTCATCCCCTCCACACACTCATCCCCTCCACACACTCATCCCCTCCACGCACTCAACCCCTCCAAACACTCAGCCCCTCCACGCACTCACCCCCTCCACGCACTCACCCCCTCCACGCACTCACCTCCACGCACTCACCCTCTCCATGCCCTCACCCCCTCCACGCCCTCACCCCCTCCACGCATTCACACCCTCCACGCCCTCACCCCTCCACGCACTCACCCCCTCCACGCCCTCACCCCCTCCACGTACTCACTCCCTCCATGCACTCACCCCCTTTACGCACTCACCCCCACCATGCACTCACCCCCTCCACGCACTCACTCCCTCCACGCACTCACTCCCTCCACACACTCACCTCCTCCACGCACTCACCCCCTCCACGCACTCATCCCTTCCACGCACTCATCCGCTGCCCGCACTCGTTCCATAGGTTCTAGGCACTCATTCGCTCTAGGCCCACATCTGTTTTATGCCCTCACACGCACTATACATTCGCCTGTTTTGCTCACTCGCCCGCTCTACGCACTCATCCATTTTATGCTCTCATACGCACTATGCATTCACATGGTTTGCGCACTCACCCCCTCTATGCACTCACACACTCAACACACTCACCCCCTCCAAGCACTCAACCCATCCACGCACTCACCCCATCCACGCACTCATCCCCTCCACACACTCATCCCCTCCACGCACTCAACCCCTCCACACACTCAGCCCCTCCACGCACTCACCCCCTCCACGCACTCACCTCCACGCACTCACCCTCTCCATGCCCTCACCCCCTCCACGCCCTCACCCCCTCCACGCATTCACACCCTCCACGCCCTCACCCCTCCACGCACTCACCCCCTCCACACCCTCACCCCCTCCACGCACTCACTCCCTCCATGCACTCACCCCCTTTACGCACTCACCCCCACCACGCACTCACCCCCTCCACACACTCACTTCCTCCACGCACTCACCCCCTCCACGCACTCACCCCCTCCACGCACTCATCCCCTCCACGCACTAATCCCTTCCACGCACTCATCCGCTGCCCGCACTCATCCGCTCCCCGCACACGTCCGCTCCCCACACTCGTCCGCTCCCCACACTCATCCGCTCTATGTACCTATCCGCTCAATGCACTCGTCCGCTCAATGCACTCGTGATTTCCACGCATTATACCAAAAACTTATAGCTGCATCCCAAACCAAAAACCACAATCAGTGTTTTTCACGCATTTTTCTTAAAAACCGTTTGGTTAATTTTAGGCGGGAATCCACAAGTTTTACATGTGTGATTTTTGTTCTAAATTATTTTCAACCTTCCAGCCAGATTCAAAGTGTTTACTTTTGCTCAAACTATAACTCATGATTGTTAGTATCTTTCCAGTGTTGCTCCCATAGAAATTTGTACTGATTTAAGGGTTTTTGCACACATTCATTGTTTCACACAACCATTTTCGAATGTCATTTTAAAGTGTAAGATTTCAAATCCGTTTTTCTCTCTTGTTTGTGGAGGGAAGGTTAAATTCGAATTCTGTTTTCCATTCCTTATTCCTGATTACCTGCTGCTTCCTTATATCTAGTTAGAATTGTTTATTTGTGGGTTGAGGAATATTGCAGGGGGAAATTCTAACTTAAGTGCTATCTTCCCAAACAAGCCAAAAGTGTTCTTTTCTCTGGTGTTTTATATTTTGTGTTGCTAAGTGCCTTATATACTTTCTTATCTGTTATTGTCACCACATTGGTGATTGCTGCTCCCTATTAAAAGTATATGTATGATTGGAATTTTAAATAAATAAATAAATAAATAAATAAATATTTCCTTTACCAAACAGCCTGATTCCTGTTCTATCGTGACCTGGGGTATTTGAAAAGGAGTGTGATATGAGTGGTATATCACTCAAATTATTGAACCTAAAGACATAATAAAATAAGCATTTTGGCTGTGTGCTGCATGCTAGGCTGAAACCAGGGTGTATCATCTGATTCAAATACTTAACAAGAGAGATCAAACAAGGAAATCATACAAAAAAACTGATGAAGAGGACCCTAACTGGTAATAAAACCCAAATTCAAAGTACCTATAGAGAGTCTGTGAAAGAAACCAGGTACTATGTTGAACAACCCTTTTTGCGAGATCTAGAGGGAACTAGCTTGTCCATGAACTCAACAAGACAGCAACAAAGATAACCACCAACTGTCCAGCCAAACAAAGTCCTCTCACTCTGTTCCTGGAACACCAGAGGCTCCCAACACTTATTTCACAATAATATGGATAACCTATGGAAACACCATTTTATATGCCTTAGGAAACCTGTATATCTTCCCTGCCGGGATGTGATGGATACATTACAGTCATGAACCCTGCAATACATCGCGAAAAAGGACGACCATCATCAGGGCTCCTTACCCTCATCAAGAATGAAGAAAACACATGTAGGATCGAAACAAAAAATCTAAACTAGTGGTCTCAATTTACGATATGCAAATTTCCTCTTAATTCCTGTGCATCACACGAAATTCCCCAATTGATCCAACATACACAGAAATTAGGGATCATTAACCTGTATTGGAATCCCCAAGCGATACGAACTGAAGAATGTATTGACACTGTATTTTCCACTGTCGACAAAACAATAAACGAATATCAGGACATTTACTTTATAATCTGTGGAGATTTAAATATACATCTATACGACAAGAACGGCGATCGCATACCCAAAAACAAACTGTCTACATGGCCAAAAAGTTGAAATAAGGAACTGAAGCACAGAAACCTGATGATTGCTAAAGCACCCAACTAAACAAATGATAGGACCCAACTAACCTGGTCTAGTGAGAAGTCAACAGCCACACTGGATTATATATTCATGCCACGGATGGAAATCAACAGCGCAGTGACTAGACTTCACAATAACAGAAATCAAATCCACCAACTAGTGAAGTCTTTTACAGAGTCCTCTCATGAAGGCATGAATAAAACAAACTATGAATGGATATTAAGACCCTTTTTCCAAAATATTAGTAAGAATCAAGCTTCCAGGAAAATACACATCCACTCATTCAATCCTCAGTTGGCTGAAAAGAAAAAGGATTTAAGGAAAGAGTTGGCAGAGATAAAAAAAAAAACTAAAACAGCCTCTTGGAGTCCTGCTGATTAAAAGGGAAAACAAAAATATAGAAATTGGGCTAAAAATGCCAAAGCTCAGATCCTCCAAAATGATGCTGAAGCAATACTAAAAACAATGAAGAGAACAATACAAGAGGACTGTGGAATCTCTTGAATCCACAGAGCATAATGCGAGACAAAATGTTCCAGGTCATTCCAGAAGTTGAATGAATAGCCCATTTTAATTCCATATATAAAGCAAAATGATTTTCTCACATGAAACTGTCCCAACATCAAGCGTGCATAACATGGCCGACTATATGGTATTATGAAATCATCCTGACTACAGTAAAGAAACTGAATATATCGAGAGCACCTGGGTCTGATGGTTTATGTAATGCTATCATCAAGAAGAACCCGGCAGAAAGGGCAACTCTCTGCGTACACTTATTCACTAACATAGCGGAGTGTAAGCAAATTCTGATCTCTTGGAAAATAGCCACCTTGATTCCCATCTACAAAAACAGAGATCGGAAAATACCTCAGAATTACCAACCATTCATGTCATTAGATCCAATTGGTAAAATATTTGCCATGCTCCTACTAAACAACTTAACAAACTGGATCAATAAGACAAAGAGATTTGACATAAGACAAACTGGATTCACCAAAAACACCGGCACTAATGTACACTTGATGATTTTGAATCTACTGAAACATGAGTAGTTGGTTAACACATTTCCCATATATGCAGCCTTTATCGACCTTCACATGGCTTTTATGCTGGTCAATCGACAGAAGCTATGGGAAAAATTGAAAGCCTGGAACTTCCCTCGAATATTTTGGAGCCCATCAAACAACTCTACAGTAACACAACAATCAGGGTGAGATTGTCTGATGATGGAGTTTTATCTACTCCAATCGATACTGTAAACGGTCTAAAACAGGGCTGCCCGCTCGCAGCCATTTTATTTAAACTGTACACCTCTGATATTTCTGAAGAACACCAATTCCATTCATCAAACCCACCCAAACTCAACGTAACTCTGATTCTGCATCTCAAGTATGGACATCATCATCCTTAATAAAACTCTGATTGGACTAAAAAGAAGTTTTAAAAACCTGGAAAATTATATTCAGTTAAATGACCTAGAAATCAACACAACCAAAATCATGCCCTTGACAAATCTCCAAAAAACCAAAGCCAAACAAATCAACTTTTATATGAATGGAAAAATACTCGACCAATAAAAATCGATCACATATCTAGGAATGTTGCTGAACCATGTATGAGATAAGGGCAGGAAACCCTCTTTTTTGAAGGGGGCTTGACTCCAGAGGGTTAGGTCAAAATTGTAGAGAGAAAGTGGAGTCAAAAGCTACCTTTGTCATTAACGCTCTGGTAGTTTTCTTTAGTGAGCAGTGGAGCTAAAATAGCATGTATCGGTTAGCTCTTACAAGGAACACGAGGGAGTTACATTTGACAACCAGTGGGCAGTCAGGGGCCAACCAAGGACCCAACCAACAGCAACAGCTTTTTCAAGGGTGCGACAAACGCGGCCGGCCGAAACATCAAGGGCCTCACCAAATGCGAACTCGCCAATGGGTCCCGCCAGCACAGACATGGTAATCCCGATTTTCAATTTGAGTGACCACATTCTATCTTCTGACGAAATCAACATTCTCAGCAAAGGGCTAAGTTTCATACCCAGCACACAACCTGACAGATTCAGTACAGAAGTAGAATTACGAATATTCTTCAGAACCATCCGCCTTCACTACTTCTTTAGAGATAGCCCGGAAAAAGATCCACCGAAATCAACAGGGTTGAAACCACCATCATCTTTCACACCCCTGTCATCTATGGTATGCCCGAGATCCTCACCTTCGAGAACCGCATCTTAGAAATGCGCAAAATGTTCAGAGACAACAAAACCCACTCCATTGACAACCTCACTAAACAAAAACGCGTGGCCCTTAAATCACTGGAAGGTGATCACAACTTTTTGATCAAACCAGCAAAGAAAGGCGGAGGCATTGTCCTCTGGAGTCGCCTTCTATACAACAACGAAGTGACCAAACAATTGTCCAACACTAAGTTTTACAGACAGATACCCACTAACCCAACCACCAGATTGCTGTCAGAAATCGAAAGCCTGAAGTGCCATGCTTGGCAAGAGGGTTGGATAGATGAAGATGAGAAGACATTTCTAGTTAACCATCATCCAATAATTCCAGCATTCTACCTACTTCCAAAAGTACATAAAAACACTGGAATCGGCTCAGTACTGGAACCCCTATCGATCTACATCGATCACTTTCTCAGTCCCTTCATCAGCCGCATGCCATCATACATACAGAACACTACAGCAATGATCAAGAAGCTAAGAACTATAACCGTGGACAGAAACAATTTACTAGTGACCCTCGATGTAGAGTCACTCTACACCAGCATCCCGCAAATGGAATGCATACTAGTTCTGGCTACTTACCTAGACAAAAGACCCCGCCTCGACACACCCACCTCGTTCCTCCTGGAATGCACAAGGATAGCACTGACAGAAAACTACTTGATCTATGAAGAAACCTTTTACCAGTAGTGTCACGGCACCAGCATGGGGGCAACCCCAGACGTAGCAACCCTCTTTATGGACTCCTTCGAACAGCAATCCATCTACCACACCTCCAACCCGTTCAAAGACTCCATTGGATGTTGGTGTAGATACATTGATGACGTCTTCATGACCTGGAAGATACTTATGAACAACTCCTCGCTTTCAAAGATTGGCTAAACAAACGTAACCGTGTATCCAATTCACGATTGATCACAACCCAGCTAAGATACCTTTCCTAGATCTCTACATCTATAAAGACTCCAACAACTGCCTAGCTACCACCCTCTACAGAAAACCTACCTCCAAGAACACCCTTTTGGACTACAGTAGCTTCCATCCAAAAGGTCTGAAGATGAACCTGGCCTTCACACAGTTCCTCAGACTGAGAAGAAACTGCAGCACAAATGCTGAATATGAGACCATGAGCAACAATCTCATCATGCGGCTTAAAGAAAGAAGTTACCCTAGTCACATCATACGCCAAGCCCGCAGAAGAGCCAAACACACCGATAGAGAACAGTGTCTCACACCAATAGCTAAGGAGATACACACAACAAGGATGACCTGCGTAACAACCTTCACTTCCCTCAGCAACTCTATCAAGAAAACTATTCTTAAAAACTGGGACAAACTCCACACGGAGGTCTTCAAACCCGAGAAACCTAGATTTGCATTCAAGCGCAACAGAGACATAAAATATCACCTAGTACATACATATGAAGACAAGACTAAAGAAAAGATAAGCCAGACCACACTGTGGAATCTCCCTCCCGTTAAAGGTAACTTCAGATGTGGCAACTGTTCAGTATGTTCTTTGACCAACAACATCAAATCCATCGACCTAAAAGACACCAGATGGACCTTTCCGAACTTCAGCAATTGCAAAATGAAATGGTTGGTTTATGCCATAAAATGTCCCTGTGAGCTGATCTACATTGGCAAATGCAAAAGAGAGATCAAACAACGAATCTGTGAACACCGCTCCTGTGTCAAAAATCTAGTCAATGACAAACCCCTAGTGGCACACTTCAAGCTAAAAAAACACAGCCACAATGACATCTTCTGGGTTGTCTTACAAACCGTCTACAACCCCTTTCGTGGAGGCAACCGAGATCTGGCACTCCGGAAACTCGAACAGATGTGAATATATCGCCTTGACTCGGTCAAAGACGGCCTCAATATATCCATTGAATGGAATCTCTTCTTCAACAAGTGACCTATTTCTCACCTTACAACCCTCCAATCGTGTGCCACACTAATACGGTCCATACCATTTTCTCCAACCAACATGAGAAACTGTATCTTGTTTTGCACACATGTGCATTTGCCCCTTTCTTCGAACCATAAATAAGACCTTAACATGCCCATCAAGCCCAGTTCTAGTCCTTAGTCATCCATGTTGATATGTAACTACTTTAGCAACACTTTTTTATCACAAATATCACTGGCCCTTTGTCCATGGGTTCTTTGTTCCTTAATCTGCTAATTGCGTTTTTTTTCATATTTGGGCTCAAAGCATTAGGAGCCGACCTATATATGTACGTGCATGTTTCTGCACGCTCCTTATACTGCCACCTAACATGCTATGTGTATGTCACAAGGTATTATGGCCACAGCTTACAATACCTATCCAGTGTTTTTATGGGTTATTTGTTGTTTAGATGTATTTATGCATAAATGGCCTTTTTTACGAACAACGTGTAAACACGGGATACAATTTGTTCATATATGATTCAATGTGACACCCTGACAAAGTGCATTCTTCATTTGCTACATGTTGCTGTTAATCAATACTCGTTGTATTCAAAACTCCATGACAGTGTGCTTTTCCTTCAGACTCATAGACATCCATTTTGAGTCCTTCTTTTACCCGAGTAGATCCGATATCCTTCTCCACCTATACAGCAACCAACAACCATGCGCTGTTTCACTAACACTACTCTCCCAACGCATGTGCCTTGTGTTCCGTTCAACTGACTCAACACATTTATACACTGCGCTACCCCACACACACGCATCAGCAGCAGACAACACCGGGATTCTGCTATACAGCTCGCATGCAAAGGTAAACTCTACTTCACTCGTTGTGAAAACTTCTGATTTTTGGCAATCACTGTCCATGTCTGCAGTAGGCACCTACACTTGTAGCCTGTCACTGTCCTTTATCCAATCCACATGATAGGTAGCCCCTTATTACAGGCGCTTCACGTATGACCATTTCCAAAAACGGCTTAGTTTAAAAATCATTGAAGAAACACTATCACCTGCATGGGGATTTCTGCTACCTCGAACTACTTATCCACAATCATCCAGGCCGCACACATGGTGCCTCTAATCCATTCCGTCACCCGATCTCTCTGGTCACAGAAAAACAGGTGTTTTGCTCCCAATTGACCAATACTCAGCACCCCGAATAGCTTTTTCCACTGCACCAGCATGCCAATATACTTGCACATCCTTACCTCTGCCTATATACTTACCTTATCAGCATGCCAATATACTTGCTCATCCTTACCTCTGCAGCCAGTTTTCCTGCGTTTAATTCCACACATTGCTTACCCCTCCTCCACAGCATACCACAGCTTCATTCCATATTACAGATAGAGATCTCCTCTCATCTTACTCCACCTGGATCCCATTCCGGCCATACCAGGTAAACCAGCATTTAATTATCCCTGATTTATGTATTTGTTCATTTGCTGAAACACAAATTACATTGTGTTCCTCTAAATTGTTTCAGAGACCACCAGTCCAACCCATGGATCACAACCTTACGCCAGTGATATATTCAACAACTGGCCACCTAACAACGTTTAGCCATGATGCTCCCACTACCCTAGGTAGGTTTTCTTTCCGCAGTGTCCCCCTGTGAGCACATTCTGTAATTTTTTTATTTAATAATACTCCATCCCTTATCTCACTTACCTGTAGGTGCCTGGCACTCTTCTAGCACCATTGTGCTCCAAGTTTTCCTAATCCTAAAGACAGTCTGGTGCAACACCGAGCAGGTTTCCATCTCTTCAACCGCTGGCCGCCCCATCCACCCACCGTACTACAAACACCTGATTTGTGTGTGTTGACAATGTTTAAGTATTGCCTCATTATCAGCAATACATGAAACTACAGTCACTTCAGATGTACTAACCCACCTATATGCATAATCATTTGAGATTTGTATACAATGTTTTTTCTTGTGCCTAAAATGGCATATGTCGCTGTTTTAAACATTTATTCTTGAGAAATTAATAAATTGCATCTTTTATATTTGTAAACAATTTAACTCCCTCGTGTTCATTGTAAGAGCTAACCAATACACGCTATTTTAGCTCCACTGCTTACTAAAGAAAACTACCAGAGCGTTAATGACAAGGGTAGCTTTTGACCCCACTTTCTCTCTACAATGTTGCTGAACCAGTCAGAAGTAGAGAAAGACTGGGTCTTGCAACTAAAAATAAAAATTGCCTCACTCGCCCGTCAAGGTGTAATGATACATAAAAAATTCGGAAATACTCCATGAAACCCATACTAACATTTTATCGTCAGAAAGTTAGTGCAATTATTATCTATGGGAGCGAAACCATGATTAATGTAGACCAATCTATATAGGACTTCTTAGAAGGTCTTTTTTGGCTGAAAATCTTAAGCCTGCCCAAATCTTTCCCGACGATGAGAATACGACACAAGCTAGCCATACAATCTTTGACATCTTTAGTAATATGGAAGCAACTTGACTTTTTCAGAAAGATGACAAACGAAGAAGTTATTCCTGCTTTTGACATATTCCGTGAAAAGCAACACTCGGTCGCCAATACAGCTCTATAATCATGGAAAATAGCAGTTAGAAAACACATGATAAGAAATGAGATATCCCTGGAGATGTTATTGAACCGGCCACAACTTGCTAAGAAGCGACTTCAACAGAATGATTGGATGTACACCATATCAGGAAGAAATAGCTATCGAAGGAACCTTAATTGTGATCTGGACATTCGAGCAATCAACCAACTTCCAGTCTATCTGATTCAATTTCCTCACCATAATGTCAGAGACCAATTCTTGAAACTACTTCTCAACCTATTACCTACGCGTGAACTACTTGCGACAACCAGACAGATTACAAAAATGCAAGCCTTCTGTTGATTTTGCGATCAACATCATATATCTGAGACACTTTTTCATGTGATAATGGAATGTCCATCATTGACTGAGGAAAGAACACTATTCAGAGAAATGATTACAAATCCTGGCCCCTCTTGTGTGCCTAAAGACAGTTGGGCCACAATTCTGTCGGGGAAAAAATAAAAATCTAACTATTACAATTATACAGTTTTGGAACAGTATAAACGAAAATATCTTTTTAGTGAAAAAGGGCATGTAACGCCAAAAGATGAAAGAAAATCACAATTTGTACCAATAAGACAATTAAGACTCACGGCTACTGACTGTATGATTTAAAAAAAAAATCTTTTTTGTCACATCAGTTGTACCTCTGTCTATTTTATTCTCTTGTAAATTAGATGTGTGTAAACATAAATGAAAAGTTTTGTAAATGAAACTACATCATTTGAATAAAAAAAAGAAAAAAAAGGGACTAAATCCAACTCCCTCCTGAGGGACTTCTCTATAATCAAATAGAAGGCATGGCAGCAGAAGGTCCCACTTTCTTCTAAGGGGTTCTTCTAAGGCACCTATCATGCTTTTCATAGTATGTTTAAACCTCTCTACTGTGGGATGTTTTTCCCCACTAGTCCAGGCCCTACAACATTCCTGCGCATTGCTTGCATCAGGAACATCAGAATTGCCGCCGGAAAACATTCCGCTCGCTAAAAATCACCCAAAAGTGCGCAGGAAAAATCTGAAAAATAGGCTGCCATCCACTTTTGCCTATGCCAGTGGTAACACAGGAGACCACTGCCAAAACCCATCATTTGGCTGCCCACAGAGCAAAATGACTGCAAAAGAAACACAGAGCTGTGTAAAAATCCGTTTTTCCTTTTTGTCAAATTTGCAAAAGTCATGGCTCACAAACCACCCAAAAGATCCAACTTCCTTGTGGAGTGTTGAACATCATTCTACTTCAAGAATCCACATAAATATAATGTCAGCAGAAGTATATTTTATCAGAACAAAATTCACTTCTAAAGACACTTGCTGGAAAGAAATATGTCAAAAAGGGGTGCTATACCGTTACTCACCTCTGTCAGACGCTGGCAATCTCTAAATCTGTCAGGTAAAATTTGTGTCTAAAAAGCTAAATATGCCAAAGAAGGGACTTCCATCAAATGCAATATGGGGTGCCACATATTGATTTTCATGTTGAAAAGGGCTGCAATTAAAGATATGTTTGCTCATTTTAAAATGTGTAACTTTAATTTCCACAAAAGAACAATGTTACAATTTACTGTAAGATAACCTGATTCAGCTAAACTCCAAGAGGTTTCCCACACTGAGCTTCAAACACATTCCATACCTTCTCCCTAAACAAAGGAATTTTTTCCCCTGTGCTCTGCTGAGTATCTGGCAGCCAAGTGTGAAAGGAAATGGGAGGGGCACTCTGTCATGTTGCTCTGAGTGAAGACAAAGGACTCCCTTGAGCTGAATGAAAAAGCTAATTCGGGTGTGACTGACACCAACTGCACAGGAAGACAAGCCCATGTGACTCTCTGACTCATCCAAGACTTGGGGGTGGGCCAGACTGAAAATGTGGATTTGAAATTGAAGAAACTGTATGTTTAAGAAAAAGACATAACAAATTGTACTGAACTGATAAAAATATGGAATGTATAGGTTATTAAAATGAGAAATTTGCTCACAGTTTAAAACTAATCGGGAATCTGTGCGACATTCAGAGACTGAACCATGAAAAAGTTCATGCCAATTGTGATTATGTCAGGAACATGAAAAATGACAGGAATGTGCCCAGATGGTATGTGTACGCATGTGTAAAAATTGTACAGATCCATGTGTAACCAACCAAATGCGTGAAAAACTTTCATTTGTGAACCAAAACTCGTAGGAGAATGAGGCTTGGACAGAAATGTACCTTAGTCAATCTATCATGTAAATATGTATTATGAACAAGTTGTGCATATTGGAAATGTGTTATTTGGGAAAAATAGATTTTCTGGGTAAAAGCAAAGGGGGGGGGATTTTTCCTGGACCCTAAACACTGTGTCACTCTGACTCATGATGACACATCATGACACACTGTTCCTTTCACAAATCAGGAGAGGGGGAATTCTCTGACCGATCAGATCCTTAGAGGGTTGGGCATTGTGTAATCAGCCTCCCCACCCCTTTGGAAAATGGATAAATAGGGACTGTTGAGGACCCAGAAAGACACACATTCACTCATCACTGATCCACTGGCAAAGCACCCTGCAGGAAGATCCAGACTCCAGAACCTAGATCCAGATTCCAAAACCAGAACCAGACTCCAGAACCCTGAAACAGAGGCCTAACCCAAAAAGCTGAACCCTTTTCAGCAGGCCTTTAAAATCTAGCAACCTGATTTTAACCCCTAAACTTCCACGGGGCCTAAACCATTCAACAGCCTAGCTGAGCTGTTTTGCTGCTTCTGGCCAAGAACTCTTGCTAGAACCCAAGATCCAGATCAGTTCAGCAGAGTTGTAACCCAGAACCCATCAGATCCAGTCCAAGAGGCCTTGAAGATCAGAGTGCCTTGCTGAGAGCAGAGTCCAGGTGCCCTGAATCCTGTCCGGTGGCGAGTGAAGTCCAAACCCTTGACCGGATCTTTGACGGGCCCATTCCATTCCAAAGCCATAGTAGTGAGTATTTAGTATAGAACAGTCCATAGTCATCTCTTAATTTAAAGTAATCCTATTCAATCAATTTCAACCTAACCAAAAACTGCATTATAGAATCTTGTGTCCATCCTGTTAGGTGTATCGACCCACGATCAAGTTATTATGCTGCAACATTTGGTGCTGTGGGCTTAGAAAATCCAAGATGGCCGAAAAGCCCACATTGGCGCCAGAATCAAGGAAAACCGCACAGTTTTTGCGCACACCAAAATGGTCACCTGACCTGCCACCCACCAGTGCGAGCGTGATGGGCCAGAAGTGCCATGAGTGAAACGTGGTGCCAAAGGAAAAACAGCAGTGCCTGTTAGCTCAAAAAGTGCTTTGAAATCACCTTTGTTTCTCTGAATGCAAGCTCAAAATGCCTATTTCAAACATTGCAAGATATTCAAAAATCTTACTGAACACCAGCAGACATCTGGTAGAATGAAGTCTTGTGTGCATACCAAATCTGGAAAGATGAAGAGCCTAAAATAATTCAAAAAAGGTAGCTGGCTCTCCTCTCCAGAAAGAACATGGCATGATAACCTGTTCTAAGGTGAGAGTTTGCAGCACACGCTTTTTGCTCACTGTGCCTTTCACAGATGGGAAATATCCATTTGCATATCAGTCTTTGTCCCGCCCACATGGGCAGTCCAGCACCGAAATGCTATGGCAATTCCTCTCTGAACAAGAGTACCAAAAGCAACCCCATACACGTGTTTCAGCCTTGTTGTTCATAACAAAACTGGCTGAGCTGTGGATGTCAGCAGCTTAAGTCAAATGGGAATTAAAGCCGACCTCATTACAACCATGGCGTTAAGGGGTTAACGGCACCGTAAAAGGCTGCGGCGCCGTTAAACCCTTAACGCCAGATTCACACTTTAACGCCTGCTTTTTGCAGGCGTTAAAGTCCAACCCGCTAAGGGACCTTGGTGCTAATAACGGCACCGTAATTTACGGTGCCATAATTAGCGCCTTCCCCATTCCCATTGAGCCCTATGGGCCAAAAATGGGAATGGGGAAGGGGCCATGGTGAATGGGGATTTACCGCCCCGCCAACCTTGGAATGGGGCGGTAAATCCGCCATCCACCATGGCGGAATCCGGCATGGACCATGGTGCTAATAGCACCATGGTCCGACGCCAGGGTTGTAATAAGGCCCACAATGTTTAAAATAAATGAGTGACCTACTTTTGAGTGTCACATAGGTTGCAACTGTTTAAATGTCATAGTTTTGAACTTAGAATCAGCGTTCTAGCTGCATGTGTCCAAAATTGTAAGTTTGATTTGAATGAAGAAAAATGGGAACAAAAGTGACCTTTGGCTGAAGCCTGGCTTAAAAGGACTGAATTCTGCCCGGCAACTACCCCCAACAGGAGTTGAAACTTGCCCAGCAACTGTATTCACAGGCCTGGCCTCCCTTCTGCTGCCCCACCAAAAGGAGATCACACCTCTCTGATTGAATCAAGGGAGGAGTGCCTGGGACTGCAGGAAAACAGAACAATGAACTTCCCTTTGCTCCAGGCAAATGTTAAATCAGGGGGTCATAAATGGCTTCCTCTTGGAAGGAAATGGGAGGGGGACTGCCTCTGTGAGCCAGCTGAGCTTGGAGGCGGGGACGAACAAGGAATTCCCCATGTGCTTTGGGACCGAAACCACACCCATCTGGGCCAGAGCATAATTTTAGAAAGATGGATAATTCATAGTACATAATTGTGAAAATGATATCAATAATATCATGATTCCTGTGATTTGTCTGTGCACATTTTAAGAGGTGTTAGGACTCTGTGGTATGTTCTGGGGGGTAGTAGTGGAAAATAGGGTATTACTCCAAATGTGTGTATGTTAAAAATCTGACACTTCATCATCTGATGCCCATATTCCTTGTGCACATTTGTGTAAATTCTGGAAAAGTTTAGAGGTTTTGTTCTGGATGAGAAGGGCAGAATTCTGTCAGAAGTGAACACAACATCTTACAAAGACAGGGATCAGATGGTTTGGCGCTACAGAAAATATGTTAACTGGACATATAATATCAGAAAAATTGTACATAGATAAATATGCATTTAAGTCAAAAAGAGATTTTTGTGCAAAGTGACAAGGGGAGTGTTCTTTCAGTATGCCATAAAAAGGATGGCGGATGACTCACAACTCTGTTCCCCAGTCAGGCGACAAATAATTTTCTAGCCTATCAGGATCCTCAGAGGGTTGGGCATAGAAAGTCAGCCTTCCCACCCACTTTCAAAAGACATAAAAAGACCCACTGAAACCCACTGAAAACCAGAGACCAGACCGCTGTGCAGTGCCAGAACGTTTGCCAGAACCAGAGATCCAGAGGTCCAGACCAGCAGAGCAGAGAGAACCGCAGCTAAACCTGTTGACCAGATCTGTGACGAGGCCCATTCCTTCCAAAATTAGGAGTGAGTATCCAGCCAGAGCTGTGCAAAACCAATCTCTTAGTTTAAAGTAATCTAACTCAAACCATTTCCACCTATTTAGAACTGCATAGAAATCATGTGTCCATTCTGTGATTTCGAACCTGTAAAAGTGTCATTTGTCATTCTGAGCTTTACTTTAATTTTGAGAATCTACCTCCACTAAATTGTTTGTATCTTTTAAACCATACGTGCTAGGAACGGATTTAACTTTCATTTTAAAGCTAAGAACCTAGCTTTCCAACAAACCCAAACCGACTTTCTACTCCTTATAGTTTCTCCGTAATCACGCTCGACGCACTCGGAAAAAGTGCCGCGAATTGCAATTTGACTCAAACTTCTTCACCTGTCAAAAATCGCTGTCTTTTGCTTCGATTGCTGAAATTCGTTTTCAACCTGATAATCCCTCATGAATCATTGCTAGTGTTGACCTGAACTAATTCAAAGTAGCTGTCACCTATCCTGAATCTCCTATAGAGAATTAAAATAATTTGTAGCATATTTTCACTTCTTTGCAAATCCCATTTAAAGTATTCTTGCCCCTGTTTTAAAGTCATCCCTGTTGCTCTGAGCTTGCTAGGGGGGAACTGAATTGGTATTGCATTTGATTGTATTCCTGAAAATTGTGTGCTCCCCTTCCATCCCCTTATATTGCATAGGGTGGGGAGTGAATTGTCAAAAGAAAAAGTGATCATATTATCTCTTGTGGAAACCATCTTAGTTATTTCTGTGCTGCATTCTTTTCCATCATTGCATTTCCTTGAAACCATAAAAGCATTCTCAGCTACCTTATCCACTCTATACCAACTCCTAAGTAATTAAAAAGTGTGCTAGTGTAATATTATCCATTGTTGATCACTGTCATATTCATAAGTGTGCTATCAAATATTAATTTATTTATAAAAGTGTGATATATATCTTGTTTAATTTTTCAATAAATCTTTTAATTTGCAAAACAAACCTACTTCTTGGCTCAGTGAAGTCAGGGGGATTCAAAGAGAGGGGCGTTATGCAAGGGTTTATCATCCAGATCTATGAACTTGTCATAAAAATATATAAATAAGGGCTTCCATTGGGCATCCCAGACTTGGCATTGACTTGGTTGGAGTGCTGAATTGAAGTCACTTAACAATCCTGAATCCTTCTCATCATATAGTCTTGTTGTAACTGTAACGATAAATCATCCTTGTGCTAAATATATTTTCTGAAGAAAGTCAAGTGTCCTGGCGGACAAAAGTCAGAGCGGAAGGCACCCTGTTCTGGTGGCTGTCCCATTGGGTATCTTGCACTTTCATAGCCCCTTAGTATAAGTCCATCTTGGTTCCTAATCTTTAAAGCGCATCTTTCATTTTGAAATCTTGATTCTTTTCTAAGAAAAATCGACCTTCACTAAAACCTCTGTAACTTTTGAACCGTAGAAGTGAAATTTAAATGTCATTTTGAAGCTAAACTCCTCAGCTTTCAAACAAACCCAAAACATTCCAATTCCTTATAGTTTGCCGTAATCGCGTTTCTCGCACACAGAAAAGTTGCCGCGAATTTGCATTTGCTCAATTTCACCACATGTAAAAACTGCTATTTCTTGCTTTTAACGACTGAATTTCGTTTCTAATCGGCCAACCATTCAACAATCATTGCTAGTGTTTACCTGAACCAAATCCAAAGCAACTCTCACTAGTTCTGAATCTCATTTAGTGAATTAAAATAATTTTAGCATTTGCCCATTCATTTCCAAACACAATTTAAAAGCAATTGATCTGTTTTAAAATCATTACTGTTCTCTCTAAGCTTGCTTGGGGGAATCGGGATTGAAACTGAAATTGTTGATTGTTATTCCTGATACCTGTGTGCCCCCATTCCATCTCTTCATATTGCCTATTGGGGGGAGTGAGTAGTAACAGGGGGAAAGAGTGATCACCTTGTCTTTGACTGAATTCATATCAAGTTTTATTTCTGTGTTGCATTCTTTCCTATCCTTGCATTTCCTTGAAGCCATACCAATTCATTCTCTGCTACATTATTCTTCCTATTCCTACTCCTAATTGATTAAAGAGATTGTTGATTATTGTAATATCACCCATTGCTGATCATTGCATAAATATTCATAAGTGTGATATTCCGATATTGTTAATATCTATACAAGTGTGATATATATATATATATATATATATATATATATATATATATATATATTGTTCAATTCTTCAAATAAACCTTTTAAATAAATAAAGAAAGAAATCTTTTAACTTTGCAAAACAACCTTCTTCTTGGTTCAGTGAGGCCGAGGTGCTTCAAAGAGAGGGGTATATAAGGGTACATCATCCAGAATTAAAAGAACTTTTGACATAAAAATATATAAATAAGGGTTTCCATTGGGCATCCCATACTAGGCATTGACTTAGTTGGAGTGCTGGGTTGAAACCGCTTACACTACCAACCCATTCGTCTGGGGATGGTAAGCAATTGAGAACTTGTAAGTCATTCCACAGTTTTTCCACATGGCCTGCATGTAGTGGATCCCCTGTCAGAGATGACTTCCTTAGGAAAACCTACCCTGGTAAAAATACCAAGTAGGGCCTTAGCAAAGGTCAGGGTGTATAAGGGACCAACAATGTCGATTCCTACCCTCTCAAAAGGACTTCCATCACTGGGAGAGGCAGTAAAGGTGCCACATTCTTGGCTCCACTCTTGCCAGAAATCTGACAAGTGTGACAGCTTCTACAGAATTTATGTACATCAGACCCCAACTCAGGCCAGTAGAAATAAAGAGAAAGCCTTTCCTTAACTGAGCAGCCAAAGGAATCTCGTGGGCTAACTGTAGGAACTGGTGTCTTGTCTCTAGAGGCACTACAAGTCTTCTGTAGTCCCCTGGGATAGACTCAGTTGGTTCACTGTAGAAGAGGCCATCTTCCCAGTACAACCTATGCTTCCCTGGCTCTTGTCTGTCCAGCTGGGAAGCTGCCTGTTGGCAAAGACCTTTAAGAGTAGGGGACTCTCTTTGACCTCTGCTGAAGTCTGCCCTCCTCAGGCCACCTTCTGCCAGTAAAGACTGCAGCTCAGGATGGTCTTTCGGATCCAGATCTCCAACAGGGGTAAGGTCTTCTTCCAGCTCTGAATCTTCAGCAGCTGATTCAACCTTTGCTGGTTGTTCCTTACACTCAGCCTCAGCTGGTGGGGCAGTCACCGGTGTGACTTTGGACAGTCCTCTTGGGATGTTCTTGTTAGTAGCACAGGAGTGCTTTTTCCTTGAGTTCTTGGGTTTCCCCTTTGTCTCACTCTTCCTGGGAATTAGAGTTAGTAGTTCCTGTGGACTGGTTGCAATAGATTCCTCTGTAACATCCTCCAGAGAGTCAGTTAAGGTACTTTCTCTGGCCTTCCTTGTCTGCTCCTGTTTCCTTTTACTGGGAGGCCTGGGGGTGCTTGATACAACTCCAAGAGCTTTTAAGTCATTCCCCAACATGACTCTCCCAGGCACATCACTTTGTACACTAACAGGTATCTTGACAGTCATGTTGTTGCACTGGATGAGAGCTGGTAGTCTAGGAAGCATTTGGGCAGGGCCTCCAGCAAGCTTAGTGAGGCCCTGTGGGTGCCATAGCAACATCCTCAGGTTTGATAAAAGATTCATCCACCACTGTAATGCTGGCCCCAGTGTCTCTAATGGCAGGGGTCTCCTGACCATTTACAAGTACACTGTCCCTGTAATATTCTTTGGTGCTATCTGGAATAAAATTATAGACATCTAAATCCCACAGACCCAGCAACACTAAAGAAACACTGGCAGAGACTCCAATGGGGTCTTCAGCCAGTAATTGAAAGTTTACACTGCCCATTTGTACTGCTCCCTCTGGGGAAAAGGCTCAGGAGACAGTGTGGACATCTGAAGGTTTACCCTTACATCTGGGATACCCTTTTATATGGTCAGTAGACCCACAAGCACAACATTTTCCAATTGTTTTGACAAATGAGGGTTTCTGCTGACCTCCCTCTAGTTTAGTACCAGAGGTTTCACTAGCCTGATTCGGTTTCCCTTGTGGCTTACCCTTGTTATGTTTGGGGCCCTCTTTTGGATTTGAGGTATTAGAATTCTCGTTGCCATCTTTCTTTTGCTGCTTCCCATCATCCTTTTTCTGAGTTGCCCCAGAATCCTTGTGAGTAGCCCTGTTGGTAACCCACAAGTCAGCAGCCTTTGCTGACTTCTTTGGATCAATTTCCTTAGAGTCAGCAAGCATCAAAAATAGATTCCAACAAAAATAGATTTCTCATTCCTTCAAAAGTGTTAACTCTGTAACCCTTTATCCAACCATCTAAGTTCTTCGAACATTCACACACCCAGGTAGCCCAAGGGGTACCATCATGATATTTGAGGGTCCTAAACCTCTTAAGGTACTGGGAAGGAGTCTTCCCAAATCTAGCTGTCAAAGCTACCTTCACATTTTCATACTCCAATCTTTCAAGTTCCCCCACCTCCATTACAGCATCATTTGCAAACTGGGGGAGCCTAGAAAAAAGCCAAGGAATCACCTGATTCCCTGTAAAACCCTGAATTCCATAGTTATATACAAAAGCATCCAACCAATCCAAAATATCAAGTCTCACCTCATACATACTCACAGCTTCTTTAGGCATGTGAGGCCTCTTAGAAGACCTAGAAGACTCTGGGATAGAACCATTTTCAAGAGACAATTTCTTCATTTCAAGAGCATGATGTATTTCTCCCATTTCTCTGAGTTTGATTTCTTGATGTTTACTTTCAGTTTGCATTTGGAGCCTTTTGAACTCTAACTCAAGTCTTGTTTTTTCAAGAGAGACACATTCAGCACTCAGTACTGGACCTGGTATGGTCCCTGTTGTTATAGCTTGAGGACCTAAAGCAAGTAGAGGTGCAGTGGGGCTCACATCCTGAGACTCCTCTGACACTTCTAACACACATTTGCTGAGGGGAGAGGGGCTATAGCTCTACCTCCCAGTCTTTGATGATTCAACAATGTCTCAATCAATTCATTTTTCTTGCCCTTAACAGAGAGAGACCTGGCTTTACACATATCTTTCAGTTGATCTACTGTTAGAATGATCAGGACTTCCTGTTTGAAGTTATCCATATTTGGCATTATAAAACAATTCCTTTTCTAGTGGTGCTTAGCCTTGTGAAGGTTATTGGAACAAAACTAAGAGCAGCACTCTCAATGTAACAGCTATACGTTATCCTCACCGCTTGCCACCAGTGTTAGGCAGAATTGCATGCAGTACCCTCTGGGACGACCACATACAATTAGGACTACAGGTGTAAGCAAAAACCAACCTTTGGTATAAGTCTGTACTACACAGTTTTGTGGTTGCGGGCTGAGCAGCCAGGCTTGTCTCAAGAGGGAATATGAGCAGTACAAGAGGTTACACAGAGGTCTTTCAATCACAGTGGTTCAAGTAGACACTTACTCTCAAGGTTTCTTGGTAAAACACTTATTATTTATTATACAATCATTTAGAAAACATTCACTGGAAAGAGGCACGTTATTATTATACACAAACACACTTCAATAGCAAATCAATACGTTTCTGAACAAATTAAGCTCCCCTGCAATAGGAGCAAAATGGCATTTCAGTCACTTTCAATGGCAGTAAAAAGATAGAAGTTAGCAGAATAGATCACAAACACTTTCTTAGGCAGTGCAAATAGTTATAGTTCACTAGAGGACTCGATTCATTCAATAGGCCTAGGCCAAAGTCAATGGACTAGTGTCTTGGATAGGAAAGAACAGTTCTTGAAGTAAACGGTAAAGTCTTTGCCAAAGTTCTCAGAAGTAGTTTGTACGAAAAAGAATCATATGTTGGGTCACAAGCTGATTAGGCCTGTAAATTGGGAAAGGTCCACAAACTTTCATCGAGAGATGAGTTCTCTCAATCGGGTTGGCACAGTACCTTAGTATGAAGCTAAAGATGCAGCTGAAGACGTTGGTTCCTGGCAGCTCCTGCAGATCTCACTGTTCCTGAGCCTCAGTCGTGGGGACAAGAGGGAGGACATCGGGGGACTCCTTCACTGCAAGGGATCGTCAGAAAACGCTGATAAAATGGAGTCACTTCAGTTCGAGTAGCTGTCCAACAAGCACACAAGCTGGTGTCTTCCCCCTGGTTAATCCTCACCAGCTTTGAGAATAGTATTCAGGTGGCTTATGAGTTGATTGGTCCCACCAACTCAAAGGAAGAAGTCGTCCTTGAAGGGGCTTCTCTGTCGAAAGGAGCTTTGGTGATTCAGATCTACAGTAGGGCTTCACCGGGTAAACCAACAGTCCAGGAGTTGCACTAGTCGTCCTCTTCCAGCTTGTCTTCGGTTCTTTCGTTCCAGTGGTCGACTCTGCTTTCCAGTCCAAGAGACTCGCCTTTTAAACAGTTTTCTCCCATTCATTCCAGCCCAGCTGCCACTCACCCAGCAGGGTGGCTGTCCTTGCCGGACAGTCAGCCAGCCAATCACGCCAGAGTGCATTTGGGTCTCCTAGGTGTCTAAGCACAGGGAGATTCGGGCACCTCCCTTACTTACTGCCCACCCCAGACATTCAGACGCCAGAGGCGGTCTTCAGTCCTGAAGCCTGCCGAAGTCATGGAAACAAAGGAACCAAACCTGGTTTGGAGCGCAGAGACAAACACTAGAAGGACCTTTCCAAAAAGAAATGGTGAAAAAAGAAGAGCGAGACCCATTTAAACAAAGGGACTTAAGGCACCAACTTGAAAAACATGGCTCCCGTGATTTTTAGCTACTAGTGTACGCGGTCGGAAAAAATCATGGTAGTTCATTGTAAAACCACTGCCACCAGCCATTTCGATAGAAAAGGGTAGCATTTGACTGCTACATGAGTGTCTAGACACAAGAGATACCAGGTAACCCCTACAGCACTCTATAGGAAGACAGTGTGTGCCTGGTCTAGGAATTTAAAAAGACTAGTAAAGTCAATTTAACCTTACATTCTCTGGGAAAAAGTAGTTTATCCCAGAGAGGGTACTTAAACCTTTGGGAAGTCTAAAAATACATCCCTGTGTCACTGCACTGAGGGTGCTGTGTAACAAACATGAAAAGATGCTTATGGAGTTATCTTAAAACTCCATAATCAAAGAACACAAGAGTAAAATACACATCAAATACACGAGAGAGTCGGAAAACAGGCTCACACTCTTTCGAGGTAAAAAAATCAAGTCCTCAAAATCCAGCAAATTTGCTGGGGGTCTCTAAGGTGAAGGGAATTAGCACATTTTTGAGAATTCTCCCTTACACATATGTTCCAAGTAAGGACCATCACCGGTGCTGATGAGTTCAAAGATGGCATATTAGTGAATTGTTAATATTTTGGCCAACAGTCACATTTTCTGCCCTCAGGATCATAAATTCTTGAATAATGTAAAACCACATTGATCCAACAATAGAACTTTGAATAAAAAGAAAACAACCTCCCCCACCAGCACTGTCTACCTCAACTCCACAGTGAAACCCATAACACACACAACCAAATACTCAAAAATCGAAAATTCTAGGTGGGCAGTGTGAGCACAAAGTAAACCATTCCGTGCCCTTGAGCGACACACAAAAAAGCATCAATATTAGGCCCTCCAGTCGATGGAATAATACAGGTTCAGAGCAGTAATATATGCAGCTCGGAAATAGGGCAGTAGTATGTTTAGGCATTCCCACGCTGTCTACCAGGAGGTCCGACAGCGACACAACTCCCTTACTCCAGAACAGAATGGCTGGGACTTGGTATCCATGATCCACGCACAGCACAACAGTCTGCCCAATCCCAGAGTCAGGACGGTCACAGGATAGGGGCTGCGGCAGTTTGGAGATGTAATAAGATACAGCCACCTTGCCATCTCACACACCTGATCCCTCGATAGCATATCAGAATCAGGATACAATAATATTATCAGTCCTCTTCCATCACATGGGATCTCGATTCTGCCTGTGTTTTCTGTGATGCATCCTTCTTTTTTGGAGACCCTGGCGGCATTGAGCATGCACTCCACGAGGTCCATATAGTTGGACAGCGCTGAGGCGCTCACCGGCTGCAACAGCACCATCCGTGGATCATAGGTGGTCCAAAATCAGAGCCCAGGATCTTCCACTCCTTTGCTCACTGTGGATCGTGGCTCAGCCATCTGCTTCCACAGGTCAGCTCCAGCATTATCATCCAGAAGGGAGGGGCTCCTCATGCAGCAGCCTTTGGTCAGGAACAGCCCATGCCACCGGCGTCCAGACCGACAGGTGACGCTGCCCCCAGCCTGACAAATGGATAACAGTACTCTCCCTCCAAGCGGGGATGTAGGCCCACAAGACAATACTGGGAAACCCCCCAGGGTCCCAGGAGTTCATGCAGGATCTCTGAGGTGGTAAATGCAGCCTCAAGCACAGGATTACTGGAAGGATTTCCGTTCGGGTTTGGAGTTCTGTGATCAAGCTGCCATCTTGGTTGTGAACAGCACCCCATCTACCTGTTTTCTAAATGTATTTGGAGGCAAATCACACTCTGTGGTGTACATTTATGAACAGTAATTGAAGCTGCGAGGAGCCGACCCTGAAGGCCGACACAAAAGACAGCTCTCCCTGTCTGGGCCCACTCCATTCCAGATGCCCCCGAGAGAAGTGCATCCACGATGGCTGCACTGCCCCTTCATCACTCCATATGTGTGTCTAAGTTGAAGCTCCACACTGTAATGGCTGCCGCAACCCTGACTCTACAGAGGACTACCTTCCCGACACCTCTTCTGATCGAGCTTGCCAATTGGCCAGCCCAACCCATATGTGTAGGGGAAACATCTCGCTGCCAGGCAAAGCAGCGAGGAGCCGACCCTGTAGGCTGATAAAAAAGGCAGCTGACCCCTATCTGGGCCCACTCCCTTCCAGATGCCCCCAAAAGAGCAGAGCAGGCCAATATCTGCCATGACCGCACTGCCCCTTCATCGCTCAATATGTGTGTCTGAGCTGGAGCTCCACACTTTAATGGCTGCTGCACCCCTGATTCGACAGAGTACAACCTTCCTGGCACTTGCCCTGATCGAGCCTGCCGATTGGCCAGCCCACCCTATATGTGTAGGGGAAACGAAGCCGCGAGGATCCGACCCCAAAGGTCAACACAAAAGGCAGATGACCCCTGTCTGGACCTGTCCGGGTGCGCATAGCAAAAAGACCACGTGCCCACATCTGTTTACTGCTATTGCACCTTTCATGACCACAAGTCCTTTTTTTTCGGGAACCTGTGCACTTTGCTACCTTTGCCAACACGCAAACTACAAGCGGAAGGTAATGAGATCAGTACCTTTGTTCCGCTCACCCTGCACCTCTATTATGTCTGCCCCATAGTGCACTGGTATTTCTCTTCCTCTCTAACCAAGCCCACATTATGTCACAAAATGCCACTGTTTTGTTCTGTAGGCAGCAAAAATGGCACACCCATACCTTCCACCAATTTCATTTTCTTATTTGATGACAGCCGCCTGCATAGTCAGTGCCGGTCCCCCCATCTGCAACATTTGCGCCTCATTACTGGACATTCAAAACATGTAAACTCTCAGACTCGTAACCATTTACTAAACCACCTCACCACTGTCACAATTCATTACCTCTAATACGTGTGTTTACCTATGTGTTGCCCTTCTCCTCTTAATCTTAACGCAAGTGGACCTATTACTAACCCTGCAAACCCATTGCTCCTGTAGCACTTCACGTCACTGGATATAGCTGCTAAAGCCTGGTTCTGCCGATGTAGCACCCAGTCACACAGGATGTGGCTTTTCGGGGAGGCGCTAGACCATTACTGCACTAGCTACAACTTACCTGCAACTTACTTATCATGACTTGTGCAGCCTTGTGCTGCAAATGCAACTTGCCTGAAATCGACCTATCATGACTTGTGCAGCTATATGCCGGATATGTAACTTGCTTAAAAACTACCGATCATGACTTGTACAGCTGCATGACACAAATGTAACTTGCTTAAAAACTACTGATCGTGACTTGTGCAGCTGTATTGCTTAAAAACTACCGATCGTGACTTCTGCAGCAGCCGTGTGCTGCAGATGTAACTTGCCTGAAAACTAGCTATCATGACTTGTGCAGCACTGTGCATTAAAAGATGGCTCGCATACTACACAAAGCATAGTAAGGCACGCATACAAATATATAAATGCTTGCATGCATTTATATATTTGTTTGTGTACCTTACTATGGTTTGTGTACTTTTTAGGCCATGACCATCCCACAAGCCACGCCCCCAAATGACCCTTACCCCCTCGATTTCTTACCACACTTAAAGCCCTCTGTACAAGTTCATGATAAACACTACAATAGCATGTAAAAGTAACTAAGCCCCAACTAAAGCCTCCATATATAGGGCGCTCAAGGTGCAGCAGAAAGCAAAGGCAGTCATTCTGAAGGAGAAATTCCTTTTATGGGACTTTTACGTGTGGACAGAGGAAGGAGACTCAATATTCACTGGAGATCTATGAGAAACATCGTTGTGTTTAAGAATGTACTTTTTAAAGCATTTTTCACTTGCATCTGCCAGGAAAATAAAAATGTTTACTGCGTAATGGGACGCCTGTGTGCCCTGCCATTAAATTCAAGCTCACGTGGGGAGTCAGGCCAGGTGTTAAGAATCTAACAGTATTTGAGATGAAAAACGTTATGATGTTCTAATGGCTCTTGTGGGTGCAATTAAATGTATTCCTTGAAAGCACTGACTGATATTTGATCTGCAACCCAGGGGACAGTAACATGATAATGCCATAGTTTACTGAACTACATACACATAAACGAGGCCACATGTCCTAGTCAATGTCAGGTGAGGGTATTTACGTAAGTCCTGTATTGACCCTTGCCTTTTTACAACCGTTTTCAAAGTTTCTATATTAAGTTATTCTTCCATATTGGAGCTCGATCTCATTTGATGGGATCACTAATACAGATCCTTTTAAAGAAATGTAATATGTTGTTTTCCTTCTGCTTGATGGTTTTTATATATATATATATATATATATATATATATACATATATATATATATATTTGTTTTTGGTTTTTTTTTCAAACCAAAAAAATGCACTTGAACAGGGCAAATCCACGGGTTGCACTCCCGAGGGCAGCTGGGAAATGGAATCCAGTCTCAGCAAGGAAAAGGCATAACAGCAGGTCCAGGCAGCACAAAATATTCTTAAATTATAAAGGTGCAACAGAAGGGAAAACCTGGATTGCAGACGACACGTTTCTCGGTGTTCTGACCGCTTGTTCACGTAGGTAGGGAATGACACAGAGGAAGGACTCCTTAAAAGTGCTTAAAAAACTCTATGCTAACAGTGCATAGAATGTCCCCATTCACAGACAAGTTCAATGTAGTAAACAGATGGCGGCCATGTTGTAACAGTAAAAAACACCTCAGTATTGGGTGTACTATAGAAATAAAGTACACACCACAGTCATCAATATATTATAAAAATGCTGTGTGATTCCAAATGTTACAGCAAGTGAGCGGATACTATAATTGCCTAGACTGAGGAGGAAACAGCGGAAAACACGGGGGAGTGACGGGGGGAGGAAAAAATAAGAAGGAATACACCGCGCTAAGAGTAAAGCAGTATATATCAAAAAATCTCGTACCTCCAATGCTGCAACATAATAACATATCATGTTTATGGATACTGATGTCTGCAAATAACATCAGCCAATTGGAAGCCTCCAAAATAGTATAATACATGCAGGCTATACTGACTACTACTAGCCTCTAAAAAAGGATGAAAAATAAAGTATTAAAATGAAAGAAGCCTGGCCAGTGAGCTCCACGCATGTATGTGTTCCATCTGCGCAAAAATCTGCACACCCGCTGTTAATCAGCCATCTCCTCAACTCAGTCATGCAACCTAGATATCGTTCGTGCAATTTACTAACTAATGTAAAAGCATGCCAAATGGTCACCTCTAGTCTCAAAAATACATAGACGCATAATCATCTTAGTCTGGATGCTGATATACATATTGGACATGTCAAACCAAATTATGCAGTATAATATCAGTATAAAGTGCATAGTGCTTTAGCAGCAGAAAAAGTGCATAGTGCTTAGCAGCAAAAAAAGGGGGGAGGGGGAGGGGATAAGGGAAAAAGTTGACCTCTCAACAGTTATAATAATGTGCACAGTGCTCTACGTTCATGGATGCACTAATGTATTCCTGAATATACTGTTTATGTAAATCATAAAACTATACAAGTGCATAGTGCTTTAGCAGCAGACAAATAATCATTTAGTATAAGGAATTTCATGCTAAGCTATTGTATATTTTATTATGTTTTGATTTGATGTAAAGATGTGTAAAGTGTATTTATAAACTGTTTCACATTAACAATAAAAAAACATATGTTGTTTACTTATATTACTACATTCCTCTGTACAAGTTATACAATTCCTTTATCAAGACAAGTTATGAATCGGCAATTGGCTAATGGAATATGCCGACGATATCCCTATGCATTCTGTTTTCAGAAACACAAATCTACCAAGCAAGGTGTGAGAGGTAATGGGTATGTGTTCTATAATGTGTGTTCAAGATCAGGCCTCGAAGTGTGAACTATTTTGGCAGTGGGTGTATTGGGTTCTCACATAGTGAACTGCAATTGTGCTGACTATTTACCAGCATTCTCATCAGTGGGTATTGTGTTGCCTTCATGTGTATGCACCCTGTGCGGTTTGGTGTTGTCTGCAGGGCTGCACCGTGTGCGAGCCCCTGCTAGGCTGAACATCATGCACACAGCTGATGCTTATTCGTCTGCGACTATACATTCCTATTGATGTCATTGCTAGCACTTTATGACCTCTAGCGCATCACACGGTCAGCCTATTTGCTGTAAAAGACTGGCCTTCTGGAACAACGGTGATTTTCAACTTTGGTTCCCAGCTCTCAGCCGCTTTCCGAACACTGCTCCATTCCCTGCATATCCTTTACTTGACTCACACATGTGCTTGCCTCCCTTTGGTGCAAGAAAATGTGGCGTGTCTTCTGCCTGGCCGTTAATATGCGCCTTACCCATAATGACCCATGCATGGCCCAAGCTTCCTTTCTGCGGTGTTTTTACAAATGGTCACCGTGCCAATACACTGAGGTGCATGTTACTGGGACTGCCGAGCTGTAAACATGGCAATAAAGGTGGTGGTACACTTTTTATGCCATTTTTAGTTCGTGCTATCTGGGGTCACTTTCGGCAGCTATAAGCATAAACTAGTGCATTAGAGTGCAGGTAGGGAGAAATGGCATATGAGGAGGGACACAGCCTGTAGGTGTTGTTTGGGATATTTTTGCCAACAACTTGAAGGTCCATTGCCATGCTAATCCCTGTGACCAATCCGACCCAGTTCATGCCCCTCCCCGCCCAAAACACCTCCTCATGGCTACAATTTGGGTACCCTTTAAACAAACCTTACCATCAAACTTTGCACTTTAAGTGCCGGCAAGTGATTTTTATAAGCAGCCTTCTGAGAGTTAATGACTTAATTGGAGTTGTAAACCCACTACGGGTGTGAAGAAAAAAAAATCTTAACCAGGTCTGCCTTCAGCCACTCAATTTATAAGCACTGTGCTTGTCCCTCAAAGCCAACAGTTTTGTCTTGTGTACAAGTATTAGGCATTTCCCACACACTGTTATTAGATGCCCAGGTACTCACGCAAAGATGCACCTGCACAATCAATGGCCAGTTAATCCCACTAAGATTGTGACTGGTAAGTGCCCTCCCCATGCCTACACAAAGCCCAAACTGTTGACATTGCCAATGTTTGTTACAGATCTGCTGGATTTTGTACAAGGGTGAAGTTGAAAAGCAGGATGTAATTTACATGTCTGGCTGCTGTTATGCCTAAGAAATGTGACTGCATTACCACTAGCAGGTATTTTCATGTTGTCAGTAATGCAATGTACACCTATGGCCTATGCCCGAATTACCCCCTGGTAAAATCAGGCAACGTCCCTTTCAACCTATTATAAATGCCTTCCACTGATGTTAATTAAGGTAGGCGTTTACACTTATCTATAGACATGCTAGAAAAGTGAAGTGCAATGGCAGCTTTGCGTTGGTCATACTTTTCCCCTTTCCACTACATGATGGAAAAGTAAAAAATTCCCCAGAAAGGCCCTGTTATACTTATAGGGGTTGCACTTGTATATGCCCATGTCTTCAAACAACACATACAAACCAGACAACCAAACGTTTGGAGATAAAAAGGTCGCACTTCATATTCTCAAAATCTTGACAGGGACCCCAGCTAATGGGTAAATCATCAACCAGAAGTTAACATGGCCATGCCCCTAGCCGCCCTTCAGACCCACCAGCAGTGGAGTAACTTTGCTGAAAAAGTTGGGGGGGACATGACATCTGAAGAAAAGATGCCCCAGCCAAATGAATGGGGACAAAATAGTGTGCCATGAAAGTTGGGGGGGACAAACACCCCTGTCCCCCCGTAAAATTACACCCATGCCCACCGGCGGCATGTTTGGCCTACTAGCTGTCGTGAGCTGTCGCAGGGTGAAGGACAAGACCAGGTTTGGGCTCCGCTTTTTCTCCCGATGGACAACCCAAGGAGCCAGCCCACTGTCCACGCCGCTTGGCCTGTTGGACGAGAGAGGACCCCTCACCCTCAAACCAGGTACCACGATCAGAGCTCATATTGTGTGTTCAAAATTGGTAATCTTACCTACATTTCCAGATATATTCTGTAGGTCCCCGTTAACAAACTATGGCATTTGACATATAAAGAGTAGTAGCATGTAAAACATAATATACATAACACATGCTTCGAAAATGGACTTCCCAAGTTGTATACCCAACTCACAATAACCAGCACACGGGATGGGAGGGTGGGTGAACGTGGTTGGGCGTTGCGGAAAATAGGGAGAAGAGCCCAGGTCAGCCCCCTTTTAAAGGGTGGCTCCCAGATCCAGGTACGTCTACCTTACGTCCCCACACTCCCCTCCCCCCAACCCCGGACGTATTTCCTTCAGCGCCAACAAGTTCAAACTGAAGTGATCCCCTCCATGCAATTCAGGCTTCAAGTGAAAATGACCCCGATTGCCTCCCTAAGCCAAGCCTGCACTAGCTTCTACTGTCTCCTGTTTTGCTTCGGTAGGCCTGACCTTCCTTTGGCAGAGGCGTTGCTAGGGTGGGGCTAGGGGGTCTATAGCCCCAGGTCTTTTGGTTGTAGCCCCGGATAGAAGAAGCTCAAGGGCTACAACCAAAAGGCTAGCTAGCCCCAAGGCCCGGCAGTCACAACATTAACATAGCCCCGGATCTTTTCCAGACCTAGCAACACCTCTGTCCTTTGGCCTGATGCCTCCTCACTACTTGGACAGTCCAACAGGCACCTGTAATATGGCCCATTTGGTGAAATGAGCGCCAGGAGATTCTTGGTGTGAGCACAGAGGACAGGCTTGCACAGTCTTCCTGCTTGGCTAATAATGATACGAATGTTAATAGTCGCATTCACGTATTGAACTGCGACTTGATTAAACCGATATTTCATGTGAGAAACCCCTCTGACAATGTCAGGCATGCTCTTCATGCGTTGCTAGTAACAGCCTTTGACGATGACCTTGCTAAGTAACAAAAATGATTAGTGCGGTAAAGCCCAGGTTGTATTTTAGAAAACGTGCTGTTAAGTAGGATTAGAGAGCCTTTATTAGTTTGAAATTGTATGGTTTGGCTCGGGAAGTGGCGATGGTTCATGCTCCTGGGCTACATGCATGACTTGGTTGATTAATCAGTAATCGTTAATGCCCTTCAATTTAGTGGAAAGTCTACTGAGGCCAGAGAAGCTGAGATATTTCTCTAGAGCTCATGGCAGTATAAATATGAAAGATCTGTCGCTCTATAAAGCTTTGGATAATTCAACACGTTTCCAATAATGATGCAGACTAGTGTGGAGGGCTTCACTGCTGTGACACCTGCACTTTGCAGTAAATCAAGTAGACTTTCCTTTTTTATTGCAATGTCGCTATGGGGAGTTTGTGATACTATGTCCAGTTGGTGTTTATTGATATGCATTATTATTATTATTATTAATATTATTTGAATTAGATCCTTTTTTGTACTGTTTCAGAAAAGGCCAAACACAATTAGAGGTCTTTCTTCTCTTAGCCTGCAGTTTCAGCTTGCTGCTATACCATTTCAGGCAGTAATGACACTGCATGTTGATCTAGCCATGCTGTGTCTTAGTTGCAGTATATTATGATACCAGTGAGGAAATGCAAATGACTAAAGACAGGTCCTCTGCTTCACAATCTTACAGGCACATGTATTTATCTTTGCATTTATAGCAGCGCACAAAGCCCTGAGGCATCTAGGCCCTAGTTACAGTAAAATAATATTGAAAGTTGTTGTCAGGTGTTACAGGTACCTGCGTACGCAGCAAAGGTTTTCAGGCAAGTTACATCTGCAGCACACGACTGCACAAGTCATGATCTGTAGTTTTTAAGCAAGTTACATTTGCGGCATACAGCTGTACAAGTCATGATTGGTAGTTTTCGGGCAAGTTGAATTTGCATCATACAGCTGTACAAGTCATGATCAGTAGTTTTTTAAGCAAGTTACATACATATTTCTGTGTATATAAAAGATGGCTTGAAAAATATACAAACCATAGTAAGGTACGCACACAGATATATAACATTTATATATTTGTGTGCATACCTTATGGTTTGCATACTTTTGAAGTCATCTTTTTAAAACATGTCTATGTTTATAAAAGATGGCTAGAATTGTGTACTTTTCAAGCCATCTTTATAAACCTTGCAATGTGTCTCGGAATTCCCATTTTCGCCAAGGGTTAAAGATGCCTCAGCGACCTGGGGAGTGGGTGGGGAAACAAAGGGACAGTAACTTCCCCTGGTGACCCCTTGCGTGAGCGGTCACCAGAGGAATTTACAGTGGCTGACAGAAGTGCCAGCCAGCCACAGCGTCGCCCCGGCCCACTTAAAGTACTGCTTGTACATTCTTGACTGGCTTGGACTCTGAGCAGGGGTGCAGCGTTCCAGCAACATCAGCCCCGAGACCTCTTCCCGCAGTGATATAACCAGAGGCGCGGACTGGCGTATAGGGAAATACACAAACCAAAAACACAAAATGCTAGTGTGGGGTATTTGTTTTCGGTGAGAGTGGGCCACTTTTTTGGACCATGTGGGCTAGTTTGATAAGTTACTTAACCATGCAGCTAGTAGTTTTGACCAGTGTTACTGAATAAATATGCTTCAAAATGCACAATTTGCATCACATTTTATCGAAAACCCCCCCATTGGGTACTACCGAAACAGTCCGTCACAAAAAGACTGACTTGGCATTTGCAATTGTGGGCCACTTTTTCATTGTTGCCCGAGACAATATTATTCCCCAGCCCGACCCTGTATAACTATCTCTATCATCGTTCAAGCGCAAATGCTTTCAGAGGGTAGTTCCAGGTGGAAAAGCTTTTCAGCAGCTCTGGCCACCCAGGCCACTTCCTGCAGCGATTTCCCCATCCCTTTTGCCGGCACACCTGGGTGCACTCAGAGAGTAGTTCCTCATTGAATGGCTTCGTTCCGATTCAATTTCCTCTGAGAGTCTAATGCAGGGTTAGGCAGCGCGAACAGGAGAACTTCCTTGATGACACATTTTGGTATGTTCAGCTAACCTGGGAATCAATTGCCAATTTGTGTGAGTTAAGTATCGGATAAACGTTTCAGAGTACGTCAGCCTCCTGATACCAGTATCCATCTTGCATCCAAATACAAAAGAATGTGCTGATTCAATTTACAGGCATGCTGCAAGCAAGATAGACATGTTTATTGGTTTTGCTGCATTTTTGTTCTTCTTGCACCACAACATTTGCGAAACCATTGCTACAGAAGAGAGAGAGAGGGAATGGGTGTTCTGACCTGAGAATATCTGGTTGCAATAGCAGCAGGCAATACCATGGCATGAAACTTACCAAATCACTAAAATCTCTTTTTCCAAACTCCTTTGCCAATCTACCCAATGAGAAGTTCGCTGACAAAATTTGCTCCAATCAGCAGCTTTGTAAGATGGATGCTGGGCTTTCCATTTCCCAGCTGCACAATGATTTCATATTGGGTTATTTTTTTGTGGACGTTTTGGCTATTTTGTGCTACTTTTCACCACAGATTTGTTATTCTGCCTTCATATGATATGATATTTTATTTGTATTGTGCTCATGCATGAGTGTTTCATAAGGCTGCATTTCTATGTACACCCACCAGATGCTAACTCTCTCTACTCCCACCCCCCACTGTCTCTGCCCCCCACTCCCAATCTCTCTACACCCACCCCACACCCATTATGTGTGCTGGTTGGTTTTTGCTTGGGCCATTGTGGGTACCTTTGACAAGTCTTACCGAGCCTGCTTTGTTCTTCATGTTTTTTGTACTCAACCAGCTACCATCAACCACCCACTCTCTATAACCTCTATCCAACTGAAACACCCTTACCCACCCTAATCCACTCTCTGCCTCTAACCCCACTCAATCCCACCATCTCTACCCCCACCTACCGATCCTATGTCCACTCTCTGTACTCCAAACAAACACCTAGCCCAGGCTCTCTCTAACCCCACTCTAGCTCCAAACAAACCCACCATATCCCCATTCTCTCTACCCCCACCCACCCTCTCTACCCCACAGCCACCCAATCTCTATCCGCTCTACCTACACACACCCAAAACCCACTCTCTCTACCCCACCTGCCTTACCATCAACCTGTCTATCACCACCCACCAAACCTACCCTCTCTACCTCCACCCTATCCCCACTCTCTCTACCCCAAGCAACCCACCCTACCCATGATCCATCTACCCCCAACCACTCAACCCCTACTCTCTCTACTCCCACCCAACCCCAACTCCGAGCCTTTAAGAACTGAGGTTCGGACCCGCTGCGGCAAAGCCCTCGCAGGACAAGGCTGCGGTGTTGAGTAACACATGTGAGCAGGAGACGCTGTCCGATTACATGTAGCAGGCTACGCTACGTCCACACTTCAAAGCCTTTAAGAACCGAGGTTCAGACCCTCTGCGGCATAGACCTTGCAGGATAAAGCCGCAGTGTTGAGCACAGGAGGTGCTGCCTGATTACATGTAGCATGCTATGCTACGTCCACGCTTCTTAGCCTTTAAGAACTGGGGCTCGGACCCTCTGCGGCAAAGCCCTTGCAGGACAAGGCCGTGGTGTTGAGCGATGCAGATGTGCAGTTGACACTTTCCGATTACACATAGCAGGATACACTATTTCAACGCTTCCAAGCCTTTAAGAACCTAGGTTCGGACCCTCTGTGGCAAAGCCCTTGCAGGACAAGGCGTGGTGTTGAACGATGCAGGTGCACAGGAGACGCTGCTTGATTACACGTAGCATGCAACGCTACATCCACGCTTCCGAGCCTTTAAGGATCGATGTTCAAACCCTTTGCCGCAAAGCCCTCACAGAACAAGGGCACAGTGTTGAGCGACAGAGGTGCGCAGGAGATGCTGCCCGATTACACATGGCTCGCTACACTACTTCCATGCTTCAGAGCCTCTAAGACCGAGGTTTGGACTCTCTGTGTCACAGCCCTCTTAGGACAAGGCCACAGTGTTGAGTGATGCAGGTGCACAGGAGATGCTGCCTGATTGCACGTAGCACGCTACACTAAATCGTACACGCTTCCGAGCCTTTGAGAACAGAGGTTCCGACCCTCTGTGGCAAAGGCCTTGCAGGCCAAGGCTGCAGTGTTGAGCAATGAAGGTTCGCAGGGGACACTGCCCAATTACAAGTAGCACGCTATGCTACGTCCACACTTCTGAGCCTTTAAGAACGGAGGATCGGACCCTCTGCGGCAAAGCCCTCGCAGGACAAGGCTGTGGTGTTGAGCGATGCAGATGCGCAGGAGACCCTGCCCGATTACACATAGCACACAATGCTATGTCTATGCTTTCAAGTCTTTAAGAACCGAGGTTCAGACCCTCTGTGGCAAAGTCCTTGCAAAACAAGGCTCCAGTGTTGAGTGACGCAAGTGTTTGGCAGCGATGGCTTAGCGGCGCAGATTGTGAGCACAGATGACATCACTCTCCTTTCTGCGACCGCAAGGTAAGAAGGTGCAGGGAGAGTTTGTACTGCTACACTCCATGCATCCCCCAGTCATGTGCCCCTCTCCCCAAGCACATGCGTTCCCCTGCAACTGGTCCTCGCACCCCCCATGCGCTCAACTCTCCCCTGCCTACGTGCACTCCGTCGCAACTTAGGCCACGTGCGCTCCCTGCTACTCAGGCTGTGCGTGCTCTCTCACATCAGGCCACACCACAACTTAGGTACTCTTGTTCAGAGGAGAATTGCCTAGCATTTCGGTGCTGACTGCCCCAGGGAAGGACAAAGACTGATATGTTTTGGATATTTCTCTTCTGTGAAAGATAGTGAGCTAAAGAATCTGGATAAGTCTCTCATAACCAGGACTAATGTCTGGCAGAGGGACTCCCAGGACCCTCCTTGTTAAATTGCATAATTTAAGTAACTTTGGGTCTTACCCAAAGTTACTAGGGAAATCCATATGTGGACCGCTTGCTCACTATTCTTAGAGAGTCAGAGCTCCACTCTACTGATGAGGTCCAACCAGACCGAAACACGTGTCTGGGGTTGCTGTTGGTACTCTTGTTCAGAGGAGAATTGCCTAGCATTACGGTGGTGGACTGCCCCAGGGCATGACAAAGACTGATATGTTTTGGATATTTCTCTTCTGTGAAAGATAGTGAGCTAATGAATCTGGGTAAGTCTCTCATAACTAGGACTAATGTCAGGCAGAGGGACTCCCAGGACCCCCTTGTTAATTTGCCCTCACAACGTAGGCCACATGCGCTCCCTCGCAACTTAGGCCACGTGCACTCTCTTGCAACCTAGTTGCGTACGCACCTTCGCATCTTAGGATCCCTGCATCCTATCTATGCTTCCCATCCCAGAGTTCTCCCTACCATCATCTCGCATCTTGGCCCCTTTATCCTCTCACCTATTGTATTGTCACCCCCTTGTGCAGTGTTTCCTTGGTCATTCCATTGTTTTGTTTTTTCTATTGTAAGTTTGCATTGTCTGCATTCCTCTATGCCTAGCTTCCTTATTTGTGCACTGTGCCTTTGTTGGTTTTGGTTTCTGTACTGTACTTTGACACAGCTTTTGTTTATTCTCTACTGTACTGACATTGGGGGTCATTCTGAGGTTGGAGGTAAGGTAAAAACGATGCCGGTAATGGATTACTGGAATCGCTTACCGCTACGGGCTATTCTGACCAACCAGACCGCTATTTACGGCATCGTAATTTACGTTGCCGTAAATAGCGGTCGAGGCACGCGCGCGCGACACAAGCCGGCATTACCGGCATGCCTTAAACCGGAGCTGATCAGAAGCCATGCGGACATACAAATAACGGCCCACTGAAGCCCAAAAAGTACCTTACCGGCATGGAGTAAATACCGGCATCTCCGAGAAGGTGTTAAGAACCCTGAGAAGTGTTCCCAAGAGCCACAGGTGCACACAATCAGCCCAGGTGGAGGCAATGGAGTCTAAAGGAGCAAACACACATACCACACCCCCGCCCACACCAAGATGATACCAATAGTAGTACCAATACTGGAGCTGGAGGCCCTGCTTGCAAGGCAGCAACAACAACAACAACAACAACAACCACAGCCCCCACCACAGAGGAGACACAGGAGGAGAAGGAGGGTGAGACAGGCCCAGCATGCCCCACCAGTGCAGCCACCGTTACCACGCCGGCAGCCACCAATCCCTCGCATCAGAGCCACCCCCTTCAACCTAACACCAGAGCAGATCCACACCCTGTACCGGCTTGACCGTGACACCATCACCACCATAGTGGACCTGATACATGACGACATAGTGAGCCTCATAGAAACACGCACCGCCAACCCCCCTCTACTGAAGGTAAGGTAGTGTCTGTGCTCCACTTCCTTGCCACAGGCACCTACCAGCACACAGTGGGGCACATGCATGGCATATCACAACCCTTATTTTCCCAGATACTGAACCAAGTGCTGGATGCCCTCCTCAAGTGCACAAAGGACTACATATCCCTACAACGGACTCCCCAGGAGATATCCGATACAAAAGTTGCCTTCCATGCACTGCGAGGCATGCCAAATTGCATAGGTGCCCTCGACTGCTCCCACGTGGAGTTGGTGGTCCTGCATGCCATGGAGGTGGCATATCGCTAACGCAAGCAATACCACTCCATCAACGTGCAGATGGTATGCAACGCCAGCAAGATCATCAGACATTGCTGTGTCCGATATCCAGGATCAACTCATGACTCTTTGGTCCTGCGGAACTCCACACTACCACGCTATATGGAGCGACATGCTGGACGACGTGCCTGGCTGCTTGGTGAGTTGCCTGACTGGGCCATGGCAGTGCACCTGGGTTGTGAGGTAGGTGGCTGCATACCCCACCTGGTTGGGCGGGGGGGGAGATGCATACTCCACCTGGGTGGAAATGTTGACACCAGTACACAATGTGCACCTCACCGAACACCGTGCCCCAAAGCAAGTGAAACGGCACATGACTACCAAATCCCACAGTGATGAAGTAAGGCTGACACCCAACACTACATGACTAACAGGTAACCAGGCCACATCCCACAACACATGCACCACTCTTCGGCGGCCCTCACACACCATAAGTGCATCCTGCACTATGCACTGCATATGCACTATGTCCCTGCCTCCAGCATTTCACCACACAGGACTGTCATCCCTGGGAGTGCATTGAAGTGAGCCTAACAGGGATACCACAATGTGTCACTGGTTCCGCACACCCATAGGAGTGCTGCAAGTAACCATGCTACTGATCAGTGCAGAATGACGAATATGCCACTGACTACAGCAAACACTCCCTACTACCAAATCTCACAGAACACAACACATCAATGATTGCAGTACAACACTGCTGCATGCACATACGATGCACGTGCAACAAGCTATGAGTGCACACCATAACCCATCTTGAAGATGTTACCCCTTCCATCATTCCAATTGCACAGGACACATAGCGGGCCAGAAATGGGGTCAATGCACCCAGGGAAATGTGCGTATGGGCAGAAATCACCTGCTGCCATGTAAGACCAGTACAGTTGTCAGCCATGAATGTATGAACACTTACCTTCATTCCCCTCTCATGCAGGTGATGGCAGCTATCCCTTGAAGCCGTGGCTCACGACCCCTGTCCGAAACCCACAGAACAGGCACGAGGAGGACTACAATCGTTCCCATTCCCGTACACGTGTGGTGATTGAGCAGACCTTTGGCCTCTTGAAGGCACGATTTCGTTGCCTCAGCCGGTCGGGTGGGGCACTCATCTACAGCCATGAGAAGGTGGCCAAGATCACCATGGCATGTGTAATGCTGCACAATATGTGCATCCGTCAGAATGTGCCCCTGCCCCCTGACATGGAACTGCTACCACCAGATAATGAAGAAGGGGAGGAGGAAGAAAAAGTGGCAGGAAAACATCACAGTGCCGATGCACAGGAGGGACGTACTGTGCGGCTATCATTGATTGGACAATATGTCCGACACACAATTCAGCAGAGGGTTTGAGGATGTCTGGACATTGGGCACTGGGTGTGGGGATACATGTTCACTATGCACTGTGCATTATTAAATGACACATGCACAATGATGAATGTCCACTCTGTTTTTTTATATGAACAACCGATGTATTTAAAGTGAAGATTTCAATGTGATAAAGAAACCCTCCACCACCCTCCCCCTCCTCCCACCACAACTCCCAAACACACCCTCACCCATCTCCCCCTCCCACCACAACTCCCAAACACACCCTCATCCCCTCCCGCCACAACCCCCAAAAACACCCTCACCCCCTCCCCCTCCCACCACAACTCCCAAACACACCCTCACCTCCCTCCCCCTCCCACCACAACTCCCAAACACAACCTCACCCCCAACCACAACAACCCCACACTAGTCCCATAGGGTCCACATAGCCCACATGTGGATGGCAGTATTGTCACTGTGTGCTCCCAGAGCCAGGGGGAGGCATGTCCTGGCGGCACATCGTATGGAGGGACCGACAGAGCGGGCTGGTCTGGGTTGAGTTGCTAGTTGAGGGGGTGTCCTCATGCTGGGGCTGTTGTGCAGTATGTGCAGCCTCCAGAGCATCTGCTATCCAGCCAAGGAGCTCACAGAGCCGGTTCGTGCTGTCCGTTATGACCTGGCCCAGTGCCCTCAGTTCATCCTGCATCTCCTCCATGGCCTGCCGATTGTCCTGCATGAAGTCAGTGATCAGGCCTGTGAGCTGCTCAGCCCACTGTGCATCAATGGCTGATGTTGTGGCCCTGCTGGGGATCGGGCTCACATGTGTTTCCGGCGCTTCCACAAGGGAACTGGTCACAGGACTGGCATGCCCTGTGTTGCTCCTTGCCCAGATAGCTCAGGTGTGTCGGTCTCACCCGAGTCACTATAGGAGACCTGGGGGTTGGTTTGGGCATCAGGGGTGTGGACAACTTCAAATGTGTCCTCCTCAGTCGCTCCACAGATGGAAATGGGGCTGTCGGCAACATCGAGGGGGGCCGTGGCTGCCAACTCCCCAGCCACACTCAACTCCTCAGACCGCAGCATAGGGCATGTGTCTGCCACCAGTGCAGGGTGGGGTGGGGGTGTGGGTTGGGGTGGAAGTGGTGCACCCTCCACGGGCCTTGCTGGAGCCGGTGCTGTGCCTCCAGGTCTTCTCTTCCTCACAGGGAGATGGTGGCCCCTGTCTTGGCCCCTCGAGGTACTGGGCCGGTTGCTCTCCTGCTCCTCGCTGTCATGCTCACTGCCTGTGGAGGTGGAAGAGAGGGACGGCATAAGCGATGATTTGAGAGCCAGCATTTGGACATGGCTACAATAGCACATTCAGATATTTGTGGGTTATCGGCATTTGGGTGGGAAACGGCACATTATTCAATACTAGTGTGGTAAATACATGCATATGTCTGTGTCACTCATGTTGGCTGGGTACTGTGCTGGCTCACATGCACACTGTTTACATCAACTGCCCTGTGTGCCACACGGAATGGGCCACTTTGTGTGGTATGTGTCATATAGGTTACGGCCTCGCACCTGGATCTAGCCTGGCTCTCACTTGCTTCGGCATGATTTAGAAGGGGGGGGGTGTCCGACCATGCCGTGACTCCTTGGCCAGACCTTAGCAGTGACTTTCATAACATTTGCGTTGGCAGTATTGACTTTGGACACTCACCTCCATCAGCGGATGACGTTGCCCCGCACTCCATTTCTCCAACCCTTCGATGGCTTTGGGGCCTATCATGGCCACACATGTCTCCTCCCACGGCATTAGTTTCATGGGCAAACCTGGGCCTCCTCCTGTCTCTAAGGCCTGGCTTCTATTAGCAGAGAGGATGCTCTGCACCCTCAGCTGCAGGTTGTCCCACCTTTTTCTGCAATCCTTTGTGGTGCGGGCAGTGTTGCCCACGGCGCCCACCTTCTGTGCCACTAGAGCCCAGATGTCTTTTTTTTTTATCACCGCCACCCTCTGCATGTCATTGCTGAAAACAGTGTCAGCATGCTCGTGGAGGGTATTTACCAGCATTTGGAGTTCATCAGGGCTGAACAACTCCTTTCGGAGGCGGGCAGCTGCCTTTTTTGGTGCTTTGGGCATTCCTCATTGATATTGCTATTTTTCCGGTATGTCGAAAGTGTGCCAGGGGTCCTGTCTGGTGAGGATGACAATGGATTGTGTTTTTAAAGATGGCCGCCGTGCTCCTTCCAGTTCCTGTGCGATGACGCTGTTTCCGGTTCTGCATTTTAACGGTGACTGTAAATAACAGTGACTGCTATTTACAGTCACCACTAATGCCGCGTTACTCTAAGGCAGTAGTGTTCGCTACGGTGCGGTTCATGCCGGTAGGGGGTTTTTAGGCCATTTTTGCGGCATGCCGCAACGTTCATTACCGGCATGGCACAAAGATTGTGCCCGCGAACTCGTAATAGTGCGCTTTTAGCGGTCTATTGTCAGCTCGGACACGCTATTTGCACCATACCGGAAATGGACGGAACTTACCTCCAATCTCGCAATGAGGGCCATTGTGTTGTCCTTTACTGTATTGGCATTCCATTGCATTGCCTGCTTTCTTTACTTCTAGGTTTCATTGGTTGTGTATTGTGCTTTGTTGATGTGTTCTGTATTGTGTCTGATTTTGTAGGTCCAGTGTTTCTTGTTCTGGGCTGCCCTCCCCTCTCTATTGTGTCCCCCTTTGTGCCTCCCTCCTGTCTGCCCCAAGTGTTACCCCCCTGCGTGGGCTCCCCCCCACCCCATGTTTCCTTCTGCACCCTCTATGGTGCTCTCTGTCTCCCATATCTTCTCTAACTGCTATCCTATCAACTATCCTATCCCTCTAAGTCTGCCATGAAGAAGCTTAAAAGGGACATCTTGGTCTCCAAACATGGCCTCCCTATCACTGATACCTACACCATTGCTTCCTTCAGACAGACCCTTACTGACATCCTCTTTCTCGTTCCCTTTCCAGGCCTATGGAACCCCTTTATGGTCTCTGTTCTCTCCTTTTTACTCATCTCCGATTAATGGTGGCAGCCAGTGGGAGGCTACCTTTGCCCCTTTCACTCCTCTAAGACCATTGTTAATGTCTACTTAAATGTCACAGTCTTGAACCAGGGCGTTCCTTCCTCATCTGCCCATTCTCAGGCCCCTCCAACACTTCTGCAGGGCATACCTCTGGCCTGTAGCCCTGCATGGAAGTCCTTCAAAGGTGGCAACGTGTTCCACATCGCTACTCTCACCTCTCGCTCCCCTGTCAAGCATTCCTCTGACATCCGCCGTCTCCTGGAAGTGCTTGATTTGAATGCACTCAGTCTCACCGAGACTTGGTTCATGGCCAGCTCTATCACAAGTTTTGACACTCTCCTTCCCGATGGCTACAATATCATCTCCGAACCCAGAACCAACCATCCCGGCTGGGGTGTAGCCCTGATTTTTACAGAGTGGATCCCTGCTTCTGTCATTCCAACACAGGACAACTCCTCCTTTGAATGCCTGGTCTGTAGCCTCTCTAGCCTTCCTGGACTTTCTCTCCAATGTGGCATCTATCTACAGGCCACCTGGTGAGGTCCCCCTCTTCCTCTCTGAGTGAGCTGACCTCTCCTCCTCCCTCCTTGCCTCTATGTCTCAACTTCTCCTCCTCAGAGACTTGAATATCCACCTGGGTGCTACTAGCCCCTCTTTGTGGCTCTTTTGCAACATCTGTGACTTTCTCTCTCTATATATTCTTCCCTCTGGTCCGACTCACTCTGCAGGGCACACCCTGGATGTTCTGATCTCTTCAGACCTCCCCTCTCTAACCCTCTAACCACTCCTCTCTCTTGGAGCGACCACTTTCTTCTTTCCTCCCACTTCTCTTTCCCTAACCCTTCAGGTCAAGCGGGCCCCACCACTGCCACCCACCTTCTCGGTCATCCGGCCCATGAAGCGTCGGTCAGTTGAAGCTTTTGCTGCTACTTTCTCTCCTCCTGCTACAACTTTGGCTGACTCACACTGTGACACAGCCCTCTCTAACCTTCATCTCTCCATCTCTAAAACTCTTGACGTCCTTGCCCCTGTCATGAGGATCCATTTGAAGTCCACATCCAAGTGCAACTCTTGGAATGATTCTGACCTCAGCACCCTTAAACGCAAGTGTAGGGCAGCTGAAAGTAAGTGGAGGTAGACCCCCTGACAAACTGGCCTGCCGCCTGCTCCAAACACAGCACAGACTCTCTGTCCTTTCAAAGAAGAGACCCTACATCCAAGCCCGCATCTCTGCGGAATCTAACAGCTCAGTCAAACATGTCAAAATCTGCAAAGAGCTCACCAATCCTGTTGCAGTCTCTACCTCTCCTGTTCCCTCCCAGGCCCTGTGCACAGTCCTGGCTTCTCATTTCACCATTAAAGCTCAAGACATCCTTTTGTTATGCGTACAGGTTCTCATAACGGTCTGCGTACGTTTCATGTAACCAAAAAACACAGGAGAACCAACCAAGCCTCAGGCAGTGAATGGCGGGGTAGATTACTTCATAATTTGGCTTTCCGAGGCGGCTGGAGGTTGCCATGGAAGTTAGGCAATATACGTTGCTAAGGAGATGCAACGTTCGTGCTGGGTCACGGCGGTGATCATGTGATCCTGGATATTTAACCCTGCCTCCATGCTTGCTCAGTGCTTCTGATCAAGCATTTTGGGGCGCTACTGGTTTCTTGACCTTGTTCTGTGACTACCTGGTAACTTTGACCCCCTGATTTTGGACCTGACCTTGATTTTTGGATCTTCCTAGTCTGTTTAGGTAACTCTGTGCTTTCTGGTATACGACCTCCTCTTTCCGCCCGTGGATTCTGTTTTGCCTACTCCTTAGTCTTGTCTCGCCCCTGTGATTTCCAACCCGGCTTTGCTTAAAGGATTTCTTTGGATAACGTTGACTTCACGTAACTCTTGTTCTTCTGTTCGTACATTCTTGTACTGGTTAACAGCCTCAGCTGCACCGTGGGACAGCCTCCGCTGCGCCGCGGGACAGCCTCCGTTGCACCGTGGGATAGTATCCGCCACCCAGCGACACAGTCTCCGCTGCACCCTGGGACACCGTCCGCTGCAACATGGTATAGCATCAGCTGCGCCATGAGACAGCCTCCGCTGCACCGTGGGACAGCATCTGCTGCATCGCGGGAGTTGTAACCACCATTGTTATACCGCGGATATTCTCGCTTATGTATTCCTTGTAAATCAGACGGAAGTTTGGTTTCCTCGTTTCATTAAAATAATATACTTCGTGCTCCACCACTTTGGAATCCCTCTGGTAAGAATTTCTGTGCAGTTACGTATTTGTTGGCAGTCTTGTTTCTTGTACATAAGTGATTGTAAAACCAGAGGGGTTGTTTGTTTTGCAGAATATTCCTACTATATCCGGCCCGTACTCAGATTGTGGTAAATCTTCTTAGGATCAGTTCTTTCACTGATCAGGTTAGTGTGGGAGGAGTGTTAGTAAATGCTTGGAGCCAGAAGGTATATTTGGATACTAATTGTGCTTCTTTCCTTCTACAGCTACATTGGTCTCGGAGGGAAATCCAAACATCTTTCAATTAATTGATCCCTCTGTATGTGTGTTTGTACCATTCAGAGGGGTACATTGGTGGGAAGAATTCTTCTTCTACACTACGGGGTCAACCAGTGAAGAGGAATTCTGACATAATCAGAAGCCTTCTAAACATGGACCCCAACGAGACCCTAGCTAACCTCCTCCAATTAGTGGCAGATTTGAGAACAGATATGGCTAATGCTCATGCCACCACTCAACAACAAATTTTGGAACTCCAAACAGCCATACAGCCAATACCTCATGCAGCACCGGCATTACCGAATGCTCCGGTCGTTGAACCCACACAGGCGGAGGCCGGGCCAGTGTATATTACGTCACAATTTCCTTTGGCTCCACCGGAGAGGTTCCATGGGGACCCAAAACATTTCAGGACATTTCTAAATCAATGTCGCTTGCACTTTTTATGTTGCCCAGGTTCTTTTCCTGACTCTCCAACCAAAGCAGCCTTCTTTTTGTCCCATCTTGGGGGTACTGCTGCTGCCTGGGCTAACCCTCTTTTGGAAGAGGGTAGTTCTTTATTGTTCGATTGTGACGCATTGATTGAAGCAATGGGCAAGGTGTTCGATACTCGATACAAAGCCCAAGTCATGGAGTTGGAATTGTTAAGTTTGCAGCAAGGGGATATGACACTCTTGGCCTATTTAGCAAAGTTCAATCAATTAGCTGCTGAGACGGGTTTGCCTGATGATAAGAAGGCCTCATTGTTCTATAAAGGACTATCCGAAGCTTTAAAAGATACCCTTTCTATGGTGCCAGTAGTTCCAGCCTCCTTTCCGGAATTACTGGAACTAGTTCTTCAGATAGACGCCTGTAAAGCTGCTAGAAAAGGGGAGAAACGTGGTGTGGCTCCTGACGTCCACATCAATCCCGTACCGTCTACTGCTGCACCAGAACCAATGCAGATTGGGGCAGCTACACAAGTTCCTCTTTCACAAGAAGAAAGAGAGCATCGCAAGAAAAACAATTTGTGTTTCTATTGTGGGTCTTCGGAACACCTATTGAAAGCATGCACCAAGAAACCCTCCCAAAAAGCAGGGAAACGCGAGAGCTCTGCAATAAGAGGAGTCCAATTGCTGAGCACTTATGTTTCCAAGGACTCCATATTAGTCCAACCTGTTAAAATGGAGTTAAATTTCAGGTTATCACAAGACAGGAGTGTTCAAGCCACAGCAATCAAAGATTCTGGAGCTACAGGAAACTATATTGTTACCATGTATGCCAAGGATCTGGGCATTCCTATCATTGATAAAGTGAATCCTGTTATTGTAAACGCTGTGGATGGATCCACCCTGGTTTCTGGAATGGTGATCCAGCAGACAGAGGATTCGGCAATGGAGACCATAATGGGACATTCAGAAAATATTTTCTTTTACCTTATAGCTGCACCACAGTTCAGGCTCATATTAGGAATTCCGTGGCTACGGTTACATAACCCTTCCATTGATTGGCACACAGGCAGTATTGAATTTATGTCAGAATATTGTGAGAACCGGTGTTGGAAGAGCAAGGTCCCAGCGAATAGTCCTTGCCATCCTCTATTGGATATTGCTTCTACTATTGGAGCAGTTATAACCAGTGTTTTGCCTACAGAATATTCTGAATTTAAGGATGTGCTTGATGAAGGAGGTGGTTCGGTTTTGCCCCCGCACAGACCTTACGACTGTCCTATAGATTTGATCCCTGGGGGAAAATTACCATCAGGTAGGATCTATTCCTTAACCCACAAGGAAGATCTCATTTTGAAGGAATACATTGATCAGTCTTTGAAATCAGGGTTCATACGCCCCTCACGTTCACCTGCGGCTTCTCCCTTATTTTTTGTGCCCAAAAAAGAGGGGGATCTCTGTCCGTGTATTGACTATAGGGCTCTCAATTCCATCACTGTTCGGAATCAATATCCCATTCCTCTCATCTCTGTGCTCTTAGATCAACTAGGTTCGTCTGTTATCTTTACCAAATTGGACCTACGTGGTGCTTACAATTTAGTAAGAATTCGTAGTGGAGATGAGTGGAAAACGGCCTTTAAGACCAGGTATGGGTTGTTTGAATACAGAGTCATGCCGTTTAGGCTCTGTAATGCTCCCGCTATGTTTCAATATTTCATCAATGATGTTTTTCACAACATGATGGATCAGTTTCGAATAGTTTACTTGGACGACATTCTGATATATCCACATCCTGTGAGTTACATATGACACAGGTTTCTCGCGTCTTACAAAGACTGCGTGAAAATAATTTGTTTGCTAAATTAGAGAAATGTATTTTCCATGCTTCGGAAGTGGAATTCCTGGGGTATGAAATAACTTGTAAAGGAATTCAAATGAGCCAGTCTAAGGTTAAGGTGGTTTTGGATTGGCCCACACCCACCTCTTTGAAAGCCCTGCAATCCTTTTTGGGGTTTGCAAACTTTTATAGCAGGTTTATTAGAGATTTTTCTACTTTGGTCGCCCCATTGACAGCTTTGACAAGCAGTAAAACAGTTTTTCTTTGGGACAGTGTTTGTGATCAAGCCTTCCAGAGTCTCAAATCTGCACTTACCAGCGCTCCTGTGCTCCAACATCCTAATCCTAACCTACCATTTGTGTTAGAAGCTGATGCTTCGGACATTGCTCTTGGAGCCATTTTGTCTCAAGAATGTCCAGAAACCAAAGGGTTGCATCCGGTGGCTTTTCATTCAAGGAAATTGACTTCCTATGAACGAAACTATACTATCACTGAAAGAGAGTTGTTAGCAGTACGGGACTCTTTCCTGACCTGGCAACATCATTTATTGGGTACAGCATTCCCTGTTCAGGTTTTCACTGACCACAAGAATCTAGTAGCTCTACAGTCAGTTAAGTGTTCTACTGCCCAGCATGCTAGGTGGCATGAGTTCTTCTCGATGTTTAATTTCACCATTTCGTACCGGCCCGGTTCATTACACACGAGGGCCGATGCCCTCTCACGCATCCATGGTGAGTCGTCTACTCCAAGTGCAGGCGGTCGTCCTCTATTGCCACATCAAGTGATCTGTGCTTGTACTTTACAACCTATCTTGCTTGATGAATTACAGGAATGGGTGAAAGAAAATCCTGCGGAAGCGGCCAGACTTAATATTGAAGTCATACATGGTCTGCCTCATATCAAGGGGTTGCTATTCCTTCCAGATGATGATACTCGAAAGAAGGCCATCAAGTGGTACCATGATTCAATGTTAGCAGCACATCCGGGTACTAAGAAGACCATAGATCTCCTACAACGGTGGTGCTGGTGGCCCTCTATGGCTAAAGATGTTGCCGAACACATTGCTTGTTGTTATGTATGTGCACAATGTAAAAGCTCTCATTCCAAACCTGTAGGCTTGCTTCAGTCTATGCCTGTCCCTGACTATCCGTGGTGCATGATTTCCATGGACTTTGTGGTGGATTTGCCTCCAGTTTCTGGTTTCAACACCATTTGGGTAATTATTGATTATTTTACCAAACTGGCATTATTCGTAGCTTGCCAAGTTCTCCCTACCGCCCCAACATTGGCGGATCTGTTTCTGAAAAATGTTTTTAGTTTTTTTGGTCTTCCTTGTATTATCATTACGGATAGGGGCTCACAGTTTACTTCTCGTTTTTGGAAATCCCTTACCGCTTCTTTTGGAATTGATGAGAGGTATTCCAGCTCGTACCATCCCCAAACGGACGGACAGATCCAAACGTCTCAATTCAACTATGGAACAATATCTTAGGTGTCTTGCTCATCATTATCAGGACACCTGGCTTTCATTGCTTTCTATGGCAGAATTTGCTTATAATAATTCTCTCCATTCATCTACGCGCGCTTCACCATTTTTTGCCTTGTATGGTAGGCATCCTAGGTCTATGCCTCTCTCTCCTGTTCTACCTGCACGTCACCCCGCAGCTTCCTCTTGCATTCAGCAACTTGTTTCGATACAGACGCAGGTTAAACTACACCTTGAAAATGCTCAGTCTAGTGCCAGACGCTTCGCTGATGCCCATCGTTCTCCAGCCCCAACGTATGTAGTGGAGGGAAAGGCTTGGCTATCCACGAAGAATTTGCTTATTCCTGGTAGAAGGGCGCTTCTCCCATGCTACATTGGTCTGTTTGTTATCACGGCAGTAATAAATCCTGTCGTCGTACAACTGTCTCTTCCTGCCAAGTGGAGAGTACACCCTGTTTTCCATGTATCCCTTGTTAAAGCCTTTCATCCTGGTACCTCTCTCCCTTCACGTCCGCCTCCACTGTCTGTGAAAGGTGAAGATGAGAATGAAGTCCCCAAGATTCTGGATACCAAGGTTTCCAGAGGTGTCAGGATGTATTATGTGGACTGGAAAGGATATGGTCCGGAAGAGAGAACATGGGAACCTGTCAGTCATATGCATGCTCCTCGATTAATATCTGAGTTTTGGGCCTCGAGGGATCGGGACCCGTCTTTAGGGCAGGGTACTGTTATGCGTACAGGTTCTCGTAACGGTCTGCGTACGTTTCATGTAACCAAAAAACACAGGAGAACCAACCAAACCTCAGGCAGTCAATGGCGGGGTAGATTACTTCAAAATTCGGCTTCCCGAGGCGGCTGGAGGTTGCCATGGAAGTTAGGCAATACGTTGCTAAGGAGACGCAACGTTCGTGCTGGGTCACGGCGGTGATCATGTGATCCTGGATATTTAACCCCGCCTCCCTGCTTGCTCAGTGCTTCTGATCAAGCATTTTGTGTCGCTACTCGTTTCTTGACCTTGTTCTGTGACTACCTGGTAACTTTGACCCCCTAATTTTGGACCCGACCTTGATTTTTGGATCTTCCTAGTCTGTTTAGGTAACTCTGTGCTTTCTGGTATACAACCTCCTCTTTCCGCCCGTGGATTCTGTTTTGCCTACTCCTTAGTCTTGTCTCGCCCCTGTGATTTCCAACCCGGCTTTGCTTAAAGGATTTCTTTGGATAATGTTGACTTCACGTAACTCTTGTTCTTCTGTTCGTACATTCTTGTACTGGTTAACAGCCTCAGCTGCACCGTGGGACAGCCTTCGCTGCGCCGCGGGACAGCCTGCGCTGCACCGTGGGATAGTATCCGCCGCCCAGCGACACAGTCTCCGCTGCACCGTGGGATAGCATCAGCTGTGCCGTGAGACAGCCTCCGCTGCACCGTGGGACAGCATCTGCTGCATCGTGGGAGTTGTAACCACCATTGTTATACCGCGGATATTCTCGCTTATGTATTCCTTGTAAATCAGACGGAAGTTTGGTTTCCTCGTTTCATCAATAACATTTGCCAGTTATACTTCGTGCTCCACCATTTTGGAATCCCTCTGGTAAGAATTTCTGTGCAGTTACGTATTTGTTGGCAGTCTTGTTTCTTGTACATAAGTGATTGTAAAACCAGAGTGGTTGCTTGTTTTGCAGAATATTCCTACTATATCCGGCCTGTACTCAGATCGTGGTAAATCTTCTTAGGATCAGTTCTTTCACTGATCAGGTTAGTGTGGGAGGAGTGTTAGTAAATGCTTGGAGACAGAAGGTATATTTGGATACGAATTGTGCTTCTTTCCTTCTACAGCTACGTTGGCCTCGGAGGGAAATCCAAACATCTTTCAATTAATTGATCCCTCTGTATGTGTGTTTGTACCATTCAGAGGGGTACATTGGTGGGACGAATTCTTCTTCTACACTACGGGGTCAACCATTGAAGAGGAATTGTGACACCTGTCCACTCTTTCTTCTTCTACCTCCTCTTCCTCCTCCTCTGCCACCACTGGCGCCTCTTTGACCATTTCTCCTCCTCCTTTCTCATCCTTTCTCCTGTTCACCCCTGATGATGTTTCTAGACAAGTCCAATCTATGAACTTCTCATCAAAGCAGGTTCTGCTCTGCTAATTAATCCAGAACCATCAAGGACCATATGGACACCATTGCTGCAGCCTTGGCTGATTTCTGCAATCACTTCTTTGCCACTGGAACCTTTCCCTCCCCCTTTAAGTCCTCCCTTGTGCAGCCCCTTCTAAAGAAGCCCTCTGCGGATACCTCCGCTCTAGCTAACTATCACCAGATCTCTATTACTCCTTTCCTGGGCAAACACCATGGAAAAGCCGGCTATCCCCCAGCGTAATCTGCATACTGAATCTGTTGGTTGTCTCCATGACCACCAGTCTGGCTTCAGAGCTGCCAGAAGCATGGAAACTGTTCTCCTCTGTGAAGACTTGATTTCTAATCTTGACTCTAACCTTCCTTCTGTCCTCATTCTCCTTGATCTATCATCTCCTTTCAACACGGTAAACCATACCATCCTGATCAATCACCTCCATGACAACCTAGGTATTACTGGTCAGGCCCTGGTCTGGTTTACCTCCTTTCTCGCTGACAGACCCTCCCAGGTCCAACTTAGGACGTTCCTCTCTACTATCACTCTCTTTACCTGTGGTGTTCCACAGGGGTCTAAACTTTCTCCTTGGTTTTTCAAACACTACCTTGCACTGCTTGCCCACCACATTGCTACATTCTGCTCTAACTTTCAGTGTTATACTGATGACACCCAGATCTCCTTCCGGCTAACCTCATTCACCTCTTCTCCTTCTCTCATAACAGACTGTCTGGCTGCAATTCAGGAATGGTGTGCCACCAAGGATCTCTGCCTTAATGCCAGTAAGAGTGAGATTATCTTCATCAGCACATCTGCACCCTCCTTTCCTCTCTGTCTCTGGCTGCTCACACTGGGCCCTCTTCCTGCTCTGCTCCTTCCTGTGAGGCAAAGAATCTTGGTGTCATCTTCAACTCCACCATCTCATTCTCTCCTCACATCTCAGACATCTCTAAGAAGTCACACTTTCAGCTGCACCTCCTCAGAGGTATTCTTCCATTTCTCACTTTCCCCCAGAAGCTCACTGTCTTCAGAGCTCTGGTCCTCTCTAGGCTGGACTATTGCAACAACCTCTTTTTAAATCTGCCTGTCTCTACTCTTTGATCTTTACAACTTATCCAGAACAGGACTGTGAGACTTGACCTTGGCCTCAAGCCCAGGGATCATATCTCTCCAGCTCTAAAATCTCTCCACTGGCTCCCTGTGGCTGCAAGTATGAAGTTCAAGACCTTTTGCATCATCCACAATACTTTCTGGGGCCTGGGATCGCACTACTTCCAACTTTCTCTTCCAAAATAATCTTCCTTCTCGAGCCCACTGCTCATCCACCTACATCTCTTGAGGGTCAGACACTTCTCCAAGCAGAGAGCGGAGTGTAGATCTCTTTCCTCTGCTGGGGCCTCCCTCTGGAACAGCCTACCTTCCTCTCTCAAACTTAAGCAGAACCACCTCTGGTTTCGGAAGCAACTCAAGACCTTCCTTTTCGTTTCCGCTTTCTCTCTTCCTCTCCTTTGCTGATGTCCCTGACTGCTCCGCACACTGGTCACCTGGCCACCCATTGAAATTCGGACACAGGCTCCTGCATGTCCAGTTGCGCTTGCACTGCCTAAAGACAGGCTCGGCTCGAGGAATTTTCATCTGGGTGGGCCAGGGTTGTGATCAGGGGGGCCCACATTCCATTGGGTGTGGGTCTAGGCATGCCTAAAACAAAGTGCCTGCATTGATCCAGATTTCCCAGATCCGTGATCCAGCAAAAAGTGTCTTCCCAGATCTGCAAAAATACATTTGCACCCCTCTATAAAAAACTGTACATAGCAAAAAGAGAAGCAAGGAAAATAGTGTTGCAACATCAATCTACCTATCTTCCCTTCCCATCTGCTCTCCCCTTTCTGTTATATCTGATCCTCCATCACCTTTCACTGTCCAGTCACCTTTCTTCAGCTGCCCTAACCACCGTTCCCATTTACCTCCCCTCCAACCTATTCATACCAGCATCCAGCATGCCTTTCCTGAACTGGCTTGGGAGAATTGAGGGTGATGCTCCTCCTCCTCCTCTGAGAGGGCTAAGCAGTGAGGCCCCCAGTGTTTGTACCATCTCAGATGGTGTCTGCCCAACAATACCTTCCTGAGCACTGTGGCTACTCCCAGCAGGCCCCTGAGGAGATGCTTGTGGTCCCTCCATCTTGTTGTGAAAGATAGACCCCCCACCCAGAATACTGAAGCAAGGTATAGATTATGTTTCCTACAAAATTACATTTTGTTCAAACTTATTTAAATTTCAAGAACAGAACATACCATGTCCAATCAATACAGCTAGTCTTGTTAATCTTAACAATATTTCGAGCACAGCAACATATCCTCCAATAACATACACATGTATACAATCCTCCCTTCACCCACCCTTTCCACAATGATCCCCTACAGTAGTCCCATTCTGAATGTCTCCCATTAATGGTTCATGTCCAAAATTACATTTTAAACACAAAATATTATATTTGTTGCATTTTCGCTGCACATTTTAATTGAGTTGAGAGTGCAAGGGAGTGCTAGGGCTGTAAGGGTTGTATCAGGAGGCAATTGACTTGCATCCCTTTAAACCATTGACTCTGAAATCAAAACTCTTCAAGATCAAATATCCAAATTTAAACAGGCAAAGGATCTTATGGAAATTTTGGAGGAAATCAATTTGAAATTGGCTAATTACAAAACCGAAATTGAACAAAGAAAATTACGTAAATTTAAGAGAGATACTTTCGATTATTTGAACGATATAGTATATAACTGGCAAGAATATTACCGTCAAAGGAATTTTAACTGTAATAAACAACAAAATACGGGCTCAACAAATTCTGACAACAGCAGTGACAGCAGCATTGGTGAACCCATACAGAGACCCACATCGGAACAAACAAGTGAACGAGACTTACCTGAAGATACCAATAGACCTAGAATACCAAAAGTACCAAGCTCTCCGATTAACAAAGAAATTGACCCCAACTCTTCAACTGGGTCTTTTTTAGGTTTAAGAGAAAAACCAGGAGAGGGAAGAAAGCTACAAACAAAAAAGAGAAACAAATAGAGGCCAATAACTTGGTGATGAACATCTCTAGTAAGTCTTTGTCAATGGAACAACTTAACCTACTTAACAAAGGACTCTCTTTTGTACCCACGTGTAACACTTCACTATTTCACGAGAAAATCTGTTTACATAGGCTGCTGAGGAAATTACGGTTAAGAATCTTTTTTCACACACAACCAGAAATGGCACCCAAATTGACTCACGACGACATGCTGGAAATTCGTCCAAAGAGTACATTTGATCCACATGTCCAAAATTCTATCTTGAATTTATTTGAGAAGAGTGTTCTACAAGATCTGAGCAAAATCAACTATAAGAGAAAAACACCCATCAATATCAAGAACCGTCAATTGGACTTAATAGATGATTTAGCCAAAAGTGAAGAAATCACTATCAAACTGTCCGACAAGGGCGGCGTGATAGTGATTATGGATACATCCTTCTATAATAAGAAATGCACTGAACCTCTCAGTGATACGGACACTTATGCAGTATTGGATAGAGATCCATTACCAGAAATCAGAACATTGATAAACAAAACTTTGACAACTGCAAGGGAAAACGAGTGGATAAGTGATGAAACATACCAATACCTAACCAACTCTTATCCGGTTACTCCGGTCTTCTATGGACTTCCTAAGATACATAAGGATAAACACGATCCTCCACTTAGACCTATTGTAGCCGGAACGGAGAGTGTATTCAACCCCTTGGCTGTTTACATTGACAAATTACTGCAACCCATCATACAAGCAACATCAACTTATCTAAACGACACAACAGATTTTTTGAATGGACTCAAAGATTTTTCAGTCGTCATTGATGACTGTATTTTATTTAGTCTTGACATCTGCAGCCTGTATACTTCAATCCCCCATGGCGAAGGTTGAGAATCGGTTGAATGGTTACTGCTTAACAATCCAGACATTCAGGATAACCCACAATTTGTCTTGGAATTACTTAACTTGATTTTATTCAATAGCTACTTCAGATATCAGGATAAATACTTTTTACAGACCTCAGGCACATTGATGGGTTCATCGATGGCACCTGTCTATGCGAACACATTCATGTTCCGGTTTGAAAGCCGTGGGGAGGAGTTTGCCAAAAAGCCAAATTAGCTAATTGCGCTTTCCAAGAAGTCTCATGTGCACATGTGTTGTGCTAAAAAACACATGCTCTACCACCTTGGTTGTTGCATGTGTTAGCTGTACAGGGACAGGGGGTCCTTAAGTCTTTAGGGGTCTTTCCTGTAATTACCTCCAGAGAGAACATTGCTGAAGCAAAATTCTTCATTTTTTTACAATTCTAACCTGCACCTGTCTATCCAGAGAAAACCTATTAAAATTAATGTTCATTTTTCATTTGGATGACAGCTAACATATGCAACAACCAAGGTGGTAGAGCATGTGTTTTTAGCACAACACATGTGCACATGAGACTTCTTGGAAAGCGCAATTAGCTAATTTGGCTTTTTGGCAAACTCCTCCCCACTCGACATAACTGTGTCCTCCCTAGTGTGAAAACGTTTTTGGGCAAAACACAGTTGAGATACCCATAAGTAGTCCCCTTTGATTTTGTTGAGTCCGGTTTGAAAGCCAACATGTATTGGAACACCATACATGGTCACCCTACATCCTAACATGGAAAAGGTTTATAGACGACATCTTCTGCATCTGGTGTGGCACACGCGAAGAACTAGATCAATTCTTTGTATACATCAACTTAGTGCATCCTAGAATTAAATTTACTATGGAAATCGGCAACCTTTATCTCCATTTTTTGGATGTTAATTTGAGAATCATCAACAACACAATTGCAACATCTGTATTTCACAAACCTAGCGATGCAAATAATCTGTTGCATTACACAAGCTTCCACCCAAGGGCAATGCTTCAAAGCCTCCCATATAGTCAGATCTTAAGACTCAAAAGGATCATCTCAGATCCAGAAGATCTAGTCAAGGAATGTTCTATCCTTGAAGGAAAATTCCAGAACAGAGGTTACCCTACGGAGGTCCTAGAAGTTGCCAAAAACAGAGCATCAGAAATCACACGTACAGACTTGTTAAGAACAAAATCTAGTACAAAGGATACTCCACTACTATTCATAACGAAGTTCTCAAGACAGAGTTTCTAGATTGCTAGGAGCATAAAGAAACATTGGAATATCCTTCATAATGATCAGACCTTACAAAAATTATTCCCGAGCCCACCGATGATGTGCTACAAAAGGGGCAGAAACATCCGAGACAAACTAGTCAAGGCTGAAAGAATACCAAAGGAAAGGCAACTCTTCTTAGCCACTAAGAAGCTAGGTATGTACCCCTGCTTGGGATGCACACATTGTAGCAACGTCATTAAAGGAGATGTGGTAACTCACCCAAGAAGTGGTCAGAAAATTAAGCTTAGAGACTACTCTACCTGTTTGTCATCAGGAGTGATATATTTGCTGAAATGTCCACGTGGGAAAGTCTACATCGGCCAGACGAAAAGACCCATAAAATTAAGACTAACTGAACATAAATCAAACATACGATGCAATAATCAATACTCACCAGTAGAACGCCATTTTAATGCTGAGAAACATTCAATTGCACAAATCAAATTTCAGATACTTTAATTTGTAAAACAACCAAAAAGGGTTGGAGATTATCAATCCCACCTACTTCAAAGAGAGGCTTATTGGATCGACAAAATGGGCTCTTTACAACCATGGGGCCTCAATGAAGACTTTACTTTAAATTGCTTCCTATAAATAGGAAACACTAGACTACCAGTGCTAGACCTATGGTTTTTGTGATGATCAAACTATGTTTTTATTATTCTATTGTGAATTCTGTGTCAAGAAGCAGCTTTGGATTGCAATTTTTGTTGTATCAGATATCATCTTATGATATGTCTCACTTATGGTTAAATCGTGTAAGATTATATGAACATTCTGCCTTAAATTAGATTTACTGGACACTTGTCCACTTTGAACATTCTCTGTATTTTGAAAAAGACATCCATTTGAGTTTTCTGAAACAAATTTATATCAGTCCCAAATAGATTGGGTAGGTCCTCGCCCCGACGATTTGACAGCATTGACATATATTGGGCTTATCCCATTTTTAGGTACAGTCATTCACTCCATTTTTTGGAGTTCTCCATATAACGTTACTTAATCTCTAATTTGGTACCTATATTTAGTACCATTCCTTGTTGCCTTCCTTTACTTGTTCCTCTTCATTATAGTACATTTGCGTCTGCCTATATCTTGCTTAATAATATTTTAGACCATCTGAGTATAGCCACTCTTCTCGTTATTAGATTAGCTCAGGACGTTATTTAACACTCCAATATGGCCGCCTTCTAATGTTACTACATCAGTCCAAGATGGCCGCACTCCGACGTTACTCACATAGTCCGTCTTTTATCATCACATCTATCATTAGAAACCAGAGAACTTGCGCCGTTTCCATAGTTGCAAAGGAAAGACGCCTTACTCCACAGCAGTTGCTGTTCTGCACAGTCCGCCTAGATGCAGGTAAGTATTAGCAGTACTTTATTATCCCCATCCCGGGATTACACATGGATTACAGATCTAACCCGTTAGTCAGGTAAGACTATTGTTTCATCATTGCAGGGATCCACACGTACACACGGACAGATGAGTTCTCTTAGTTAGTTGCTTAACATTCGAATGTGTATATAATTGGATCGCGTATCTACAGCCGCCAGCCCGCCTGCCCGAGCATCCTTTCACTCAGCGCACGGAGCATTATAACCTGCGCTTCAACAATAAAAAGTTCTTCTTAAGGACACAAATACAAGGTAATCCATATGCCGTCTGCTAGAAGTTATTAACCAAGTTGATTGCCTTATTGTAGATATAAGGTTCTTAAGGTACGCTTTTGTTATCCTTTTGTACCTGCAGACCAGTTTACGTATATCAAATTATTCATTGGAAGCATTGCTGCCTCACGTATGCCTGTATCGGAGATTGTCCATCTCTAACTACTCCCGTCAATAGGGATCTTTCCTTGACCTTCATTTACTTTTCAGGTAATTTCTTTGGACATGCTCTAGTTACCTGTCTACTGCTCTTTAGTCTTTTACAACTTTTACACCATCTTTTGTCTTTATGTTTCCTATTGTTATAGTAATCTATTGCTCTCCAAGTTGAAGTATTTTACCCGCAGAAGCGCATTACATTCCTGAAATCGCTATCTCCATTATTTTGCACTTTGAATTTCGGAAGACACTGTTTCTATTGGTAAACAGAACCTGTTTATTCTTATCCATTACTATCCCTACTGTGGGCTATACGGGTTTTTAGAACTAACATAATACCTTAATTTTCTCCAGTCACGGGGTGGCCATGTAATTTGACTGTCAAATCGCGGTGTAGAGTGAATCCCCTTTGTAGATATAAATAATTTTACGGTACAAAATTCAACTGGAACCACTTTATCATGAATAATGATTGAATATGCCCACTCGGTATAGGGCACACTAAATGGATGTTCTTTTCTCTTTCTCTTTATACTATGTGACACACTAAAAAATGACACAGATTGTTTTATTGATAACAATGAAATATACAGCTCATGTACTACATCATATGTTAACATATCTTTTACAATTATATACAAATGTTCCTTCCTTTCTTTTTGCTTTAAGAATTCGATTTTGGCCTTTTGAAGAAGAGGAAAATATCCTCGAAACGCATCGGCTCTTGAATTGAATTCTACCACCTTTTCAAATTTACTGTGACCTGTTGATGCAAATTTTGTTTGCCTCTCTGCTTGATATTGTTTTCTTGTGTTTTTGCGAATGAACATTGACTATATATTTTATAAATTCTCATTCTGTTGGACAGAATTGAATTGTCTGGTTTACATTCTTTTCCGATAGCAATATCTAAATTGAGAAGTGGACTTAGTCCACACATTTGAACGTGTGCAGGGGACGGGAGGGTTCCTAGACTGAATCCTCTGCCCTTTTGGTTGCATCAGGAGGCAGACAGTGCTGGTTCAGGGGTTTGCGGTCTCCTAGTATCGCTCCTGGTCGGGCATGCCTCTGTACATCATTGTCTGGTACATACTGGTTATAATATGCAATTGTCCATGATGAGTCTTTGTTTGATGTGTTTACTATGATTTGCTATTGAATGACACAATTGTGTTCAATAAATGTGGCACGGATATTTTCAAAGTTAGATGTGTGTGTGTCCTATTCCCTGTGCTGCCCATCTATTAAACCATGAGTGAGACTTTTTGGAATAGCTTATAATGCAAACTGAATCACTTCTAGGGGCACCTAATTTTAACAGGTAAGGCATAGTGAAATAAAAAAATATTCCCAGGATCACACACTTTGGTCAAGCGGTAAAGCCATAATTTGAGCACAGCCTGAAATTTGGATACTTGACCACACATCTTCTGAGCTCAAGTTTAAACAAATATGTGTTGAAGTTTGGCTTTTAATACCTAAAATAATACTAAATTGTATACAGATTACTTTTAAAAAAATGCACAAGTCACATGATAAACCTACCTGACAATGTATTACTTATTGTAGAAACATGTTGATGAAAAGATTCATGGGGGCAATTTGTTTTGAATCCTAAATTGCACGGATCGAATTCTCTGGTTTGCACTTTTTTGCAAAAGGTGCCATTCATTCATTTTAATTGTTTTCACCGAGTACTGGAAAAGTAAAGAGTACAACACAGGCAAAAATTGCTCTTTACTTTACGACTACGTGTCTGAAAAAGTGTAAATCACTTCCACAATTAACGACTGTGGGAGCCATCCACAATGGATTCCTTTGGACTCTGCCTCCTTTTTCCGGTTGTAAAAGTCAGACATAAAAATACATGCTGGTGGAATACCAATCAGATTTGGCAGGGGAACCTTGTTAAGTCTGATCTGTTCTCCAACTTCACCTGTCAAATCATACAAAACCCTGCAGCTCATAGTATGTGGAGCTACTTGCATTTAGCGCCACTTCTTCCACTCCACTTGACCTGGAACATGTTCCCCTATGACTCTTGCTTTATTTTCCCCATCATGAGTGGAAGCCTACAAGCCCCAGCATAGCAATTAATGAGAATTTAGAAACAATTTCATACAGACACAAAGCGAAATGAAATGCATGACAAGGTTATTGTTTCACACAGCTTTTTCTGTATCCTCTTAATTACTAATCACCCAACAATCACACTTAAATAGCTTCTTAAAACCCTATATAATTTTTATTAAGTGCCACAGCAATGGGTACTGGCTTGTTACCTTTTCTCATCTCTAATCACTTCCTGTTGTAAATAATCTGCCTCTAAGACACGTTAAAAAGATAAGATCTCATTGGTAGGGCCTGATCAGTCCTGCTGTTTGTATTTGACGGGAGAGAGTAGAGCGGGGTGGGGGGCACTGGCATTTGTCCCTTGTCCAAATGTTAAATTCACCTCTGACTGCACTCTATAGAAAATATTGAAATACTGCTTTTTAGTTGTAAAAGATGTACACCTTTTATACTTTGCCCGCAACATTGAAGAAAACACTCTTCTTTTTTTGTTATTTTACAGGTGTTCATGTTTCATTTCCAGCACTGCCTAAACACCCAGCAGCCAGGGTTTACATCACACTTTCCAAACAAATCCCACAACACACATGACATATTCTGTTTGCATGCAAACTCTGTAAATGTACTCAAACAGAATGAGGTTATCAAGTCAGTACTTATCAGTTTGAATCATGAAACATTCTGTCAGAGTAGACTAGGCTTCCAAACAAAGGTGCATTCTATTTAGGTCAGAGCCCCACTGGTAAGTATGCATGAGAAGATCTGAAACTGGTCAATGCCTGACAACCTAGCCTTATCCTTATCAGGTAGGGCCTTGTTGGACCAGCTCAGTTAGGTACAGCTTAATTCCCTAGTCGTAGCAAGCAAGAGACCCACATCTGGGCATATACACATTCATTTAGGGAGACAAACGGAATCCAACATGCATTGGCAAAGACAACAGTTCTGGTTTTTGATTAAATATGGATAGGCATTTGCCAGACACTGCCATAAGGGTACTACCTGGCCATAAGATGAGAACAGCCGGATAATGGTGCCAGTAACTGAGCATATGATGGCATTGACTGGCAAATGTCTTCTAATACCTATATACAAGCCATAACTGCTGGCTTTGTGATTGCTTGTTTAAGATAGGACGGAGAGCAAGTCACAGAGGCATTGACAAAAATCTTGCTTATAAAATCAACAGGCTGAAGACACACATTAAGAGAACTGCACTACACCAGGCGCCCATTTATAGAGTCAATTAAGAAATTAAACACTGAAAAGAATGCTTAGATATAACACTGGCAGGGCCTATACAGGAACACGTTTGGTGTTACTTTAAGATAGAGGTTGCTCAAAGAGTTCTAGAAAGCTTAGGTTTTGGTAGTGGGGCATTGACATAGCCATGGCTAGTTGTTAGGTGTGTAATCGACAAGACACACCCATAGGATGTGTGTTTCTCCTCACATGTTATTCCCATGCTATCTGTGTTCCACAGCATGCGTTCTGGTTGTACCTAGTATCAATTAGAACCACGGTCATTGCTCTGACCAGCCTTCCATACCATCGTTTGAATATCAGCCTTTGCCCTGTCACTAATTTAGCAGGCGTTAAAATGCAAGGCGCTAACCCGCCTTGCTGCTAATTACGGCACCGTAATTTACGGTGCCGTAATTAGCGCCTTCCCCACTCCGATTATGCCCTATGGGGCAAAAATGGGAATGGGAATGGGGAAGGGTAAATGGGGAATGGGGATTTACTGCCCCACTCACCTTGGAATGGGGCGGTAAATCCACCATCCACCATGGTGTAAACAGAGTTTAGAGTAAGTAGGGAACTTACCGCCTGGGTTGTAATGAGGCCCTATGTTTAATGGTTATACACTACTCACTAATGGGGTGAGGTAACACTAAGCAATCTCTTTAATCACAAGGGGAAATAGTGAGCAAAAACAATGCAGCACAGCAATAATACTTTTGTGGGTGTGTTCAGATCAAATAGCAATGTGGTTACTATTTCCCCCTGCACATCCCTCAACCCCCCAATATGCATTGTAGAGGGATAGTAGGAGAGAGAACAGGTTTCAGGAATGCAGAATTCTAGCAAATGTCAGTCCCAATTTCCCCCCAGCAAACACAAGAGAGAAACAGAATTGATTGGCAAACTGTCAAAATGGTTTTCAAAGTTGTCTGAGAATGGATTGGGTAAAACACTAAATATGGGCAAATGACTGCAATTGTTTAAATTCTAATGGGAGCTGCTTTATATGGTTGCAGACAAACACTAGCAATGATTTGCCACCAATAAGCAATGTGCAAACTGAAATTTGAGGACGGGTGCAATGAAAAGCTGTTTTACATGTTATAGAAATTTCCTAAGGCAAGGTTTGTGGCAAACTTTTCTGCACGCAGTAATCTCGATCGCGGGAGAACTATAGGGATTTGAGATGCTTTGGTTCTATGGAAAGCTGTGCATGTTAGCTACAAGCAGACATTTAAATCTTGTTTCTAGCATAAAATTTGAAGAATTTATGGACGTTTTTCGTGGAGGTTGTTTTTTAAAAATATGCACCAAAATGAGAAAACAGGGATGCGCTTTCAAAAGACAAACAGGATTTCTTTATGATATGATATAATATGATATGGCATTTATAACGTGCCTATACACAAGTGTTTCAAGGTGCGACGAGGAAGGGGAGGGGAAAACAGTGGAGAGACAGACAACGATCCTACTAGGCCATGTGTCATTCAGATCGCGCAAGCGCAAGGGTAGGGAGAGAGGGAAAAGTGCCTGGGGGAAGTACATGTACATATATAAATGCAAAATAACATAACAGCATACAGGAATAAATACGATGGTAAAGCGGCCTGTTGGTGGCAAGTGCAGAGTAGAGCAGACAAGTGCTGGTGGGGGGGACTGTAGGGATACAGAAACAGTCCCTAAGTGCAGGGGTTTCGAGGGAGGCAGGGCAGAATCAAAGGGTGGGACCTAGCACCAAGGTCAGAAGGGTGTTCAGGTAACCAGTGCAGATTCGGCAGGGAATTTCAGCAGGGGAGAGAGGCAGAGAAAGCAGAAGCAAAGAGGAAGGTTTTGAGATGTTTCCGGAACTGGAGATGGTTCTCCTCAAGTTTCAGGGAGGCAGGAAGGCTGTTCCAGAGGGAGGCCCCTGCCGAAGAGAGAGATCGACCACCAACTCGTTGCTTGGAGAAGCGGCTGACCATGAAGGAGTTGGAAGCAGATGAGCGAAGAGCCCGAGAAGGAAGGTATTTAGGAAGAGAGAGTTGAAGGTAAAGCGGCCCCAAGCCCCAGAAGGCCTTGCGGATAATGCAGAGGGTTTTGAACTTAATCCTTGCAGCCACTGGGAGCCAGTGCAGAGATTTCAGTCCTGGAGAGATACGATCCCAGGGCTTGAGACCAAGGACAAGTCTTGCAGTCCTGTTTTGGATAAGTTGCAGAGGGCGGAGAGTAGAGGCAGGCAGGTTTAGATAGAGGCTGTTGCAGTAGTCCAGCTTAGAGAGAGAGGCTCTAGACAAGGTGAGCTTCGGGGGGAAGGAGAGTAGAGGAAGAATACCTCTGAGGAGGTGCAGCTACTAGTGTGACTTCTTAGAGACATCGAAGATGTGAGGAGAGAAGGAGAGTGTGGAGTCGAAGATTCCCTTTACACTAGGGAATGACTATGAAGAAGCAAATACTACACGGGAGCACAGCCACTAGACCAGGACGCCTATGGATCAAGTTTTTGCCTGCCGAGGAGCTTGCCTTCTTCAGATGAAATATATCAGTGCAAAGATATGTTTCACAATACTATTACAGAAGGAAGGTAGTAGGGATAAGATAAAGAGTTCAGGCAATTCAAAAATATTTCTAATCATGTAGTTCTGAAGACACGATAGGGTGGATTTGGATAGGGATTGCTATGGACAGTACATAGGCTAGTGACTCAGTTCTATACTCTGGATACTCACTATATGTATTTGAACAGAACCGTCAGGAATTCTGGTCAGACAAGATTTCTGGACAGGAATTCTGCTGGTTACACCGGACTGGGACAGGCTGCTGGGCACACCACCTTATAGGACTGGGTCTGCAATCAGCCTGGCGCTCTGGTCACCGCAGAACAGGACTGGATAGGATTGGCACAGCACTGCACAGGATTGGGTTTAATCTGCCCTGGTTCTGCAGATAATTATTTGGCAGGCAAGCAGTTACAGCACAGCCCAGCTGTTTTCTTTGATGTTCCCCTTTGGTGGTGGGATTCTAGTTCTGGGAATTCAATGCCTAGTTGAAAATGGTTCAACTAATGGAATGGGCCTTTCTGCTTGCAAAGTTTCTGGAGTCTGGAGCAAGGAATATGGATGAATCTTCTTCAGGGTGCTTCGCCAGCAATTGGTTAATGGGTGAATCTGTGTGTGTGTCTAAGTCCTCAGCTTTCTCTATTTATGCATTTGATAAAGGGGTCTGTATGCTGGATTATCCTACGCGTTCCCCCTAGGCTGGCTATAGGTTAGAATCTCCCCTCTCCCTTGATTGGAGGAGAAAACAGGGTGTCACCATGATGGTGTGGGTTTATGAGTCAGAGAATCCTCCCTTGGCTTTTGAACATGAAATCTATTTTTAGTATAATACATATTTACATTTTTGCAAACTTTACGCCCCATCATTGTAGGATCTTGTGCAATCGGCTTTTGACAGAATTCTGCCCTTTTGGGCCGGAACATCTAGTTTATCCAACATTTTGTACAACTGTGTGCATTGTATCTGGGCATAAATGTGTGGAGTTTCATGCTTTTGACAAAATTACATTTGGTATAAAACCACAATTTCTACAGTTACTTCCCAGAACATAGTTCTGGCTCCTCTTAAAATGTGCAGCCAAAAATTAGGTTCAGAAGTCCGGGGTTTACATATTTTTTACAATTGAACACAGTAAATTATCAGTCTTTTTAGAAATATGCTTTTCGGCCATTATGAATCAACAAAAGTTGTCTGTGCCCGCCTCGTTCTCCTTCGTGCAGCTCAGAAGCTATCTCTGCACCCTTCCGTCTGGCACAGGCCGTTTGCGGTTGTTCCTGATTAGCATCTCCTTGCCTGCCTTGGAGGAAGTACAGCAGCCCGAGTTCCCTCCTCTCTTAATCAACACAAGGGTGTGAATTCCTGGTCTAGAGAGCAGAAGGGAGGTGCCTGGCCCTGTGAGGAAAGTTGTTTGTGATTTTGGATTGGAGTCAGGCTTGATTTAAATGTCATTTGTTACATTTTTCTTTGTTTAAAATAAACTTGCAATTTTCAAACAAGCAGCTAGAACACTGATTCCAGACTCTAAACTATGAAGTTTAAATAGTTACAAACTACGTTACTCTTGATAACAGGTCACTTAGATTTCAGACATTAGATCATAGTGGTACAAGTTTACAGTTTTAATGCAGGCTTTTGAAACAGTCATTCAGGCGGCCGCTGGTACTGCGCCCAGATTTTGACAGATCCCACAGGCAGGCAAACTTGTGCTGTGGGTATTTTGATGACCAATTCAGTTTTCCAGGATATTGTAATTTCACAATGATTTCTTGAATTCAGTAAAATGTGACACCCAGCAAGACGATTGGATGTTTGTGGTTGTTTTGTACCAGCATTTTGTATTTTCAGCAACCAAGAAAAGATTTAAAATGTAAGATTTCGGATTTCTTTCAGCAAGCACTGCTTTTCATGCAGGCTCCATTTTTCCTTGTTGTGAAGCCCAGTGATATGTTTCAGGAGTGCGGTCTCCATTCCACCACTGACAACATGCATGGTAGATTTGGCAGCCATCTTTCTGTGCTTTGTAGAGCACAATTTCCATAGGTTTTGGTGCGCATAGGGGTTTTGCGGCCATTCTGATGATTCTGGCACCACCAGGACACAGTGATGCCGCAGGGCAGAGCATAAGTGGGTTAATACATCCCACACTACCTTGGTTACCAGTGGAGTATAACACCACTGACATGACCTTCTTTCAACGGGGGCCAGAGGCTGACTGCGGGAGGCTTGGGGACCCCGATCCCCCTGCTTGAGCTGGGCCTGCTTAAAGAGCTCCTGCAGCACTTAAGGGTATGTATCTGCAACCCTACAGTCCCTTGTCTCTCTGCACTTATGAGCCACCCTCTGGCAGCATTTAATGAGTTACCTTCACTTCTCCCTCCCCGCTCCCCTCGCTGGCACGTCTTGCCTTCCTCCTCCCTGTACTTGCATGAACTGAATCACACAAGGCCTAGTAAGATTGTTGTTGTGTCCTCCTTCTGTCCTCCCCTCCTTGTCCTATCACACTTAGAAACACTTGTGTACAGGCACATTATAAATTACTTATATCATATCATATCACTCTCGCTTCCCCCAATCTCTCTGCCCCCAGCCACCCACCCATACTATCCCCACTCTCTCTACCCCCACCCACCCTACCCCCACTCTCTCTACCATCACTCACCCACCCTACCTCGACTCTATCTACCCCATCAACCTTGCCCACTCTCTCTTCATACACAAACCCAGCCTACCACCAACCTCTCTACTACCACCAACTGACCCTACCATCACTCTCTGTACCCCCAGCCACCCACCCCAACCACCCTCTCTCTACCCCACCCACCCTACCATCACTCTTTCTAACCCCACCTACCCTAACCTAACTCTCTGACCCTGCCCACTCTACCCCTACCCTCTCTACCCCTACCTACTTACCCTACCCCCACTACCCCACCTACCAACCCAATCTCCACTCTCTACCTTTATCACCCTACCCTCACTTCCTCTACCCCACCCACCCTACCAACACTCTCTCTAACCCCACTCAACCTACCGCAATCTTTGTACCTGCCCACTGTAGCCCCACCGTCTCTATCACCACCCACAGACTCTATCCCCAATCTCTCTACCCTCACCTACCAGCCCTATCTCCACTCTCTCTACCCCAACTCACCACCCTATCCCTAATCTCTACCCCCCCACCAACCCGCACTTCCTCTCCCTCCCAACCCATACACTCTAACCAAATTCCCTCTACACCAACCCGCCAACCCTACCCCCACCTGTTAGGGTGAATTCTCAAGAATATGCTAATTTCCCTTACCTTTTGAGACCCTCAGCAACTTTGCTGGATTTCTAGGATTTGATGTTTTACCTGGGAAGAGAGTGAGCCTTTTTTACTACTCTTCCATGTATTTTGATGTATGTTTTACTTTTGTGTTTTTTGGTTATGGAGTTTTAAGACAACTCTATAGGCATCATCTTTTTCTGGGTGTCACACAGCACCTTCAGTGCAGTGGCACATGGATGTCTTTCAGATATCCCAAGGTTTAATTACTTTCTCTGTGACTGACTACTGTCTCCCAGAACATGTAAAGTTAAATTGACTTTACTAGTCTCTTTAAAATTACAGACCCAGCACACACTATCTTAATATAGAGTGCTGGAGGGGTTGCCTAGCATCCCCTAAGTCAAAACACTCATGTAATAGTCAAGTGTTACCCTGTCCTGTTTTAAATGTCTGGTGGCAGTGGTTTAGATCAAACTACCATGTTTTTCCCAACCGCGAACACCGGTAGCTAAAAATCAGGTCAGCCATATTTTTCAATATTGCGCCCAAGACCTATCTGTAAAAACAGACTCAGGTCAACTTTTTTCGCCATTTCTTTTAGGAAAGGTCCTTCTTGTGTTTGTCTCTGCGCACCAAACCAGGTTTGGTCCCTTTGTTCGTTGGTCTTTGGCAGGCTTCATTGCTGAAGCCCTCCTCTGGCGCTTGAGTGTCTGGGTTGGACAGGATGTGAGGGAGGTGCTTGAAACTCCCTGTGCTTAGTCTCCTAGGAGACCTGAATGCACTCTGGCATGATTGGCCAGCTGGCTGTCTGGCAAGGACAGCCACCCCACTGTGTAATTGACAGCCAGGCTGGAATGAATGGGGGAAAACTTTTTTATAAGCAGGGCTCTGGGTCTTGGAAAGCAGAGTCGACCACTGGAACGAAAGAACCGAAGATGAGCTAAAGGAAGAGGACTGCTGCAACTCCTGGACGACCGGTGAAGTCCTGCTGCAGGTCCAAATTGCCTGAAACTCCATCGACAGAGAAGACCTTCAAGGTTAACTTCTTCCCTTGAGTTTGGTGGTCACAACCAACTCGCAAGCCACCTGGAAACCGTCCCCATCCTGGTCGAATTTTCTTCAGAATGCTGTTGAAAACCAGATAGTCAGGGGGAAGGAAACCAACTCGTGGACTTTAAGGCACTCACACCTTAAACCAACATTTTGCCAAGCTTGTGGCCTCATCCCTGGGCAGTGGAGGAACCTCCTGGCATCCTCCTTCTTGTCCCCACAACTGAAGCTCAGGAACAGCGAGATCTTCTCAAACTGCCAGGAACAACTGCATCAGCTACAGCTCTTCTTCACTTTAAAGGTAGTCTACTAACGCGGTCCGGAAATCTTTTCAGCCACGTTGAGAGTTTGTGAAAATTCCCTGACTTCGAAGGCTTGTCCTTCCCTAAACATTTGTCTAACTTTTTGCCTGACCAAATTCTTCTAAGATCCGTGGCAAAGACATAACAGTTTACTACCAGAACTGTGCTATCTTATACAAATACTCTGAACCATTGACTTTGGCCAAGGCCTATGAACTGAATTGCTGGTTGTCGTTCACTGAAACCCTTTGACCTGCCTATGAAAGTATTTGTGCTGTTGATTCCTATAACCTTGTCTTTTTACGCCTTTTTGAAGTATCTGAAGTGCCATTTTGCTCCACTTCAGGGGAGATGAACATGTTCAATAACTTATTGGTTGTGTATTTGTAGTATATTAGTCAATGAAATTGAGCTGCTCTTGCTAGGGAAAATGTTTTCAAAATGACTGTATAAATAAATGTATATTCTTTTACCAAGAAACCTTGAGTGTTTGTTTCAATCACTGTATTTGTTGGTCCTGTCTGTAACTTGTTCTACTGCTCACTCAACTCTTGAGATAAGTCTGGCTGCTCAGCCACTGCTACCACATAACTGTGTAGTACAGGCTTATAGCAAAGGTGAAATTGTACTGACACTTGTAGTCTTAATTGCATGTTGTGTTCCCAAAGGGTACTGCATGTGATTCTGCCTAACACTGGTGTACAGTGGTGAGAATAAAGTATACTTGTTACATTTAGAGTACTGCTCTTACCTTTGTTCAAATAACCCTCACAAGGCTAAGCAACACTAAAGAAGCAATTGTATTATCATGACTGATATGGAAAGATACCGACAGGAGACCCTAGTCACTTTAACAAATGATCAATTGAGGCATATGCGTAAAGCTATGAATATCACTGTAAGAGGCAAAAAGGTTGAATTGATAGAAAAGCTGTGGAATACCAAAGTCTGAGGAGTGGGTCTGAAACCCCCACCCCGGCAGCAAATATGGAAAATGTTGATGAGGATGATAATGTTTCTGAGGGTTGTTATGGATGAGTTTGATGTGGCAGAGGAGTCTCACAATGTAGGCCCTGTTTTGCCTCTACCTGCTCATAGGCCTCAACCTTTGACCACAGGGACCCCATCAAGTCCAACACTAGATCCTGAATGTATCTCTTTGGAAAGAATGAGACTTGAGTTAGAATTTAAAAGAATCCAAGCCCAAACTGAAAGCAAACATCAAGAACTTAAACTCAGAGAAATGGAGCTGAATCATGCACTTGAAATGAAGAAGTTGTCTCTTGAAACTGGTTCTCTCCCAGAGTCTTTTAAGTCTTCCATTCCTAAGAAGCCTCGCATGCCCAAAGATGCAGTAAGTATGTATGAGGTTAAGCTTGATATTTTGGATTGGTTGGCTGCTTTTGAATATAACCATGGGATTCAAGACATTACAGGGAATCAGCTGATTCCTTGGCTTTTTATATGGGGACATTATTATACATGTACAGGAGTTTAGGAAGTAATACCATTTTTGCCAGTGTGATTCGGGCGGCCTGGGAGATACAGAGCCTTATCCACACCTCTTGTTGAGCTTGACAAACGGCTTTCTTTAGGCCATCAAATGCTTGAGTGCACTCCTCATTCCACCTGACCGTTTTGGGGAATGTGAGCGAGGAGACCACATTCAAGGGGGAAGCTATGGTCCCATAGTTCTCTATGAAGTTCCTATAGTACCAGTGAGGCCTAGGATTGACAAGTCCTCCTCTGTAATAGGATCATTATGGATGCTCCCCTGTTCCGGATCCAGCCATCCCAGGGCAATTTCATTTAGATATCGCAGTAATGCATCATGTCTGGGTGTGGGTGTGATGCATACAGCTGATCATAGAATTCCCAGAATTCTTTGTTAATCCCCTTAAGGTCTTGAATGCGAGTCCCTTTTCGATCTTCATTCTCAGCTATGCTGGTAGGGGGGTGCTACCTTCTAATACCCCAGGCCAGTGTCTTACTTGGTCTATCGCCCTCTCCGTACTTAGCCACTAGTATTGTGTCCCATAAATATCTATCCTCATCATTTGCCAATTCACAAAGTTTCTCCCTATGTGTTCTCAGCTCCTGGCAGAGTTCGGGTGTGTCTTGAGTGCTCTGCTGCTTTTCCCCCTCTCGTATAACGTCCTCAAGCTTTCTCATGGATCTCCTAATAGTCCTCAACACCCCTCCTTCCTTAGATATACAGCGTTCACGTATATATACTTTAAAGACCTCCCAGATTGTGCCCGGGTCTTGGACCGACCCCTCATTGGCTTCAAAAAACATATCTATGTCCTTTTCTATCTCCGTCCAGAATGCTACGTCTCCAAGGGCGGCAGCCCTGAAGCACCAGCGAAGTAGGATGGATGGGCAAGTTGTGAGTCCGAATCTGACCAGTAATGCTGAGTGATCAGACAGAGTCCGGCGTAAAATAGTCGCCTGTGTTACCGCTCTGAGTATAGGGGTTGAGGACATCACATAATCTATCCTAGATGAGTTCCCATGCACCCCTGAGGAAAACGGATACTCCTTATCACTAGGATGTAGGGTACGCCATATATCGTGTAGGTCATGTGTTTGCGAGATGCTAGACCATGCTTTAGTTGCTTGTGGAAGGGTCAATTGTGTCATCAAAGCTCTATCCATTTCTAATGTAAGGGCCAGGTTGAAATCTCCAGCCCATATCGTTTCATACCCGGAAACCTTATGTATGTGACTTGTGCATTGATGAAAGAACCCTGGGGAAATATGTATTTGGCGCATAAACATTTATTATCAGGATCCTGATTCCCGGTATCTCCAGTATTAAACCAGTATTAAGTACCTCCCCTCCACACCCCTGATTTGCTCGTGTAGTCTGCATTGTAACAATCTATGAATGTATGCAGCAACCCCTCTGGAATGGGAAGAATAGGAGGATCCTTACCTATGAGTGCCTATCCAGCCAGCCCACAGGGGGCAGTGCCATTGGCTAGATGAGTCTCTTGTAGACATAGTATATTCACCCCATCATTTCTACAATAGTTAGATATGAGTCGTGTCTTCTTTTGGTTGGTCATCCCTCTAATATTCCAGGACAGCACAGACACGTTCGTCCCAGAGTTACTTCCTACTACGGTCGAGGCCATCTAACCGGCGTAAAATAAATCTCACATTTCCCCCCGCAAAGTGAACATACATCTTGGGCTCTTTATCACCTTGCTACAGCATAGTCATACTGATCACAGTGAACTTCTTAGATCTTAGTCCCCAAACTAGTATACCATTTAGGCCAGTACATAGGCCTGCCCCCTCCCCATTCCGTCCCATGCCAGAAACAAGAACTTACCGGCTCCTGCTCCGCCCCCCTTCCCTTAACAAAAACCATAGTCAACATGAACAATCCGCAGTGGCTGCGGTTAGTGGGGCGCAAGCGGCAGCCAACGTGCTCCACATGGCTACGGCCGTCAAAGCATCGCCACTGGGCCTTGCTCGATAGAGCCTGATTTAGGTAATTAAGAAGTAAACACTTTGGGGGGGTCATCCTGGCATCATGCATTTTCAAGGACTACCCGTGGAGTGCCCAGGTGATCCACCAGGATCAATTATGTTTGTTGCAAACCTCTCTGCAGCTTCAGGGGTGGTGAAGAAGGCTGTGGATCCATTATGCTGGACTCGGAGCTTGGCAGGGAATAGCATTGCATATTTAAGTCCTTTTTTCTGCAGAGTTGCTTTAGCTGCCTGGAATGATTTTCATTGATCTTGTAATCCTGGGCTGAAATTGGGGTATAATCGGATTATGGTGGAGTCCTAGCATAACTCCCCTTTCTCCCTTGCAGCCCTAACGATAACGTCTCGATCTCTGTAATTAAAAATCCTAGCTATTATCGGGTGTTCCTGGGCTCCCTGGGGCGGTCGACCGGTCAGGGACCGGTGGGCTCTTTCAACCAAAAACATCACTGTAAGTGTCGGATTGACCAATATTTCCATTAACAATGTTTCGACAAACTTCTCCATATTGTCAATGGCAGTCGATTCTGGAACGCCGAGTATCGGGACGTTATTTCGTCTGGAGTGTCCCTCCAGATCCTCATTCTTGGCAAGGACCTTCTTCACTGTCTGTTTCATTTCAGCCATTTCCCGCTGAAGAATGGCAACCTTGTCCTCGCTGTCCCCAATCCGCTGCTCCGCCTCAGACATATGCCCACACAATTTATCTATTTGTACAGCCGATTTGTCCACTTTACATGTTAATGCGTCAATGTGTGCCCCTAGGTTGTCGGTGCTACTCTTTAGGGCCAGCGAAGTTTGATTTATAGTTGCCACATCTAATTGGGCCTGGGGTTGGCTTGCAGAGGTTATCGGTGATGAGCGGGCCTGTTTAGAGCGAGCAAATTTATCCATGCTGGCTTGCCGCTTGGTATTTACCATAGTAATGCCGCCTTCTGTGTGGTACTCCACGGCAGAGCTTCTATTCGCCTCCCACCAAGGGTCAACTTTGTCTCAGCAGGGAGAAGGGGGCCAACGCACAGCACTTGTGCAATGAGCTCTGTGGACTGCCACCTGCCAAGTGCCCGGGTCCATGTGAGTTCAGTAGCCTGTACGTCCCAGCGGGCCTCATTGTCTGAGTTATAAGTGCCTTGTGTGTTCACGCCTGGGCCCCGGCTTTGCAACCCCATGATAAGGGCCCACCAGAAGTGGTGGAGACTCGCCCCCCCCAAGAGGAGTCAGATGAGCCCAGAGCCTATCAGACCAGGCTGCGTTTCATGTCCCCCCATCACCACGGTACCTTCCTCCCCACTGTGCCGCGCTGGCCTGCTCACTTCCCAGGGTCAGTAGTACCTGCGTATTGCCCTTCCCTCCGATGTTGCCAAAGCAGCTTCTTGATTAAGCGCTTACCAAGATCTCTAACAGTATATGCCCCAGGGGCCATACCTTAGGATTGCTTAGTGGTTTACCATGGGTTAATCTCCTCCAATGAGTGCTCTATCTGCAATCATGATGGGCCATCTCACCTGAGCGTGGGACCTGAACCAAGTAGAATGTGGGATTCTAAGTAGTGGCGGGAGGCAACAGTGTCACCCAGAGGTCGAGGGGCCAGAGTTTCACTCTCGGATGTGATGCCGGAGTCAATTGTTAACCCTGTAGGTATTCCCCCTCCACTGCCAGCCCCTGTGTCAGAGCACTGCCTGCCCCCATGTAGCTGCCAAAGACAAGAATCCAAGTAGTAAAGCATGGTGTCCTTGTGGCTCAAACTGAAGCTCCAGCCTCTGCCCTTCTTAAAGTTGCATGGGTATCCCCAGCGCTCTGTGGGTCAGGATACTTGCCCAGTTTCTATCCATGCACCGAGTGGTGCAGATTTTTGAGATGCGGAGGACCACTCCAACCACAGAACAGCCCTCCCATTGTAATTGTTAGGTGGGGAGTGGGAACTTTAATGCCAGTGTCCGGGACCCAGGATCAGCTCGCCGCGATGCATAGATCAGGTTCGCCACTCACCACTCTGACCCTGCTCCGTGAGGCCGATAGTAGCAACTCTCGGGTCCCAGGCGGCCACAGACTGCAGGTTTCGTGGGCGGCCACAGTGGGTCTCACCCCTCGGGAAGGCAGGCTTGGGGCCCCCCCTCCACCGGGCCCGTCCGCAGCAATCAGCGGCGTCTCCAGCCAGAGGGGGCAGGGGAAGGACGGTGTTCGTTCCAGCAGTCCCTGTCCTTGATTCCTCCAGCCACTCGGCCCCCTCCCCAGTTCAGACTTCATGGGGGTCAGAGGCCAAAATCCACTCCGCCGCTGCCTCCCTGAGTCGCAGGTCTCCGCAGTGGGAGTGTGTTTCCCCAAATCGGGTACTGTGTCCTTCAAGCCCGGCCACCATGCAGGAGCGCAGCGTCCTTTCCGTGATGTAGGGGAGGATGGGGCTGCGGGCTAGTGTCCCCAACAGGGCTTGGATAAGGAGTTCAGGTGGAGCCCCAGACACTGATCCGGCATGGTGACAGGGGTTGCCCGCTCCTCCTCACTCAGTATAGCATCAGCTGGGGGGCAGACAGCAGCTCGCACTCAGCATGCAACCTGCCTCCCCGCACTAGTAGACCTGAGCGGGCGAGCTGAAAGGTTGCATACTTAGGATATTCCCCCTTCTCACTCTCAGCGGGGTAAGCACTTCTTCGCCTTCAAATATCCCTGCAGCACAGCATGGGGGCCAATGTTGTTCGGGTCTGCCTGTCCAGCTTGGCGGCAACTCTACGTGGGCACCCCTAGCCCGCTTCGCTCCAAGTGCATCCACAGGGCCGCGGCTCACTGAGGACCGCGGTGCTCCTCCCTGTACGCCGAAGTTGCCAAGTTTGGGCTTAATGTAGCCCCAAAGTGTTCATAATTTCGAATATGAGCTCTGAGGGTCGAACTAGAACACTGGTATGGAGGATATTTGTCAAGATATAAAAGCCGTCACTGGAGCCTCTCAGGCAGCGGCCATTTTCTAAGCCATGCAACAGCTGACCATCTCAGTAGTTTAGGGTTCTTTCCTTTCATTTGCATCAACCATCTCAAGGGTTGGTGGTCAGTCTGAATCACAAAAGTAGATCCATACAAGTATGTTCTAAACTTCTTCAGTGACCACACAATAGCAAAACATTCTCTTTCAATGGTTGCCCACCTTGTCTCAGGTTCATTCAGCTTCCTGCTGATGAAGCAAATGGGGTGCTCCCTACCTTTCTCATCCAGCTGACTCAAAACTGTACCTATAACTGTATTTGAAGAATCTGTTAGCACAATGAAGGTCTGGTTGTAGTCAGGAGCGCTTAGGACCGGAGCTTGACAAAGGGCGTTCTTTAGGCCATCAAATGCTTGAGTGCACTCCTCATTCCACCTGACCTTTTTAGGAAATTTGGATGAGGAGACTACATTCAAGGGAAAAGCTATTGTCCCGTAGTTCTCCATGAAGTTCCTATAGTAACCAGTGAGGCCTAGGAAGGCTCTCACCTGGGTTTGGGTAGTAGGGGTGGCAAAGTTTTGTACAGCATGTACCTTGCTAGGCAATGGACCAATTTCAACTCCTCCTACCTCATGTCAGAGGTAGACCACTTTACTCTGACCAATTTGAGACTTACTCACCTTTATGGTCAGATGGGCCTGCTCAAGTGCCTGCAAAACATATCCTAAGTGGTCAACATGTTCTTTCCAAGTAGGGCTGAACACTGCAATGTCATCAAAGTATGCCAAGCAGAAGTCCTCCAACCCATTCAGAACCTGGTTAACCATCCTTTGGAATGTTGCAGGTGCATTCTTTAGTTCAAAAGGCATTACCTTAAACTGGTAGAGGCCTGCTGGGGTTGAGAATGCAGTTTTCTCCTTGGCATGGTCTGTCAGTGCTATTTGCCAATAGCCTGAAGTGAGATGAAATGTGCTGAGGTACAAGTTTGTCAACCAGTTCATCTGTCGTGGGTAAAGGGTGGGCATCAGTCTTTTTGACTGTATTAAGAGCTCTATAGTCCACACATAAAATCAATTACTTGGATCCTGCCTTTGGCACTAGTACAACTGGACTAGACCATGGACTGGTAGACGGCTCTAATACCCCGAGATCAAGCATCTTGTTGACCTCCTCCTTTATGTGGGATCTTACATGATCTGACATCCTGTAACCTCTCCTTTTAACAGGTAAACAGCCACCAGTGTGAGTATCATGGGGTCAAGCCTGGTGACAGTGAAAACAGGGAGGCAAACTCATTTAACAGAAACCTGCACTCCTCCTGTTGTTCAGGTTTCAAATTAGAAGAGAGATTAACTCCTTCTAAAGGCTGTCCTCTGAGTAGGTCAGGTAGAGGTTCACTCTCCTCCTCCTCTTGAGATGGAGCTAGAAGCAAAGCTCCAACTTCTGGTCTCATATTATAAGATTTTCAACGGTTAGTGTGAAAGACTCTGGAAGCCTTCTTAGGATTGCCTAAATCCACCAGATAGTTGACCTCTCCAACTTTACCCACAACCTTGAAGGGTCCTATCCATTTGTCTTGTAAGGCCCTCTGCCTTGCAGGTACCATAACTAAAACTAGCTGGTCTTGAGTAGACCTATCACATAGTCAGTGACTCTCACTGGCTTGGGGGAAGGAGCACTCTCCAACTCTCATTTATTAGGGCCAAGGGTCCTCTAACTGGATGGACATAAAGACGTTCAAAGGAACTAAATCCAACTCCCTCCTGAGGGACTTCTCTATAGGCAGAGAGAAGACATGGCAGTAGAAGGTCCCACTTTCTTCTAAGGCGTTATTCTAAAGCACCTATCATGCTCTTCATTGTATGATTAAACCTCTCTACCAATCCATTTGTCTGAGGATGGTAGGCAGTTGAGAACTTGTAAATTACTGCACAGTTGTTCCCCATGGCCTGCATGTAGTGGGACATAAAATTGGATCCCCTGTCAGAGATAACTTCCTTAGGAAAACCTACCCTGGTAACAATACCAAGTAGGGCCTTAGCAACAGCCTGAACTGTAGCAGTTCTCATAGGTATTGCTTCAGGATACCTAGAAGCATGGTCTACTACAACCAGGATAAACCTGTTTCCTGAAGATGTTGGAGGGTCTAAGAGACTAACAATGTTGATTACTATCCTCTCAAAAGGTACTCTCACCACTGGGAGAGGCAGCAAGGGTTCCACATTCTTGGCTCCACTCTTGCCAGAGGTTTGGCAAGTGTGACAGCTCCTACAGAATGTATCTACATCAGACCCCAAATTAGGCAAGTAGAAATACAAAGAGAGCCTTTCCTTGGTCTTCTTGAAACTCATGTGACCAGCCAAAGATATCTAAAGGGCTAATTGTAGGAACTGGAGTCTGCTTTCTAGAGGCACTACAAGTCTTCTGTAGCCCCCTGGGATAGACTCAGTCGTTTCACTGTAGAAGAACCCATCTTCCCAGTGCAACCTATACATCCCTGGTTCTTGCCAGTCCAGCTGGAAAGCTGCCTCTTGGCAAATACCTTCAAGCGTAGGACACTCTCTTTGACCTCTGCTGAAGTCTACACTACAGGGTCCACCTTCTGCCAGTAAAGACTGCAGCTCACGATGGTCTGCAGGATCCAGATCTCCAACAGGAGCCAGGTCCTCTCCCAGCTCTGATTCCTCAGCAGCTGATTCAACCACACAAGGTTTTTCCGCACACTCAGCCTCAGCTGGTGGAGGGTCACAGATGTGACTTTGGACAGTCCTCTCGGGGATGTCCTTGCTGGTAGCACAGGAGTGCTGGCTGTTTTCTTCTTGGAGTTTTTAGGTTTCCCCTTTTCCTCCTTCTTCTTTGAGATTGCAGTCAGTAAATCCTGTGGACTGGGAGTTATAGTTTTCTCTATAATCTCCTCTTGAGAGCCCTTTAAGGTACTCTCTCTGGCCTTCCTAGTGTGCTCCTGTTTCCTTTTGCTGGGAGGCCTGGGGGTGCTTGATACAACTGCAAGAGTTTTTAAGTCATTCCCCAACAGGACTCTCTCAGGTACTTCACTCTGCACACTTAGAGGTATCTTGACAGTCATGTCATTGCACTGGATGAGAGCTGTTAACTGTGGAAGCATTTGGACAGGGCCTCCAGCCATCTTAGTAAGGTATTTGGGTGCCTTAGCAACATCCTCTACCTTGAAAAAAGATTAATCAATTACAGTAATGCTGGCCCCAGTGTCTCTGATGGCAGGGGTCTCCTGACCATTCACAAGAACACTGCCTTTGTAATACTCCTTAGTATTGTCTGGAATAGAATTGTAGACATCTAAGTTATGTTGTTCCCACAGACCCAGGGATGCTAAAGAAGCACTGGCTGAGACTTTCATGGGTTCCTCAGTCAGTAAGTGAAAGTTTCCACTTGCCATTGGTACTTCATCCTCTGGGGAGAAGGCTACTGAGACAGTATGGACCCCAGACGGTTGACCCTTACATCTGGAATCCCCTTTCACATGGTCAGTTAACCAACATGCATAACATTTTCCAAATGTCTTTTTATGAATGGGGGTTTGTCCTGACCTCCTTCTGGTTTGGAACCAGGAGATACACTAGCCTGATTCGGTTTCCCTTGTGGCTTACCCTTATTAATTTGGATTGGGGGTATTAGAATTCTCCTTGTTATCTTTCTTATGCTGCTTTCCCTCATCCTTCTTCTGCGTTACCCCGGAATCTTTGGGAGTAGCCCTGTTAGCAACCCACAAGTCAGCAGCCCTTGCTAGCTTCTTTGGATCTAGTTCCTTAGAGTCATCCAAGTGCTGTCTCAGCTCAGGAGGGCAGGCATCATAGATAGTTTCTAACAAAAACAGATTTCTCATACCTTCATAAGTATCAACTTTGTAACCCTTAACCCAACCATCTAAGTTCTTCAAACAGTCACACACCCGGGTAGCCCAAGGGGTACAATCATGCTTTTTGAGGGTTCTAAATATCTTAAGATACTGGGAAGGGGTCTTCCCAAACCTAGCTGTCAAACCTAGTTTCACACTTTCATACTCCATTCTCTCCACTTCACCCAATTCCATTACAACAGCAGATGCAGCAGCGGGGAGCCTAGAAAAGAGCCAAGGAATCAGCCTCTTAGAACTGGAAGACCTAGAAGACTCTGGGAGAGAACCATTCTCAAGAGACAGCTTTTTCATTTCAAGTCATGATTCAATTCCAATTCTCTGAGCTTAAGTTCTTGATGTTTGCTTTCAGTTTGGGCTTGGATTCTTTTAAATTACAATTCAAGTCTCATTCTTTCCAGTGAGACAAATTCAGGACTTAGGGCCTCATTACACGGTAGGCGGAGGACCAAGGTGCTATTAGCACCTTGGTCCATGCCGGTAAAATACCGGCACCGCCTTGGTGGAAAGGGGAATTACCGCCCTATTCCAAGGTTGGCGGGGCGGTAATTCCCCCTTCCCCCATTGCCCTTCCCCATTCCCATTTTTGCCCCATAGGGCTCTATGGGAATGGGGAAGGCGCTAATTACGGTGCCGCAAATTGCGGTACCGTAATTAGCACCCTTGTCCCTTTGCGGGTTGGTTTTTAATGCCTGCTAAACAGCAGGCGTTAAAGTACCTACCCGCAAAGGGACCTCGTAGTAAGGCGGTAAGGGTTTACCGGTACCGGTGCCCTTACCGGTGCCGGTAAACCCTTACCACCGTCCGTGTAATGAGGCCCTTAGTGTTGGACCTGATGGGGTCCCTGGGGTCAAAGGTTGAGGCCTATGAGCAGGTAGAGGTAAAACACTGCCTACATTATGAGACTCTTCTGCCTCATCTAACTTATCAATAACATTAGAGTTTGTATCAGACACATAATCACCATTTTCCATGTTTGCTGCAGGAGTCAGGGTTTCAGACCCACTCCTCGGCCTTTGGTATTCCAACAACTTTTCTATCAATTCAACCTTTTTGCCTTTTACAGTGAGATTCCTAGCTTTACACATTTCTCTCAATTGATCAACTGTTAAAGTGAATAGGGTCTCCTGTCTGTAGATTTCCATATCAGGCATGATAAAACAATTGCTACTCTAGTGTTGTTTAGCTTTGTGAAGATTATTTGAACAAAGGAAAGAGTAGCACTCTGAATGTAACAACTATACTTTATCATCACCACTGTACACAAGTGTTAGATAGAATCACATGCAGTACCCTTTGGGACCACTACATGCAATTAAGTGCCAGTACAATTTGACCTTTGGTACAAGCTTGTACTACACAGTATTGTGGTAGCAGTGGCTGAGCAGCCAGACTTATCTCGAGAGTAAAGTGAGCAGTACAAGGGGTTACACAAGGGACCAACAATTACAAACAATTACAGTGATTCAAGTAACCAGTTACTCAAGGTTTCTTGGTAAAAGAATATACATTTATTTACACAGTCGTTTTGAAAACATTACACTAGCAAGATCAGCTCAATATCATATATTAATATACTACAAATACACAACCAATAAGTTATTGAACACGTTAATCTCCCCTGAATTGGGAGCAAAATGGCACTTCAATTACTTTTAAAAGGGGTAAAAAGACAAGGTTAAAAGAAATCAAGGCCGAAATACTTTCATAGACAGGGCAAAGGGTTTCAGTTCACTACAACCAGCAATTCAATTCAATAGGCCTGGGCCAAAATCAATGGTTCAGAGTCTTGTATAGGATAGCACAGTTCTGGTAGTAAACAGTTAAGTTTTTGCCACGGATCTTAGAAGAATTTGATCAGATGAAAAGTTAGATGTTGGTTTAGGGAAGGACAAGCCTTCAAAGTTGGGAAAGTTTCACAAACTTTCACCGCGTTCAAAAATATTTCCTGACCACATTTGCACATTACCTTTAAAGTGAAGAAGAGCTGTAGCTGAGGCAGTTGTTCCTGGCAGTTCCTGCAGATCTCGCTGTTCCTGAGTTTCAGTCGTGGGGACAAGAAGGAGGATGTCGGGAGGTTCCTGCACTGCCCAGGAAAGAGGCCACAGCTTGCCAAAATATTTGTTTAAGGTGTGAGTGTCTTAAAGATCATGAACTGGTATCCTTCCCACTGGCTATCTGTTTTTCCACAGCACTCTGTAGAAAATTCGACCAGTATGGGGGCGGTGTCCAGGCGGTTTACGAGTTGGTTGTTCCCACCAAACTCAAGGGAAGAAGTTAACCTTGAAGGGCTTCTCTGTTGATGGAGTTTCAGGCAATTCGGACCTGCAGCAGGGCTTCACCGGTGGACCAGGAGTTGCACCAGTCGTGTTCCTTCAGCTTGTCTTCGGTTCTTTCGTTCCAGGGGACGAACTCTGTTTTCCAAGTACCAGAAGCCTTCTTTTAAAGTTTTCCCCCATTCATTGCAGCCTGGCTGTCACTCACATAGCAGAGTGGCTGCCCTTGCCGGACAGCCAGCCGGCCAATCATGCCAGAGTGCATTCAGGTCTCCTAGGAGACTAAGCACAGGGAGTTTCGGGCACCTCCCTCATATCCTGTCCACCCCAGAGACTCAGGCGCCAGAGGAGGGCTTCAGCACTGACGCCCGCTAAAGGCCAACGAACAAAGGGACCAAACCTGGTTTGGCATGCAGAGTTGGACACTAGAAGGACCTTTCCTGAAAGAAACGGCGAAAAAATATGACCAGAGTCTGTTTTTACAGATAGGTCTTGGGCGCCATGTAGGAAAACATGGCTGACCCGATTTTTAGCTACCGGTGTTCGCGGTCGGAAAAAATCATTGTAGTTTGTTTAAAACCACTGCCACCAGCCATTTACAGTAGTAAAGGGTAACATCTGACTGTTACATGAGTGTTCAGACTCAGGGGATGCTAGGCAACCCCTCTAGCACTCTATAGTAAGGTAGTGTGTGCTGGGTCTGTAAATTAAAAGAGACTAGTAAAGGCAATTTAACTTTACAGGCTGTGGGAGACAGTAGTCAGTCCCAGAGAAGGTATTTAAACCTTGGGGAGGGGGGCATGGCCAGCACGCATGATGTGAGGACCGGAACCCGGAGAGCTCCTGCCCAAGATCCTGTAATAGATCGTGCCACATCGTAAAAACGCTAAGAAATGCAACGAAACTTACACTCATAAAAAGAGGAAACCTTTTCCCACGCCCAGTTTCATTGCTGAAAGAAATCGGAGCCAGTAAAAGGGAAAATGAAGCATCCATAAAGGCACCCCTGTGGCTCTCAAGATGACAGCGCTGAACTAAGAAACAGGCGTTGCAGTGAAACAACACGACTGTCCAGCGATTCCGCTTCATCATGCATGAGGACTGCCGAACTGCCGGATATAATATCCCTAACGCCCGACATAGCGAGAAATCCCCGTTGCTATCAGGACCGGTGACGGAGCCCCAAGCGAACATGAGGCACCGCACCACATAAGCCAGAGGTGGGGCGTCAGACCCAGAGGACGCATCAAGTCGAATGCAGGGAGAGGACAACGGAGCCCCGCAGAGACATCACAAAGGACGGAGCCCCACACCCTGCCTGGAGGCAGATATGCAGGACAGGCCAAGCGAGACAAGGCAGGAGAAGGGACACTATACACAAACACCTGCCGAGGATCGGGGGACAGAAAAAGGTGCGCTGGCCACAACATGGCAATCGGGGCAACGCGGAGGAGAAGAGCGCTGCCCTGACCTAAGGGTGAAGTACCACGGCCCATAACCTGCTCATGACAACTAACTGTGAGTAGGGAAAAAGTAATTTGCTGGACCCCCCCACTCCTACTAACACTCTGTACACCGGCCTGAGGTCAGAGCAGCAGGCTCCATAGCCACCCAACCAGAGGGGGTGGTGAAAGGCCTGCACAGAAGGGCCAGGGATACTCTAGAGTGCACAGCGGGGAACGCAGAGGAGCACTGCAGGAAGCGCTAAGATAGAGGATGCACTGCCACACAGCGCCATACCAGTGGCAAGGAAGCGCATAGTATAAAGATACATATACATTTCCGCTGCAACCAGGACATATCATTGCAGTGCTGCGTGCAGTTCTGAAGTGTGTATGCACTGCGCCAGATAAATATTACAAGTGCCACAAAGCGCAGTAACTTGAACCAAATGGCCGGGTGCGGCCACCAACACGATCCCCCAAAAACTTTCCCACAAGCCCCACAGGAGGGAGCGCTAAATACAGCCCTTATCAGAGATTGACAAGGGCATCAGCCTCACCATGCACCAACCGACACCCTGAGGCTACACATACCCAGTAGCCCTGCAGGAACTACGCTAAACTTACACCAATATGTAATAGACCTAGACCGGAACTACAGCCAAAAAATAACCATGCTCTACTGAGTCTATAGAACACACGAGGCGATGGGAACAGAGTGACCCAGGACAATCACAACATGGATTGAGAACACAACATCTGGGACACTCAGCGACATAACTATTCGATCCGTGTTTGATCTCTCAACCCCACACCCTTATGAACAAACCACTGGCCGACACATGCTAAATCAGAAGAAGCTACTAGTCTTGCACAATGAGATGGAAACCACCATGAAACTGGCATAATGAGAATCAGGGGGTAACCCAGTGCAACGAACGCAACAGACAGGGCCACACCCATGCCAACTTGGGAGCCAATACAAGCAGGAGGAGCTGAGAAGGACCAACCCGAACCTAAGTAGCTTACCACTCAATAGCTTGGAGGCCTCAAATAAGAACTCCCTCCCAGGAAGGGGCCACCCAACACTGGTAACAACACCACCAACTGGGCAACTGGAAACCCACGCCCACCCCATTACAAAAACAATAATGGATTCCTTCACAACAGTCAAGCCTAAACAGCAACCACAACAGGACGCCACTGCTGACAAAGAACCTCCAGGACCGGATGCAGATCCCAAGGATGTGCAAGTCCTACAGGCCATCGCAGCACTCCGAACATTTATTGATATCAAAATAGAGGAAGTCAAGTCAGATATGCAGCTAATGCGCCAAGATGTTCGCAAACTGGCCGAAAGAGTGACCACAACAGAGGCTAGCCTGCAAGACAACATTGAGACCACCTCAGACTTGAAAGCAAGAGTTCAAGAGCTGGAGACAAAAGTGGTAAGACTTGAGGCGCGGAAGGACGAGATTGTCGCAATAACATCCACATCATAGGGATCCCGGAAGACATGGAAGGCCCGAACCCAACAGAATTTATAGAGACGATGCTACAACAAGAAATTAGAGCAGGAAAACCCTCCCAGGGATTTTCTGTAGCGCGGGCTCACAGATCCCTGCAAAAATAACCCACACCAGGATCATACCCTCCCCCGATGATAGTGAAATCTAAAATTTTCGGGACACAGAAACAATACTACGATTCTCAAGGGAAGGCGGGGAGATCAGGAGAAATGGCTCCAAAATGATCATGTACCCAGACTACACTCCCACAGTGCAGCAGACAAGGAACCCTTTTATACCAGTGAAAGCAAGGCTATGAAAGCTTAACCTAAAATACATGCTACTCTACCCGTCATGTCTCAAAGTACTCTACAAGGGAAAAGAAATATTTCTATAGACTCCAGCCATAGCAAACATGTGGGTTGAACATAATAATTTAGCTGATGATGAAGAAAAAACGTCAAAAACGGATACGAGATGAACAGATGATCAGCTCCGCATGATCTAACGGGCGCCATCACACTGACATATGAAGCAGGTCACTTGAGACCACCTAACGCTGTAACATAAAGATAGCGGCACCGGACAGAAGCACAAGGGACCACACCACCCGCACTGGTAGGCCTGGACTGGCCCAGAAGGCTCAGGAGCCCCCGAGCGTTGCAAGTTGGAAGCAACTGCTGGGGCAGTTTTTTGTTGTTTGGTTTGGTTTTTTCATTCACAAGAATGAACGTTAAAAAAGTTGAGACATCTCCAAGTAGCAATGCAGCACTGAGGGGGGGCTCGGGAGAGGGGCGGGCTCACCGGAGCTGAGCTCTAGGACAGTGTAGAATTCTTGTTGCCTGAACACATCCGCAGGCAACTCCGTCGAGAGACCGGGAACCCTGGAATCACCCCCCGGACCACCATGACAGCAAGAATAAAGGAAATGACATGGATTGTGCGAGAGTTAGGCACTTACCTCCACAGGAACAGAATCAAATCCTATCTGCCCAGGAAGGGGGTAGGGGTAGCACTACTGCAGGAGACCCACTGCACAGAAGAATCCATGGTCAAACTCCGGGAACACTGGGGTGGGCAAGGGTTTTGAACCACTTATTCCAGATATGCGAGAGGAGTGTTCACCTGGATTAATCCCCAAATCCCATTCCACCTAACCAAGACTGAGAAAGACCCTGAGGGCAGGTTCGTGATAATATGGGGGCACCTTGAGCAAGTAGAGGTATGCACAGTGAACTCATATCTCCCCAACAATAACATCCCGGCTCACCTGAACACAATGTACACTAAAATCATGCAATATAGAAACAGCTTCTTCATATGGGGGGAGATTTTAATTGTGTGCATAATCCGGAACTCGATAGATCCTCAGCCCCATCAAAGGGCCCAACAGCGGCCACAACTGCCCTAGATGCCATGGTGGACCGGCTGGAGCTAGCAGATATATGGCGAGAATTACACCCGGGGGCACGAGGCTATTCATACTTCTCATCCCCACACAGCCTCTACACTAGACTAGATTATATCTTTATAAGCAAGGAACATTTATTCCAAATGGAAAGGGCGCAATACCTAGGGATATCCATCTCGGACCACTCACCCCTACTGGTAGAATGGAATGGCACCAGCCCCAGACCCCCTATCCCCATGTGGAGAATGCCTGTGGAGGCCCTGGAAGACCGGGCATTCAAGGACGAACTCCAAGACTCCATCGAGAATTACATTGAGTTATACGTGGGAAGTGTGGAGCACATAAGCACAATATGGGATGCCCTGAAAGTCATAATACGAGGAGAAATCATAGCAAAGGTGGGAGGCATTAGGAAACTACTGCGGGAGGAACTAGATCAACGAGAAAAAGAAATTGAGAAACTAGAATCCACTCCCCCCCAGACACCAAACAATGGGAAGATAAACTTAAAATGCTCAGAGACGAATGATATGATATGATATGATTTGATGTGGCATTTGTAACGCGCCTATACACAAGTGTTTCACAGAAACGTGGGGAAGTCTGGCCAAGTTTGACCATGCCACTAAAACCAACAGAGTGCATACAGAAGCAGACAGACCCGGCCGTTTACTGGCCTGGCTCTGCAAAAAGGAACCTCCTAGGCACCCAACCACTGCACTGAAAGACGATAACGGCGATATACACCAAACCCACCTTTAAGTTATTCTATAAACAACAATACTGCCACAAAGGCCGCATCCCCCAAGATCAGATTGCAGACACACTAGAAGAGATAGGACTTCCGAGACTATCCCCTACACAATCTGAAGCTCTAAACACAGACATCTCAACCGATGACATAGCTGAAGCAGTCAAATCCTTAGCCACATGTAAGGCCCCTGGCAGTGATGGGCTACCCTCAGAACTTTACTACAAAGCCTACAAATCTTCTCTGATGACCCTGCTCCATAAGGTCTTCCAAGAGGCATATGAACAAGGGGTCCTACCCAAAAGCATGAGAGAGACCCTCGTAGTCCCAGTGCTCAAGCCCAATAAACCTGCAGACAAGTGCGACTCCTACCACCCACTTGCTATGCTCGATTATGATGTGAAAATATTAACCACTATCCTAGCTAAGAGGCTCTCCAGATTATTAGGCAGAATAGTGCACGCAGATCAGAGTGGATTCGTTCGAGGCCGCAATACCACTATGAACTTACACAGGCTCCAACATGTTATAGCCCAGACCGACTCAAACAGGGACTCATATGCACTACTATCTTTGGATGCCATTAAGGCATTTGATTCCATATATTGGGAATGGCTGATGGCGGTCCTTAAAGGTTTCGCCTTTGGGCCAAGGTTCATTAGATGGGTCAAAATACTTTATACCAAACCAAGAGCACCGGTGAAATCCGGGAAATATGTCTCAACAGCATGGGACATATGCAGGGGCACCAGGCAGGGTTTCCCGCTATCCCCCATGCTTTACATACTGGGATTAGAACCCGTTGTCATTTATTTTAGGAAACAATTTTTTGATGCAGGCATACGGCTGGGAGGGGTAAACCACAGCATCTCCCTATACGCAGACAATGTCCTATTATATGTCAGCGACCCACATCTAAATGTACCAACTATGCTAGAAGTTCTCGATAACTACACCAAGGTCTCAGGTATATAATTTAGCAAGACAAAATCCTGCTTGTTCCCCCTGGGGGGCCTGAAGGGTAAGAACAAGGAATAACTCCCTTCAGTGGGGATACGATGGTTAACTACCTCATTCCAATACCTTGGGATCAATATAATGCACACCCCTGAATTAATGCACGAGCACAACACAAAGGCAGCGCTTCGCCTATTGTGTAAATCGATGGGCTTTTGGGCTAAGCTTCCCCTATCAATGATGGGCAGAGCTTCAATCATCAAAATGATTGTTCTCCCCAGATTTCTGTATGGGTTCCAAAACGTACACTACTACATCAACACCCCCTTCTTTCACCTACTTGAGACCATAATCCGAGAGTTCCTATGGGGGAAAGGCAGGCCTAGGGTGGCACTGTCCACATTGGTCCTACCATACAGACAGGGTGGAATTCAACTCCCAAACCTGGAGAAATATTACTTGGAAGCCCAACTCAGCTTTGTGACCAAGTGGCTGACAGACGAAGTCACATCTGAGACTGCCCTACTGCAACACATGATCTCCCGATACAAATAAAGGAGCTTATCTGGGCGCCCCAACATCTTCTGTGCAAAGCAGCTTTCTTTACCCTGGGAAGGAAAATATGGCACAAATCTAAGACGCTCTTGCGCTTAAAACACCCATACTCCCAAGATGTCCCAATGATCTCGGACCTATGTAAAAATGGCACTGGCTTGAAGAATATTAGACTCTGGGAAAAAAGGGTTCTACACCTGGGGAGACTTATACACTGAGGGAGTCTTCCGGGAGTTTGCCTCGTTGCAGGCAGAGGACGGCATTCATAGTGGCCAATTCTTATGGTACCAAAAGATCTATAGAATAGCACGGAACAAATGGGAAACTTGGCCTGAGGAACCCGACACAGATCCCTTTATGACATTATTGTACAACCTTGGGGAAGGCTGGAAACCAGTGTCCCAAATATATAACCACCTAAGTGATATTCCCAACCCACTCAGCGCAGAACTGAAATCCAGGTGTGAGACAGATCTAGGGCAAGAGATGACAGATAAGGAATTGGACAGGGCTCTAACATTTCCTAAAGAAGTGTCTAGGAATCCCAGGTTCCGACAGATCCAACTGAACATACTGTATTGCGCATATCTAACACCAAGCAAAATAGGGAAATGTAATAAACAAATGCAACCTAATTGTATTAGTTGTAACACAAACAAAGCAGATCTATTCCATATGTTGTGGGAATGCACAAAGGTACAGTGTCTCTGCGCCAGAATAAAGCAGACCTGCGAAAAAGCGGGCCTAACCAGGTATAAATGGTCCCCCGCTGAATGCCTACTAGGAACTTACCCGAGGCTAGCCAAACACAAACATGTAGTGAAACTCTTAGACATAACATGTATATTGGCTAAAAGGACTATTGCAATGGCCTGGAAAAAACCTGCAGGACCGCAATACAACATATGGTGCAAAGAGCTGGAGCGGTGGGTGCGTGCTGAGACCAAGGCTTGGGAGGACAGTGTGATTAGATCCACCGAAGACTCAAGTGTGGCATTAAACGCCTGGAGGGAAATCATATGGAGTATTTGTCATCCCTCAGATGACAAACCCCCATGAACAAGTCAATCCAGATATCACAGGAACCCATCCACCAAAGCGACATCTATGGAGAGATGCACATGAACCCAAGTTGGGCCTCCCCGCCGTCCATGCCTCCTCACCACCCATGCTTCCCCCTACGCTGAAAACTATTTGTGCTAACCTATATGGACAAAACAAGGAGACAGTTAGCGTTGTTTCAATTGAAATGTTAATGTTTTATTACAGGTTGCTGACAGATTTACAGTCAGCAGAATCCTAATTTGTCATGCTACAGTTGTAACCATAACGAAATGCCAATAAAGACATTTAAAAATAAAATTAATCCTTGGGGAGTTTTAAAAGACACCCCTGTGCCACTGCACTAAAGGTGCTGGGTGACACATAAGAAAAAGATGATGCCTATGGAGTTTGTTTAAAAAACCCATATCCAAGAACACAAAAGTAAAACACACATCAAAATACATGGAAGAGTGGGAAAAAAGGCTCACACTCTTCCCAGGCAAAAAATCAAATCATAGAAATCCAGCAAAGTTGCTGGGGGTCTCAAAAGGTAAGGGAAATTAACACATTTTGAGAATTCTCCCTAACTTCTACCCCCACTAATCCTCCATACCTCCACTTTCTCTAACCCCACCCACACTATCCCCACTTCTATCTCAACCTACCCACCCTACCCCCCACTCTCTCTATCCCCACACGCCCTACCCCCACTGTCTCGTCCCCACCCAGCCTACCCGACTCCCTCTAACCCAACCCACCCACTCTATCCCACTCTCTCTACCCTCACAACCCTACCACCCTACATCTACCCCACCCACTGTACCCCCACTCTCTCTTCCCCCAGTCTACCCTACTGCCTCTACCCCAAACCACCCACCTTACACCACCCTCTCTACCAATACCACCCTACCGCCACTCTCTCTACCCACACCCACCACACTACCCCCACTCTCTCTACCCACACCCACCAACACTTCCTCAACTCTCTCTGCCCCCATCCACCTACCCTTCCTGCATTATATGCACTGCTTGGGTTTGTCTGGGCTGTTTCTGGTTGCTATTTACATATCCTCCCGAGGTGGATTTGTTCTTTATGTTTTTTGCCACCAGCCACCTAGCATCACGCGCCCTTACTCTCTCTAACTCCACCCACTGTCCCACCCCTACCCACCCTAGCTCGATCTCTCACCCTACCCCTGAACCCTCTACCCCCACCATTCAATCCCAAACCCTCTACCATCACCAGCCCAATCCCCACTCCCTCTACCCTCACCCATCCACCCTAACCCTACCCTGTCTACCACCACCCTACTCCAGTCTCTCTACCCCCACTCACCCTACATCCATTCTATCTACCCCCACCAACTCACCCTACCCTGCTCTCTCTACCCCAATGCAACACCCTACCCAGGGTCTCTCTACTCCCATTCTCCCTACCCAACCAACCCACCCTAAACCCACTCTCTCTACCCCTACCCACCCACTCTGCCACTATACTCTCAACTACCACCTACCTACTACCCTACCCTACCCTCTCTACTCCCACTGTCTCCACCCCATGCTATCCCAATGCTCTCTAGAACAACACACCCACCCTACATCTACTCCCTTTACCCTCACCCACAATACCCCCACCCTCTCTACCCCAAACCATGCACCCTACCCCAGCTCTCTCTACCCCCACTCTCTTCATCCCACCTAATCCCCACTCTCTCTAGCACCACCCACCCTTCTCCCACTCTCTAGCACCATCCACCTTCTCTACCCTCACCCACACAACCTACATCCACTTTCACTACAACCACCCACCCTAACTTCACTCTCACTACCCAGACCCACCCACCCTATCTCAACTCTCTCTATCCCCACCCATGCACCCTACCCCCACACTCTCTACCAATCCACCCATATTACCCCCAACCTCTCTACCCCAACCCAAGACCCTACCCAGGCTCACTCTACCCCACTCTCTCTACTAACACCCACCCACCCTACCCCGTCCCTCTCTACCTCAACCCAAGACCCTACCCAGGCCCACTCTGCCCCTACTCTCTCTACTAACACACACCTACCCTACCCCAACTCGCTATATAGCCACCAAACCTACCCCAATATCTCTCTACCCTCACCAGCCGTACACCCACCCTCGCTATCCCCACCCATCCATCCTCACCCTCTCTACCCTAATCCACTCAATACACACCCTCTTTAACCCCACCTACCCAACCACTAAAACTGTCTACCACCACCTGCCCACCCTACCTCCGCCTTCTGTACCTCATCCTCTCTTCCACACACTTTACCCACTCTCTATACCCAAACCCACCCATCCTACCCCTGCTCCCTCTACCCCCACTCACACTACTTCACTCTCTCTACCCCCACCCAACCCTAACTCTCTTCACCCAGGTCACCCACTTGACCCCCAATTGCTCTACCTTAACCCTCGCTACTCTTACTCTCCCTAACCCCAGTAACCATACCCCACTCTCTCTACCACCACCCACCCTACCGCTACTATCTCTACATACATCCACCCACCCTACACCCACTGTCTCTACAACCACCCACTGAACATACGTCAAAGGGGCTTGCAGGTAGAAATGTGCCCACAAAGCCAAAGGGAGAAAAGTACACAAGAAGCAGGAGTGCAAGGAGTCCTGCAGACAATAAAGCATAGGCAACAGAAGCAGTGAACAGAAAGGCACAGGGAATACAAGTAAAACAAACAGGTTAGGTTCCCTCTTGAGGTGTGCACAGAATGGGGGAAGAGCCTCCCACAGAACCAGGGAAACTCTAGCCTTATCAACAGGTTACTACTACTGGGCCCCACTCTGAATGTTCATAGAAAGAGCAACCGGAGTGGGTGTCTGTGTCTGCACCCTAAGGCATGAACAAGCTAACAGTACTCACATAAAGGAATGTCAAAAACACGCAAACAACAAGCTCAATTACCACTCTTTTAGTCCACCTCGGACTTGGGTCTGGGAAAAGGAGATGGGGATATATTATCTATTTCGTCTGAGAGGCACATAGAACAAATGTTGTTTTCAAAAGATTTTAATCACATCAATTTAGTAACACACAAGAACATGGTGAGTGCTTTCCACAAGACACCTCACAAGTTTAAAACACATTCAAAGAACTCAAAAATTAAAAAGTCCAGCAAAAACACATTTTTTCTACTAGTGGTGTCTAGAGTTAGGATAGTGACAGTTGTAACGAATCACCTAGACAAACTGTTTTCAAAATGTTGGTTATCTTACAAAAATCTTTTCAAAATTTCTTTTGGGGAACAAACTAGATATACACAGCATGAAAGTTCTAATGCTGTAGGGGGGAGACATATGAATTGTAGTGTCTACAGGATGTCTACATATGTTTCGGCCCACAGATTACATCAACACCATCCATGGTGTACTGCTGTTCTAATTATGGCCCTCTTCAGGACAATATATTGCTTCTATGATGACAGAAAAGTTCCCAAAAACAAATCCCCGGATTTTTCACAGTTTTTCAGGTACTGTAAAGAATGGAAATACAGAATTTATGTTAGTGCTAGGTCTACAAAAGTACATGATTAAAAACTCTTTTGGTAGAAGTTTGTGTGCATTTGGGCTCTTTTGTTGCCCATCACTCAACTTTTCACTGACCTTTATAGACTCTTTTGGTTGGACTAAAGGTTGATTACTGTGGCAGAGAAGATGGAGGGTCACTTTCTCTTTGTGCGTTGCGTGATGCAACTTAAAAGATCAATTTGCGGCTTGTGACAAACATCATGCCGTTGTTATTTCCTTTCGTCAAGCGGTTCCTTTTTTTATCCGTTTTCCGGACCTGGTGCTTCTTAGGCCGTTTATTTATAAAGTTGGTGCCAGATGGAAAAATAGCCTACACACGTAACCAGAGGACCGCTTTGCAGTTCAATGCTCTTTCTTTCGTGATCCTTCTCGCCCACCAGTCTGGAGGGACAAAGGTGGGAGGGACGTTAGTGGAACTCTAACTTCGTTACTTGTGAGAGTTACATGCATTTGTCAAACAACAGGGCATATGGCTCTTTCAATGCCTCGGTTCTCCCCACTTTCTGGGATCATGGATGTACAATTTTCAAAGTGGATTTACCTTGTAGTCAGTTTCAGTAGGTTCGATAATTCCTCGGTTCACAGCGACTTCTTGCTGTCTGCGCGAGGGGGGAACGATTCATCTTTCGCGATGCCGCAGAGAAGTTATTTTTTGTCCCGTGTTTGCGTGTCACGTGACTGCACGTATACGCATCTGGTCTGCGTTTCACTTTAGATTTGATGTGCGTCTGGTCCCTGCGGCCATCTTGAGGCCGTATGAGGGTATTAGAGGCGCTGATGAATGCAACTGATATATCATATTTACTGTTTGAGAGCATTAGTTCCAAAATGCATTTATTGCGCATGATTGCACATTCTAATTAGAATTGATCATGGATCATGTTAAATGGTGATGTCTTGCTGCCACCGATGTGGATCGTAAATGTTTCTTTTTGGGAGGGTTATTCGTGTTCCTGGATGTTCGAAAGGAATGTGTATAAATACCATTGGACATTGAGACAGTTCTTTCTAGAGCTCCCATCATTAAAAAAACAATGGATGAGGGACTGTTGGTCCAAGAGTGAAAAGACATGGTGGCATCAGTTTGTCTGTTGGATGATAGTGTTACACAACTGCTTCGAAAATGCTTAGAAAAAACTTTTTTTTAAAAATGCTTAGAAACTCTTAGAAAAAATATTTCAAACTATTTCAAAAAATGCTTCGAAAAAAATGCTTAGAAATAATGCTTAGAAAAAATGCTTAGAAAAAATACTTAGAAGAAAATGCCCCATTCGACCGCTGAGTTTAAGCCATTTTTGACTGTATCCAAATCAAAAATCCATTTCTGTTCGCATTTACGTAGTGCCAGATCTCTATCTCCTCCTCTCTTTGAGATCTGGACCGTTTGGATGATGAACCAAAACATTTCACATGGTTTGTGTTTCAAACGGAGGTAGTGAGCAACCAGGGGTTTGTTTGGTGTTTGATTTCTTATGTTGGTTTGGTGTTCCCCTGTACATGTTTTTATATTTCTTTTTGTTTTGCCGATGTAAAGAAGTTGGCACGGGCACTGGATTGCATATACTACCCATTGGGAGTTGCAGTTTGTAAAAGATTTAAGTTGCCATGTTCTTCCTTTCAGATTGACATTTTTCAAGTTTTTTGTTAGTGAACAGACAGAGCAGTTGCCGCATCTAAAGTGCAGCATAACAGGTGGTAGATCCCAAAGTGTTTTTTGTGCGTCCACTTTCTTAGTTGTCTGTGGGTACGTATGGACGAGATTGTCTCTTAGGTTTTTTTGTCTTTTGAAGGCGAATCTCGGGGAGGCTGGGTTGAAGTCTTTTGTTTTTATAATGTGGCAGTTTTTTAGAAACAGTTTCCGTAAATTGTGGCTGATAGGGCTAAAGGTCGTGACACATATCATCTTTTCCGAAGTTGTTTTGTTCGGTGGGTTTAGGCATGTTTCTCGGTTTCTATTTTTCGCTCTTTTAAATGCCACATTTATTTGTTTCTTAGGATAGCCTCTTTGTTCTAGGCATTTTTTGAGTTGTTTCCCATGCATCTTATAATGGTCCAGTTTGGTACAATTACGACGGACTCTTAAAAATTGGCCAATAGGAAGGTTAGCCTTCAAACCCCGTGGGTGATAGCTGTTGTACTCCAGTAGGGTGTTTTTGTCTGGTTTTTTCCTGAAGAGATTTGTAATTAAGGAGCCATCGGCTGCGTTTTAATTTCCAAATCTAGAAAAGGGATGCTTTCTGTGTCATGTTCTATCGTGAACTTGATGTTTGTGTTACATTGGTTTAACCACTTTTGGAATTCCAACAGAAGTGGAACTGTGCCTCTCCATACCAAAAAACAGTCATCAATGTACCTGTGCCAAGCAATGATGTTGTTTTTGAAAGGGTTATTGATATGATATATGGACTGAGTCTCGACAAAATCCATATACAAGTTGGTAATGTCTGGGGCAAATGTTGCCCCCATACGGGTCCCGTGTCTTTTATTGTAGAAGGAATCTTCACACATGAAGTAATTTTCCATGAGTGCCAATCTTGCACACTCGAGGATAAAGGCAGTTGGGACAGTTTTGGCATTCATATGACGTTGATTTAGGTATTGTTCTAGCACTTGTAAACATTCTAGCTGTGGAATGCTAGTATATAAAGCAACCACATCTAGTGTTGCTAGAATATCTCCTTGTTCAATTCTGATGTTATCTATGATTTTTATCATGCTGGTCGTATCTTTAATGTACGATTTCATTTGTGATACGAAGGGTCTCAGGAACCAATCCACATAGATAGATAACGGTTCCATGATTAGAGTCTATAGCTGAAACTTTAGGTCTTCCTGGTGGTGTTATACTATTTTTGTGCACTTTAGGCAACAGATAAAAAGCCGGGATGGTTGGGTTAGTTTTGGTAAGAAAGAACTTCTCTTCGTGATCAATCCACCCTTCTTCTTGGGCATGTGACATCACGCTGGAAATTTCCTCTTTCAGGCGCGATGTTGGATCTCCCTGCAGTGGTCTGTAGAATTTTTGGTCCGATAAATGTAGTTTGATTTCGTCATTGTATGCGTTTTTGTTCCATAAAAGAATTTCCCCGCCTTTAACTGCAGGTTTTATTACAAATAGATAGTTTTTTTGTAAGTCTTTCAGTGCTTGTCTTTCCATCGGGCAAAGATTGTCTTTGGAAAAATTCTTTGTTGATAACAATTTCCTCGTTTCTTCAATCATTTTGTTTTCGAAAGCAGCGATAGCTGGACTTATCATGTTATTGGTGGGGTAAAAGGTGGAAGGGGGTTTCAAACCTGTTGTGCCCTTTTCTTTTTCTTTATTACATGTTGGCGGGTTTCGGAAGAAGTATTTTAACCGAATCATGCGGAAAAATGTCTGCAATTCGATTTCTGTTTGGAAATGTTCAGCTTTTTTTGACAGGGACAAAACTTAGACCCCGGCTAAGTACTTTAATCTCTCCCTCTGTAAGTACATGTGTGGAGATGGGGATCACCAATTCTGCACAGGTCCGTTCCAATTCCGTGTTTGCATCCGTGGTGGGGCTTGGGATCGGTTGCGGCCTCATTGCGCCCTCCCTTGAAAAACTGTTGTCTCTGTTTTTTTCCTCCACGTGATGTATTGGTATTGCTGCTATTTTCGGAATCGCTGCTTGTGGTACTGTTGGTGGTATTAGAGAACGTCACGTGCTGTTTTCTTTGATATCAACTTCTTCCTCTTGAGTGACCTGCTTTGTTCAGATTTTCATAGTATGTTTAAACAAGGTATGGGTAGGTCTTGGTTTCTTTGTACATGTTGATGTATTTTTTCAGTTTCCAAATTTTTTTGTCAATGGTTATTTTTTTGAATTTAATAATTTCCTCCTCGATTTTTTCCATTTTTTGTTCAATCTCGGTGATGACTAGATCTGATTTTATTTTTTCTTCAAGGATGTTAATTTCCGCTTGTTGTTCTTTAGCTTCTTCCTGTACCATATCGATAATTAGAATGAGCCAATCCCTTGAACATTCATTCCCAACGCCGCTGAATTTTTCTTTGAACTTTGCATTATCGATAAAGACTCGAGGGGGATATTTTTGACCTGGAGGCCTTCTGGGATTATTCCAGCTTTAAGATAAGCTAGCATCAGTTGTCTGTGGGATTCTGCCCTGATTAGCTTCTTCTTTTTTTGAGTTAGTGTTTCGAAATCATTCCCTGTGGTATTGTTGGTCGGGTTTGTTTCATCAGGGATCATGGTTAAAGGTTGGTTTATTATTTTTTGATAATACTCATCTGTGAATGATACAAGATTCACAGTTTCCATACTGTATGGCTGTGAAAATGTCCACCTACTCTTTACTTGTAGATAGGAAAAAGTCTGACCGCAGTCAGCACACTTAATTAACCCAACAACAACCGGGTTGCCCTAATGTAGGCGTAAGTAAAGGGCAAGTCCCAAATTTTTTGATACAGGGGGATTGAGCTAGAGTAGGGACTGATTATGGAGTGTCACAAACACGCAAAACAACAAGCTCAATTACCACTCTTTTAGTCCACCTCGGACTTGGGTCTGGGAAAAGGAGATGGGGATAGATTAGCTATTTCGTCTCTCTGAGAGGCACATAGAACAAATGTTATTTTCAAAAGAGTAAGCAGAGTAAAAATCACATTTTTAATCACATCAATTTAGTAACACACAAGAACATGGTGGATGTCTTCCACAAGACACCTCACAAGTTTAAAACACATTCAAAGAACTCAAAAATTAGAAATTCCAGCAAAAACACATTTTTTCTACTAGTGGTGTCTAGAGTTAGTATAGTGACAGTTGTAATGAAACACCTAGACAAACTGTTTTCAAAATGTTGGTTATCTTACAAAATGTTTTTCAAATTTTTTTGGGGGGAACAAACTAGATATACAGAGCGTGAAAGTTCTAATGCTGTAGGGGGGAGACACATGCATTGTAGTGTCTACAGGATGTCTACATATGTTTCCGCCCACAGATTACATCAACACCATCCCTGGTGTTCTGCTGTTCTAATTATGGCCCTCTTCAGGACAGTATATTGCTTCTAAGATGACAGAGAAGTTCACAAAAACAAATCCCTGGATTTTTCACAGTTTTTCAGGTACTGTAAAGAATGGAAATACAGAATTTGTGTTAGTGCTAGGTCTACAAAAGTACATGATTAAAAACTCTTTTGGTAGAAGTTCGTGTGCATTTGGGCTCTTTTGTTGCCCATCACTCAACTTTTCACTGACCTTTATAGACTCTTTTGGTTGGACTAAAGGTTGATTACTGTGGCAGAAATTTCTCTTTGTGTGTTGCGTGATGCAACTTAAATGATCAATTTGCGGCTTGTGACAAACATCATGCCGTTGTTATTTCCTTTCGTCAAGTGGTTCCTTTTTTTAATCCGTTTTCCGGACCTGGTGCTTCTTAGGCCGTTTATTTATAAAGTTGGTGCTGGATGGAAAAATAGCCTAGACACCTAACCAGAGGACGGCTTTGCAGTTCAATGTTCTTTCTTTCGTGATCCTATTTCCATCCGGCTCACATGACGGAAGCCTGTACGGGTCCAGCAGGAACTGTACAATGACTGTCTCCTGAAACAGGTGCCAGTACACCGTTAACAAAAATACAAGGTCCAATACTAAAATGCAACATAGGAAAGGGGCAGAGATTGCCTGCTGGAAACCCAGCAGCCAAACTCTGAACAAAGGAATTGCACAAGGCACAAGTGAAGACAAGAACTGTAATAAAAATATCCAGGGGGAAAAGCAGTGGTGGACTGGCCCACATGGAACTCTGGAGATTTCCCAGTGGGCCTCTGCCCCCTGGGCCTCTTTTGTGTGGTATTTCCACATTTTCCCATCGGAAAAGCATTGGGCCTGCTTAAAATGTGTCATGTGGGGCCACTGTGAAAATTGTTTCCAGGGCCTCTTTTGGTCCCCAGTAATTATTTCCAGGGCCTCTTTTATTTCCCAGTCCACCCCTGGGGAAAAGGAAGTCAAAGTGAACAAAGTTCAGGACAGAGAACCGGAAGAAAGAAGAAAAGCAAGAAAACTAAAATCTAAGTGCAGGGGTAAGGAGACTGAAAACTGTAGACTGGTGACAAGGAACAGTTAATCTGGTCTGGAATAACAAGGGTAGGGCTGCAGACAGAAAAACAAAGAACTGTAACTCTGAAATGGTATAACAAGGGCAGGACTGGAGAAAGATAACAAGGAAACTGTAGCTCTGAAGTGGGATAACAATGGCAGGACTGAAGACTCAAGGAAGCTAAAGGCAGGTAACATGGGCAATGGGCACATCAGAAGGAACTGCAAGCAGGGAACAAGATAATTGGTGGTAGAGAGCAAGGAACTGTAGACAGGCAACAGAGGATTGCAAGCAGGGGAGCAGGGCTGCAGTATGGGAAGCACAGCGGTGTAGGGCAAAAGGCAGGGGTGTGAAGGCAGAGTAGCAGGGCTACAAGGCAGGGAGCACAGGGCTCTGGAACAGGAGCAGGTTCTGGAAACAACAGGGCACAGCAGAAATCCAAGGATCAAGGTAACAAATGGTTGGAATCGAGCTCAATGCAAGAGACCTGTGCTCCTGCAGGCCAATGCTTAAATATTGACCTGACCTGTGCTGAAGCAGGCTAATTAGCAGCAACTGGAGCAGCACACCTGAAGGTAATTGGCCTCCTCCCTCTCTGATCCTGGGAAAGTGAAAGCTGCACTGATCACTAAGGCTTCTGGGGATTGTAGTTCTATGATTGCTGCATAGGAATAGCCTCGGAATGGGAACTGCTACAAGGTACATTAAGGGACATGTAGTTTGTGAAATTAAATAAAAACATTCCGGAGTCTTGCAAACGGGAAATAAAGACAAAAATATGAATAGTTATTGTCCGAGCAGTATTTTGGAGATTAATAAATACCAAATAGTCCACGATGGGTGCCAAATGGTGTGCTAGTGGCCCAGTCATGACACCATATCCTCGCCCCACTTGCTCTCCAGGCCTTATCCCACTCTCTCTACCGCTACCCACCCACTCTAACCCCACCCTCTATACCCCCATACACACACCCTACCCCATTCTCTCTGTAACACCCACCCAACCTCCACTCTCTCTACCCCACCATGCCTTCCTCCACTCTCTCTACCCAGACCCATCCACCCTCCCTCAACTCTCTCCATTACCACACACCCTACCCACACCCTCTCTACCAATGCACCCACCCATCCTACCCCTACCCTCTCTACCCCAACCAAAGACCCTACCTAGGCTTACTCTAGCCCTGCTCCCTCTACTCCACCTACCCACCCTACCCCACTCACTATAAAACTACGCAACATACCCCACTACCTCTCTCCCCCACCAACACTATACCCTTTCTACACCCCCACCCATCAAATCCACACCCTCTCTACTCCACCCACCATACCACAAAAACGGTCTATACACCACTCACCCACCCTACCCCCACCTCTCTACCCCCACTCTATCCCCACTTTCTCTACCCTTGCTCCCTCTAGCCCCACCACTACACCAACTCTCTCTTCCCTCAGCCACCCACACTGTCCCATGCACACTACCTCCACCCTCCCACTCTACCTCCACTCTCTCTACTGCCATCCACCCAAACCTAACTCTCTCCACTCACAGTCACCCACTCTACCCCAATCTATTTACCCTCAACCACCCAACCTACCCCCACAGCAACCTTACCACACTCTATCCAACCTACCCACCCTACCCCCACTATTTATACTGTAAGTGATGTCAATCCAGCATTCCAACTAAGTCAACGCCTAGTAAGGGATGCCCAATGGAAACCCTTATCTATATATTTTTATGTCAAAGTTCTTTTAATTCTGGATGATGTACCCTTATATAACGCCCCTCTCTTTGAATCCCCCTGGCCTCACTGAGCTAAGAAGAAGGTTTGTTTTGCAAATTAAAAGATTTATTTGAAGAATTGAACAATATATAGATTACACTTTTATGAATATGAATAATATCTGAATATCACACTTATGAATATGAACAATGATCAGCAATGGGAAATATTACAATATCAACAATCTCTTTAATCAATTAGGAGTAGAAATAGGAAGAATAACGTAGCAGAGAATACTATGTATGGTTCAATGAAATGCAAGGATAGGAAAGAATGCAACACAGAAGTAAGACTTGATATGACTTCAATCAACAGATAATAAGATCACGCTTTCCCCCCGTTACTCACTCCCCCCAGTATGCAATAGGAAGAGGTAGAAGAGGACACACAGGTTTTAGGAATAACAACTAATAATTCAGTTCAATCCCAGTTCCCCCAGCAAGCTTAGAGAGAACAGGTATGATTTTAAAAAAGGTCAATCGCTTTTAAATGTGGTTTGAATGAATGGGAAAATGCTAAAATGACTTTGATTCGCTAAAGAAGATTCAGAATTAGCGAAAGTTACTTAGGATTGGTTCAGGTCAACACTAACAATGATTTATGAATCATTATCAGATTGAAAACAAAATTCAGCAGTTGAAAACAAGAAACAGCTATTTTGACATGTGGTGAAATTGAGCCAAATTGTAAATTCACAGCAACTTTTCCGGTTGCGGGAAACGCGATTACAGCTTCAAAATGACATTTACATTTTGTTTCTAGGACGTATGGTTCAAAAGTTACAGAGGTTTTAATGAAGGTAGATTTCTTGAGAAACAAAGTCAAGATTTCAAAATGAAAGATTTGCTGTTGAAGATTTGGAACAAGATTTCTGAACACTAGAGAGTCTATGGAGCCGCAAACTACACGAAAGCTCAGCCACCTATCCAGAGGATCCTCCGGATGGTTTCTGTCTGAACAAGACGATTGCCTTTCTCCAGAAAATATATATTAGTGCCAAGATGATTATCACTACAATTATCAAAGATTATGTGGAGGAGAGAAGAACTTAGGATAGACAACAGAGATTCAATAATGCAGTTATGAATAGGTTGGGAGGGTTGGATTGGGTTACTTAATACTAAGATGTTGGTTATGGACAGTTCTACACTAAATACTTACAACCATGGCTTTGAAATGGAATGGGCCCATCAAAGATCTGGTCAAAGGTTTGGACTTCACTCACCACCGGAAAGGATCAGGGCACCTGGACTCTGCTCTCAGCAAGGCACTCTGGTCTGCGTGGCCTCTTGGACTGGATCTGACGGTTTCTGGGTTACAGTTCTGCGAGTCTGGATCTGGTTCAAGAACGGGATTCTTAGCTAGGACCACAAAACAGCACAGCCCGGCTGTTGAATTTGAGCCCCTTCGAAGTTTAGGGGGTTAAAATCAGGTTGCAAAAGATTCTGAGGCCTGCTGAACAAGGGTTCAGTTTCTTGGGTTAGGCCTCTCTGCTTCAAAGTTCTAGAGTTTGATTCTAGAGTCTGGTCTCTGGATCTATGTCTGGAGCCTGGATCTTTCTTCAGGGTGCTTTGGCAAGAAATCAGTTGAGGAGTGGAAAAAGTGTGTGTCTTGCCTGCCCTCAGCAGTCCCTATTTATCCATTTCCAAAGTGGGTGTGGAGGCTGATTATCTATGCCCAACCCTCTAAGGATCTGATAGGTCAGAGCATTTCCTGTCCCCTGATTTGAGAAAGGAGCAGTGTGTCATCATGTGTCATGTTTATGGCTTAGGGAAAAACCCTCCCCTTTGTGTGTGTACAGTATATCTTATTTTCATAAATAACATATTTACAATATGCACAACGTGTTAATATTACATATACACATCACAGATTAATTAAGGCACGTCTCTGTTCAAGTCCTATGTTCCTACGAGCTTTGGTTTGTAAATGACAACTTTTTCGCACTTTTGGTGAGTTTCTCAATGTTAGTTCTGCACCAATTTTTATACATGCATGCACATCCCCTCTGGGCACATTCCTCTAACTTTTCATGTTTCTGACATAAACACCATGGCTACAATATGAATAATTTCCGGGATTCCGTCTCAGAACATCGCACAGATTCCAACTTAGTGTTACACTGTGAGGGAATTTTTCATTTTAACAATCTCTAAGTTTCATATTTTTGTCAGTTCAGTACACTTTGCTATAAGCATTTTTCTAAACATACATTTAATCCAATGTCAAATCAACAATTTCAGTCTGGCCCACCTCCAGATCTGGTCTGAGTCAGAGGGTCACATGGCTTTCTTCCTGCCAGAGTAGTTTGTTGTCAGTCACACCCAAATTAGCATTCCTATTCAGCTCATGGACTTCATTGTCTGCACTAAGAGCAACAGGCCAGGGTGCCCCTCCCAGTTCCTTTTCACACCAGCCTTCCATTCTCTTGGCCAAGGGCAGGGGGAAGTTTCCTTTGTTCAGGGAGAAGGTGTGGAATGTGTTTGAAGCACAGTATGGGAAACTTTAATTCTTAAACCCAATGTCTAAAATTGTCTTGTCTTAAAATATAACTCACATTTTTCACAAATACATCAACCAATTTCTTACTTCAAGCCTTTTCAGAATATAGTTTTGAATTGGTTCATAGACATAATTTCGAATACAAAATATTCGAAAGTCAAAAAGTCGAAAAAAAAACGTCGAATTTTTTTTTAATGACGTTTTTTTTCGAAATGGGGGGGGTTCCCCCAACCCCCCTTTTTTTATTTTTACCTATTTTTTTCACAGAAACTAGAGCCCAAAAAAAAATATCGAAAAAAAAAACTATTCGACATTTTTTTTTTCGACATTTTTGATTCGACTTTTTTGACTTTCGAAATTATGTTTTCGAAATTATGACTGGACACCTTTTGAATTGTATCCACCTCTTAGGCTTCTGATAGGAAGTCTTTCTTTGGCATAGTTTGAGTTCAATGCCCAACTTTACACAAAGTTAGGTTTTAAATCGCCGGCTTCTGACAGAGGTGAGTAACGGTATTACACCCATTTTTGAGCAAGCAATCCTCAAAAGTGGATTTTGTTCTGATGACATATGATTCTTGCTGACATTGAATTTATGTGGATTCTTGCAGTAGCATACTGTTCACCACCCAACAAGAAGGTTGGATTTTTTTGGGTGGTTTGTGAGCCATGATTTTTGCAAATTTTTGACAATCAAGAAAACTGATTTCTAAACAGCTCTGTGTTTCTTTTTGACAATCAGCATTGCTTTTTCAAGTGATTTCAGGCTACTTTGTGGGTACCCCAATGGTGGGTTTTGGCAGTGATCTCCTGTGCTCACTAAGATAGGCAAAAGTGGATGGCAGCCTATTTTTCAGATTTTTACTGCGCAATTTTGGGTGATTTTTAGCGAGCAGCATGCTTTCTGGCGGCCATTATGATGTTTCTGCTGCAAGCAGTGCACAGTAATGTTGCAGCGCCTGGATCAGTGGGTTGAGACATCCCACAAGCCCCCCTCTTGCGCTTGGCGTTGGTCGTCCATCAATGGAAACTCGGAAGACTGGGATGTCAGCCTCATCTCTTCTGATTCCACAAATGGCAAAGTTCAGCATCTTTTCCTCCATTAGGGGTGGATCGATTGGTTCTCCTCGCCAGTTCTGATGGGAGTATTGAGCAATACTCCAGGCCCCTCGGATCTTTGCTCCCGGTCCCTGGGTAATCGTCCTTGGTTAGTCTCCATGGTTTCCAATCAACTATAGGTTATCTCTCCTAGGATGACAAAGCAAACACATATTAGTAGACATTTCCCCACCACTATTAATGTAATCGGGCGGACACATACATTTGATAAATCAGGAGACATTTGCATTATTGTATTTTATAGGCTATATGTGGAATATTTTAGAGTTGGAATTTTATGGATCTGGAGTGGCCCTCTCTGGGGTTCCAAAAGACTCCTCCAGTTGCTGCAGAGTGTGCCTAGGATGGCAACACTTTAGTTGATTAATATGGACCCACTTATCTTCCCCCTCTGCCAAACTGCCTTTGGGGATGTGGATCTTGTAGGCGACTGGTGAGATTTTGTCTACAATTTCAAAAGGACCCCTCCAGGTAGGCAGACATTTTCGCTGTTTGGCCTGGTTCCTTTGGAAATTGTATAAGTAGACCCGGTCTCCTACATTGTATTCCTTTCTGGTAGTCTTTAAGTCATAGTGGGTCTTCATGCTGTCAGCTGATCTTTCTAGATTTCGCAGAGTATAGGCAAAAGCGTGTTGAAGGTTTTTTTTATCAGATTTTCAACATACTCATGAGTTGTGGAGGCATTGATCAATGTCTGCTCCTGGGTCCTGTAGAGCAGATGCTGGGGAAGCACCATCCTTCATCCAGTCATCAGCTTAAACGGTGACATTTTAGTTGCAGGTGAAGGGGTAGATCTGATGGCCATTAGGACAAGAGGTAATCGGATATCCCAACTTGACCCGGAATCTTCCACAGACTTTTTTAATATGCTCACAATTTTTCTGTTGTATCTCTCGACTACACCACTAGAGGCTAGCCGGTAAGCAATGTTTAGCTTCCTTTTGACCCCAAGTATCTCCCACATCTTTGTCATTACTTCGCTGGTGAAGTGGCTACCTCTGTCGGACTCGATCCTTTGGGGTAGATCAAAACGCGAAAAGATGTGGTTGATCATCAGGGCGGCTGCTGTTTCTGCCTTGCAGTTTGGGGCCGGGAGACATTCCACCCATTTAGTAAACAAGCATGTCACGCTCAACATGTACTTGTTCCCCCTAGAGGAGCGAATCACGGGCCCGATAAAGTCGACTTGCAAATCTAACCATGGCAGTGTCATCCCCCTCTTTTGGAGAGGCGCACGGTGTGTGAGAGATGTTGGCTGAAATTGTGCACACACAAGACACCCCTTCAAGTATTGGTCGAGGTCCTGCCCCATGTGTGGCCAGTATGCAACCTCTCTTAAGATTTCAAGTGCTGTATGAAACCCCCAATGACCGGCTGTGGACGCTTCATGGGCGTGACTTAACATCAGGCTGCGGAATGAGGTAGGGACCACCCACTGATCATGGCCAGCTAGGACTCTCCTTACCAACAAACCATCTTGGATTCGGAACATTTTTTGGACATTTCATCAACACTCTGAGGTCCTCTTTCCCTATGTAATCGGTATCCATCAGGGGAAAGTTCTCAGGGTCCTCAATGTGTTCATAAAACTTAACAATTATTGGATCCCCCTTTTGAGCCATAATCAAATCAGCATCTGGGGTCTCCTTACTCCATTGTGCAGTTGAGAGGTCATTGTCTGACCAGATCATCAATATTTTGAATTAATTTCCCATGTTTCAAGGGTTTGTTATTAGCACATAACATGCCTCTGGTTTTCGAGTTAACCAGGTGCTCCACGAACCTGTTCCGTAAATAATTCCGAATCTGTGATTATGACCAGTTTGTGGAGTTGATGTTGGACAGCAGTGAGGATGGCTTGATGCACAGCCATCAACTCTGCCAATTGACTACTTCGGGGACCAATCGTCTACCCGGTGGAGGGTTCTGGGATCTCATTCACCCATGCATTCCCTACGCCAGCCACAAGGTCTTTTTCCCCGTTGTTGTCAACATGGTAAGACATAGACAGTGGGCATTCCCTCACACTTCTCTTCTTCAAAGACTTTATGTGGGGAATTGAAGTATGCCTCTATGTTGTCCTTGATGTTTAGACTCTCGTCCTCGAGACAGTTTTCTCTGGCACAATCATGCAAGTCAGCCAGACCTTGCGCGATGGGACTCTTCTTGTTTTGGCCATATCTGACCTCCACTGGAAACCCTTGCATTGACAGAATCCAGGAAGTAATTTGGGAATTACTCACATTTCCGGCCCGGATTCTGTCACTTTGGAGATATTGCAGAGGCTGGTGTGGAGTCTCCACTATGATGTGTTCCCCCTGGATAAACGGGCGGTAATTCTTCAATGCCAACACCGTTGCCAGGAGTGCCTTCTCACAATCGTTGAATTTTTCCTCCACAGAGGATAAAGTTTTGCTCGCATAGGAGATTACTTTATTGACCTTGTCATACTTTTGGTATAATACTGCAGTCAAGCATGTATTAGAGAAACCTGTCTCCAAGAAGCACTCCTTGTTTCTGACAGGGTAAGCTAGGCAAGGCGCTTGTGAGAGGCTTCTTTTGAGTTGTCTTACTGCCTCAGCTTGTTCTGGACCCCATTCCCACTTGACCCCCCTTCAAAAGATGAATCAGGGGTCTGGTGATCTCTGCATAGCCCTCAATGAACTTTCTACTGTAATTAGTCAGTCCAAGGAGGCTCCTTAGTTCCCGCACAGTTGTGGGGTCTTTCAATTTCTGGAGTGCTTCCACTTTCTTTTCCTGGGGACAGAGACCCTGAGGAGTAATCTCATGCCCCAAGAAATGTACACAGGTTCTACACCACTGTGCCTTTTGAAAGGAAAGTTTTGCTCTGGCGGCCCTCAACTGTGTCAGAACATAACGGATCTCCGATATGTGTTCCTCGACAGTTGAGCTTTTGATGAGAACATCATCTACATAGGCCAGGTTATCCCTCTCACCCAGGTCGGGCATGGCCTCATGTAGAAAAATGTTGGACTCATTGCCAGAGTTGATGTATCCGAAGGGAGTCCGGGTCCATGTGTACTGCTGGCCCCCAAAGGTAAAAGACAGCTTGTATTGGTCTTCCCTACTGACAGGTACAGTCCAGTATCCATTGGTCAGGTCTATTGCAGTGAATACCTGTGACTCCTGGGTCTGGGCCAGCCCTTGGTCAATGTAGGGAAGGGGCCATCAGGAAGTATGGACCCGTTTGTTGAGCTCCCTAAGGTCAGCGCAGAGTCTTCACTGGCCGTTTGGCTTCAATATCCCCAGCACCGGATTATTGAAGGTTCTGTGGACTGGACGGATTATCCCACGGGACTCAAGGTTCTTAATTTTTTCAGTAAGGGACTCCATTGATGCGAGAGGCAGGCGATATTGCTTCACAAACACTGGAGTCATGCTAGGGTCCGTGGGAATTGTTGTTATGTGGATGTCGGTGCGACCACAGTCATATGAGTCCACCGCAAAGAGATCCTGAAAATCCAAGAAAACTTGTTTCAATTTTTGCTTCTGCTCCAGAGTCTCACAGGCATCAGCTAGGTTGACTCTCTCTTCAACCATCTGCATGAAGCCTGGAAAGACTTCTGGTTTCGCTATCTCAGCAGCCTCCTCCAGCTGGGTGGAGAAGTCCCTGGTCAAAGTTCTGATTTGGACTGGTGGCTTCAGGTGGGAAAGGCAGCCCTCATGGACCTGGAAAATCACCTCATCCCTCCTGAAGTCACAAGTCACATCTTCCTTACAAAAAGGGCAGGAAGTGTACTCCAGAAAGTTCCCCCCATGCCGGGTAAAGATCCTGTCTGGTGTTGTGTTGTCATCACTGTCACTGTCAAAACAGTCCTTGGAGATTGGTCCCAACAGTTCATTGCCTAAATCTATGGAAAAATGTCGGTCATCAACCGCCATTCCAATAATGGTGCCTGCAGCTAGAGTGATACTCTTTAAGTCGCTGTTATCCACCTCTATTGGAATGGTGTCATGTTCTATATTGACTAGTGGTGTTGGGTTCACTCCCAACCCCTGCTGGTAGAGAGAAGCATTTAGATGAACATAAGCATCAGGGTCTTCCAATTTCTGTCCTCTTTTAACTTTCACTTCCAGGGAGAATTGTCAGGTCCTTTCTGGGATGGTGACTTCCTCTGCAATCTCAATTTCAACTGCATAAGGCAGCAATTGAGCTGCCCTAAATTGTTTTTCTGGATCATCAAAACTCACGGGATTATCCGCTAATCGAGACCAAGCTTTGAATTTTATTAGGTTCAAACTAATGGCAAAGCGATTGAGAATGTCACTGCCTAAGTAAAAGGTGGCAGTGACGTCTCGCACGACCCAACAATTATGGACTATGCTCTTGTTGCCTATGGAGATTTTGAGCATACACCTGCTTGGCAGGAGATGTTTGGTATTGGGTGCTTCCAAATCCATTTCCCATTTGTCTATCAGTTTGAATTTGGGAATGGCTGGATCTTTTAGGAGTTGGCAGAACATGGCTTTGCTGATGAAGCTCTTACCATTGTTCACACACACTCGGGCGAGAGCAGAGTCCTACCCTTCATTTACCTGAACAGGGATGAACAACCGCTCTCCAATTTGCTGAATATCAGCCAGGCTCTGAGCTGATTTCTCATCTTTCTGGACTATAGGAGTGGGAATGTCTGATTGTGGATTGGTAAAGAATTGAGTGTTTCCTTCCAGCGTGGTATGCCACCTTAAACTGGAAGGAAGGTTGATTTTCAGAAATAGAGAGGACCCCCCATCACCAGTTTGTTGTCCTACTGCTATTACTGTCACATCTGGAATTTGGTTGTTCTGGAAGTGAAATTCTACTTGGTCAGATTTTTGTTCAACCATGTGGCATGTGCTGTTTAAACTGACATGGTTGACGCTCTGTTTTAACTTCATCGATCGGCTAGTCTGGGTCCAGAGGACCTTGTTTACACAGTCTATTAGGGTTGACAACCTTCTCAGGCAGTCATTCCCTAGTAAACAAGGGGTGCCCTCTGGAGTCACAACTATGACCGGGTGCCTCACCTTGTGTCGCCCAATTTTAATGTCCAAATCTGCAGTCCCCTCGACGGGAATTTCCTTCCCGTCAAAGTTCTGAAGTTGTCCAGCAAGAGAGGTGAGAGGAATTTGGTAATTCTCCCCCCTTCCGGAATTTAGTTAATCAAAGGCCTTTTTGGACAGAAGGGTAGCTTGGGATCCAGTGTCCACCAGTGCCAAAATTGTACCCTGCCCCTGTCCTTGAACCAGGGCATAGTATCTTCCCTCCTTCTCCGCAAGGGGGCACAGATAATATTTATTTTTGGACAACTGGTGGGTTAGTTTTCTGGTTTTGGACATTGAGGGAGAAGAGATTTGGGCAGAATTCTGTTTGGAGTCTAGGGAATCTGAAAAGAAAAGGTGGCAACTAGAGATGGGAGAAGTTTTGAGTTCCCCTGGTTCTGGGCCACCCCCCCCCCTTTTTGGAGGCAGTCACCAGGATGGGTTTGAACCAGGGGATTTTCATGCTGTTGGTTCTGGGGCTCTTTGGGAGGAGTTCCCCCATCTCTGAAGGAGAAGATCCTTTTCCCAGGATCCTCTGAGGATCCCTGTCCTTCAAATTGGAAGATCTGTACCCCCTCTTCAAAATGGGTCTGTTTGGGTCCTTTGTTTCTCCTACCCCCCCTCTGCTCCTTGGGTGGCAGACTTTCAGGGGCAGGAGATTTTGTTTCCGGTTCCTGGGTTTCCAGGGGCTGTTTACAAGTGGGGAAGGAAGCTTCCTCCAAGTCTTTACACCCTCCTTCCCCTTGTGCCTCCTCCCTGGGAACCGGTGGGTTATCGGGTGCTGCCCCCATCATTGTTCTGGAGCACAAGGTCCAGAGTTGGAGGCATTCTGTGCCGGCATGCTCATCTGAGGGTTCTGCTGAGCCCTCAGCATGCAACCCAGATCCTGTGCCGTATTTTGGACCTGGCGCTCTAGCTGTGAAACCTTCTCAGGCTGATACAGGGTTCTGTTTTCTCCCCTGGGCTGATCCCGGGAAGAGTAGCTATCCCTTCTCTGGTAAAACCTTGGGTTGGGCAGATTTGGCTACCCCTCCACCCTTGGCCTCCCCTCTCCCAGATTAGATTGTCTGGGCTCAGGAAAGTGGGGAAAGAAGGATGGATTATTCTGGGGTTGGAAGTTTTGTGGATACCTGGGGAAAAAGTTCTGTCCAGGATTTGGGGAGTTTCTGCCCTCCTGGGGGAAGTTAGGAGGGAAGTTCCCTGGGTAGGTGCCTGGTTGGATCCCCCCCTTGGGCTGGCGGAGTCCACACATAACCCAGGATGGGTCGATTACCCTTGTATCGGGGACTTACATAGTCAGGGGAGTGAGGGACCCCATTTGTGGGACTACCTCCTTGGCTCCCTGTCTGTGACTGGCCCGAGGGCCTTCTGGGCTTGGAATTATTCTGTTGTGCAGACAAGTTTTTAGGCCCCCTATCTCCAAATCCAAAATGGGGACAACCTTTAACTTGGCCACCTTAGCAGCAGCAGGGGTGCTGGTTGGTTTGGGGTTTTTAGCATTATTTTTGTTTTCTATGGGCTTCTGCACCTCATAGATCCGGGTGGCCTGTTCAATGACCCCGTCTAGTGATCTTTTCTCATGAAAATCTCTCACTAGCTGGGTCATGATGTATTTTGGTAGAGCATGGAAAAAAGTATTAACAAATTCTTTGCTGTCTGTGCGCACCCTTCTGGTAGTCTGCGCAATTCTTGTGGGGCCTGATACTCCCCACATTGCAAGTTGTAGGCTGCCTTGCAAGCCTCTTGGGGATTTCTGTGAACAGAAACATGCTTCAAGATGGCTGCCCTATATGTGGACCATGTGCACCATCTTGTATGATTTTGGTCCTCCAGCGCCACAAAGAAACTGGAGTATTCTAGGGAGAATGTCCTTTTCACATACTGAATGCAGCTACTGCTGTCTTTCAATTGGAAAGTCTCCATCATTTGCTCAAAGAGCTCTAAGTGTTCCCCAAACAGAATACTTAGCGTTCTTAAGATAAGGAGTGATGACGCTCCTTATTGCCTTGATCTGTTTTAAGGGGTCCTTAAGCAAGGCCCTTTTTTGCCTTATTGGCTTTCTTGGTTCAGGTAACCCTGGTCCATTCATCCTCTGACTCAGAGGCACTGCTCCCAGAGGTGCCCGTCTGGTCTTCTAGGTTCTCCTGAATTCTGCGAGCCTAGGAATGGCTGGCAGAATGTGGGGACCTAGTCTCTTGTGTCCTGGGGCGCTCAGAGGAGTCTTCTGATTCCTCCTTGCTCGCAGGATTTGATGGGTACCCCCCCACCGTCCTAACTGGGCAGAGGTTTTCAGGATGCCCTTAGTGGGCCTACTCTCCTGGAGTTCCCCACTAAACTTCACAGTACTTGGGTGCCCATACCCAGATGCCCACCCATCCATGCCTGGAGGTGCTGGTCCATGAGTCCCATACTTCTGACTGGATAGTAATCTACCATACTCGTGGCCCTGGGCTCATGTGCGCCAGGGGACATGGGGTTGGCAGAGTCCAGGGACTGGGAGAGATGAAGGCCTCTGGCACTAGGGCTCCTGAGATTATTCTCAGGTGTTTCCCTTTCCCAGCGAACCTCATCTCTATCAGCCCCTGCTCCCTGTTGCCATGCAAGAACCTGAACTTTCTGTTCCTCAATCAAGGCCTTACTTGTCTCTATCAGTCTCTCTTGCATGGCTACCTGTCGCTGGAGCCTATAATTGTGCTGACAGAGAGCCTCATTTTCTCTCTGTGCTTCCTGGTTTGTCTTGGAGTACTGGGCCAGTCTTTGCTGCAGGAGGGTTACCTCCTGAGTCCCGTCCCTACCGGCCTGCTCCTTTCTTGCCAGTGCATCTTCCACCCTCCTGGTGTACTCTAACAAGTTTTGATGCTCTTTTTGGAGGTCACCCAGTCCCTGGAGGGCCAGGTGATTTTCTTCCAGTTTCTCTTTTAAGTGGCAGACTTCCTGGCCTAAGGTGTCCCTTTCCTGAGCAAGAGCCTGCCTCTGTGCCACCAGCCTGTCCCTCTGTCTTTGAAGGGCACCAGCTTTCTGGCACTCTTCTTCAAATTCTGCCTTGGTGTCCAGGTCTTTCAGAAATAATTTGTAGCTCTCTGCCTTCTCTCTATCTAAGTGGCTTTGCAGGGTGACTACCTGCTCTGCGCATGCCCTGTTGAAATCCAGTTGTTGCTCCATCTTTTTCTGGCTCTGCAGTAGGGAGTCCAAACCTTCTTGGTACTCCTTCTGCAAGGCCAGAATTCTGCTATCCTGGTCTGCCTTTCCCTGTTGGAGGATACCCAGATCCTCTTTTATTTTAATTATATATTGCCTACTTTCATTTTCTGATTCCTGGCTCCTCTGCAGCCTCTGCTCAGAAGAGTCCAGATCAGATTGGGCCTTTTCTAATGCCATCAGTTGCCTACTTGCCCGATCTTGGCCTTCAGCATATTGATCCTGTATGGCTCAAATAAACAAATATAGATATGCCGCAATCTTGGCAATCTTGTTGTGCTCATCCTTGGCCTTAGGGGCCATATATAGTTCGCTCAGGGCCACATGTAAGGAACCCTGGTCTCTCCATGTATCTGACCCTGTTGCAGTGATCTGTGGTGTGATTGCCTGCAACCACACATTCTGGTCCTGCTCAGTCCACTCACCTCTCACAAACAACTTATGTAAAAGGTGCTCTCTAGCTATCTTGATGTCTACCAAATTCGCCATTGTGGAAATTGATTTCCTAACTGACTTACCGAAGTTTATTATTTCATTTTGCAAAACAGACCGTTTACTTAGAGCGTTCCCTTTTGAGGGGTGCTTTTACAGCATAACACAGTGTGGTAATCCAGCAGGATTTATGTATCCTCTTAGTTAGCACATTGTATTAAGCTGCACAAGTGTTAGATCTAATCCAGAATTCCCGGCCACAAGCCCCCAATCTGTAAGTGATTTCAATCCAGCACTCCAACTAAGTGTATGCCTACTATGGGATGCCCAATGGAAACCCTTATTTATATATTTTTATGTCAAAGTTATTTTAATTCTGGATGATGTACCCTTATATAGCGCCCCTCTCTTTGAATCCCCCCGGCCTCACTGAGCCAAGAAGAAGGTTTGTTTTGCAAATTGAAAGATTTATTTGAAGAATTGAACAATATATAGATTACACTTTTATGAATATGAATAATATCTGAATATCACACTTATGAATATGAACAATGATCAGCAATGGGAAATATTACACTATCAACAATCTCTTTAATCAATTAGGAGTAGAAATAGGAAGAATAACGTAGCAGAATACACTATCTATGGTTCAAGGAAATGCAAGGATAGGAAAGAATGCAACACAGAAGACTTGATATGACTTCAATCAACAGATAATAAGATCACTCTTTCCCCCTGTTACTCACTCCCCCCAGTATGCAATATGAAGAGGTGGAAGAGGGCACACAGGTTTTAGGAATAACAACCAATAATGCAGTTCAATCCCAGTTCCCCCAGCAAGCTTAGAGAGAACGGGTATGATTTTAAAACAGGTCAATCGCTTTTAAATGTGGTTTGAATGAATGGGAAAATGCTAAAATGACTTTGATTCGCTAAAGAAGATTCAGAATTAGTGAAAGTTACTTGGGATTGGTTCAGGTCAACACAAACAATGATTTATGAATGATTATCAGATTGAAAACGAAATTCAGCAGTTGAAAACAAGAAACAGCTATTTTGACATGTGGTGAAATTGAGCCAAATTGCAAATTTGCGGCAACTTTTCCGTGAGTGGGAAACGCGATTACAGCAAAACTATTCGTTTGAAAGCTGAGGATGTTCTCTTCAAAATGACATTTAAATTTTGTTTCTAGGACGTATGGTTCAAATGTTACAGAGGTTTTAATAAAGGTAGATTTTTCAGAAACAAAGTCAAGATTTCAAAATGAAAGTTTCGCTGTTGAAGATTTGGAACAAAGATTTCTGAACACTAGAGAGTCTATGGAGCCGCAAACTACATGACAGCCCAGCCACCTATCCAGAGGTGCCTCTGGATGGTTTCAGTCTGAACGAGACGATTGCCTTTCTCCAGAAAATATATATTAGCGCCAAGATGATTATCACTACAATTATCAAGGATTATGTAGAGGAGAGAAGAGCTTGGATAGACAACAGAGATTCAATAATGCAGTTATGAATAGGTTGGAAGGGTTGGATTGGGTGACTTAATACTAAGAGGTTGGTTATGGACAGTTCTACACTAAATACTTACAACTATGGCTTTGAAATGGAATGGGCCCATCAAAGATCTGGTCAAAGGTCAAAGGTCAAAGGTTTGGACTTCCCTCGCCACTCGCCAACGGACAGGATCAGGGCACCTGGACTCTGCTCTCAGTAAGGCACTCTGGTCTGCGCAGCCTCTTGGACTGGATCTGACGGGTACTGGGTTACAGCTCTGCTCTGCTGGTATGGATCTGGTTCTAGCACAGGGTTCCTAGCTAGGACAGCAAAACAACACAGCCCGGCTGTTGAATTTGAGCCCCTTTTAAGTTTAGGGGTTAGAATCAAGTTGCAAAAGATTCTGAGGCCTGCTGAAAAGGGTTCAGCTTCTTGGGTTAGGCCTCTCTGCTTCAAAGTTCTAGAGTTTGGTTCTAGAGTCTGGTCTCTGGATCTATGTCTGGAGTCTGGAACTTCTTGCAGGGTGCTTCGCCAAGAAATCAGTTGAGAAGTGGAAAAGGTGTGTGTCTTGCCTGCCCTCAGCAGCCCCTATTTATCCATTTCCAAAGTGGGTGGGGAGGCTGATTATCTATGCCCAACCGTCTAAGGATCTGATAGGTCAGAGAATGTCCTGTCCCCTGATTTTTAGAAAGGAGCAGTGTGTCATCCGGTGTCATCATGTGTCATGTTTATGGTTTAGGGAAAAACCCTCCCCTTTGTGTCTGTACAGTATATCTTATTTTTCATAAAAAACATATTTACAATATGCACAACTTGTTAATATTACATATACACATCACAGATTAATTAAGGCACGTCTCCATGTTCAAGTCCTAGGTTCCTACGAGCTTTGGTGGGTTTCTCAATGTTAGTTCTGCACCAATTTTTATACATGCATGCACGTCCCCTCTGGGCACATTCCTGTAATTTTTCATGTTCCTAACATAAACACCATGGCTACAATATGAATAATATCCGGGGTTCAGTCTCAGAGCATCGCACAGATTCCAACTTAGTCTTAAACTGTGAGGGAATTTGTCATTTTAACAATGTCTAAGTTTCATATTTTTGTCAGTTCAGTACACTTTGCTCTAAGCATTTTTCTAAACATACATTTAATCCAATGTCAAATCAACAATTTCAGTCTGGCCCGCCTCCAGAGCTGGACTGAGTCAGAGGGTCACATGGCTTTCTTCCTGCCAGAGCAGTTTGTTGTCAGTCACACCCGAATTAGCATTCCTATTCAGCTCAAGGACTCCATTGTCTGCACTAAGAGCAACAGGCCAGGGTGCCCCTCCTAGTTCCTTTTCACACCAGCCTTCCATTATCTTAGCCAAGGGCAGGGGTACATTTCCTTTGTTCAGGGAGAAGGTGTGGAATGTGTTTGAAGCACAGTGTGGGAACCTTTAACTCTTAAACCCAATGTCTAAAATTGTCTTGTCTTAAAATATAACTCACATTTTTCACAAATACATCAACCAATTTCTTACTTCAAGCCTTTTCAGAATATAGTTTTGAATTGTATCCACCTCTTAGGCTTCTCATAGCAAGTCTTTCTTTGGCATAGTTTGAGTTTAATGTTCAAATTTACACAAAGTTAGGTTTTAAATCGCTGGCTTCTGACAGAGGTGAGTAACGGTATTACACCCATTTTTGACAGGTTTCTTCCAGCAAGCAATCCTCAAAAGTGGATTTTGTTCTGATGACATATGATTCTTGCTGACATTGTATTTATGTGGATTCTTGCAGTAGCATAATATTCCCCACCCAACAAGGAGGTTGGATTTCTTTGGGTGGTTTGTGAGCCATGATTTTTGCAAATTTTCGACAATCATTAAAACGGATTTCCAAACAGCTCTGTGTTTCTTTTTGACAATCAGCATTGCTTTTTCAAGTGATTTCAGGCTACTTTGTGGGTAGCCCAATGGTGGGTTTTGGCAGTGATCTCCTGTGCTCACTAAGATAGGCAAAAGTGGATGGCGGCCTATTTTTCAGATTTTTACTGCGCAGTTTTGGGTGATTTTTAGTGAGCAACATGCTTTCCGGCGGCCATTATGATATTTCTGCTGCAAGAAGTACACAGTAATGTTACAGGGCCTGGACCAGTGGGTTGAGACATCCACCCTATCATCATCCACCCTTACTCTCTCTAACCCTAACCATGGACCCAACCCTACCCTCCCTGCCCGACTCTCACCCTACCCCCTCACCCTCTATCCCACCCACTCAAGCCCACCCCCTCTACCATCATCAGTCCAATCCCCACTCCCTCTACCCCCACCCACCCATCCACCCTAACCCTACCCTGTCTACCACCACCCAATCTCTCTCTTCCCACCCTCTCTACCCCCACCCACCCTACACCAACTTTCTCTAGCCCAACCAACCAACCCTTCCCCGGCTCTATCTACACCCACCCTCTCTATCCAACCAACCATACCACAACTCTCTCCCACCCTACACCCACTTCTCTATACCATCCCACCCCACCCATACTCTCTCTACCCCACCCATACCATCTCTACCCCCGACCCACCCATTCCCCACCATCTCTACCCTCACCACCCAATGCGCACCCACCATATCCCAACCCTTTCTACCACCTTCCACCCCCTCTAACCCCAGTCTCTCTACCCCTACCCCCACTCTCTCTACATAACCCTGCTTTCTCTACCCCCACCCACCCTACCTCCACTCTCACTACCCCAACCCACTGTGGCGACAAGGAATGAAGAGACTGACCAAGCGGTACCATGGTGGTTGCTATAGACCTTATTTAAATATTAAATCAAATATTTCTATCCCTAATTCTAAAAGGGTTTTCCTACCCAAACTAAAGAAACTCGGGTGCTCAATAAGGAGTCTGTGTTAGCCAAAAAGAATATTGGTTTTAAGCGCTTCTTCACCTCAGTACTTTTGTCGTCAGATAGATTCAATATTTTACAATAGCACATAGTTTTGGAGGTTATCTTATGTGGATATACAAATTTGGCATTATTCACAACCTACATGGTGGAATTTCACAGGGGTTGTGCTTTCCCATTGCGTCATTATCCCCACGAGTCCCTCCACATGAGATCCTCCCGCATATTTCCACCCCTAGGGGGACCTTTGGTTAGAAGCCTCTCCTCCATAGCCTCATGGGAAGGGATTCTCCCCTGGTGAGAAGTGACACCATGCGAAGGATCATTACATAACCTTCCTACATAACCTTCCCCTTAGGATTTCGGCTTCCACTACTGACTCTACAGGAAATCGTTACAAGAAATTCACATTTCCCTGTTACCTTCCTTTCCTGTGTTCAACATGGAAACAGAATGGCTGTAGGTCTAGAAACCAGCACCTAATGCAGGTGTTTGTGTCTTGCGCAGGCTAAGCCAGGTTAGGGGGGAGTGGTCTGTCACCAGGGTAAACTTGTGACTGGAAAGATATCGTAGGTGTCCCACAGACCATTAATTAGCAAGCTCTCCAACCTATGGTTGCATAAGTTTTGTCACAAGGAAACAAATTCCAATTTGTGTAGAGTCCTGGATGTTCCAACCCATCATGAATTTGTAATAGAAGCATCCCAAGGCCTACCTTTGAAGCATCCATCCACAGGAAAAATTCTTTATTGATATTGGGTACTTCAAGTGCTGGCTCACTACAGAGGATGTGATTAAGAGTATCGAAACTGGCCTGTTCTTGTTTGCCCCATTGGATTTTCTGCAGTCCAGAGATTTTCATTTTGTCTGTCAAACAGGATGTAATGCTTGAGTAATTGGGAATGAATCGCAGATAATAACCTGTGAGGCATAGGCCCTTAACTCATCTTTTTTTCTTCCGAGCGGGGGGGGGGGGTTGCAAACTCCGTTAACTTTCTCTGCCTGAGGTCTTACTAAGACATTCCCACAAAGAACCATTGATACCTTACGGTCAACTTGGCTAAGTGACTTTCTTTGGGTCAATGATTGACCCTGTCTCACTCAGGGTTCTTACAATCTCATATAAGTGGCGTAGATGTTGCTCCAGGCTTTGATTATGAATTACTATGTTGTCAAAATATGCACTGCAAAACCTGGTATAGGGTTGCAATATATTATCCATAAGTCGTTGGAAAGTCACTGGGCCATTTTGGAGTCCAAAAGGTAGGACTCAGAACTGAAATAATCCCCTAGCTGTGGAAAAGGCAGTTTTTCTCTGTGGAACAGATTCAATGGCACCTGCCAATAGCCCTTGGTCAGGGCAATCGTGGAAATGAAAACCGTGGATCCCAGTCTGTCAATAGGATTAATAATCCGAGGCATGGGATGAATGTCAAACTGGGATATCATGTTCAGTTTACAGAAATCTATACAACATCTCCACAATTGATCTGGTTTCATGACCAGGACTATTGGCGAGGACTTTGGACTCTCAGAAGGTTTTATGATCTCAGCCCCCATCATCTTCTCCACCTTCCTAAGGAGTACCTCCTTCCTAGATTTGGAAATCCTGTAAGGATGAAGGTTAACCACTTTCCCAGCAGGAGTTCTTATATAGTGTTTGGAAATTCTTAACTCTTCATGGAACTTCTCTAAATATGTCAGGAAATGGATCAAGCAGGTGCTGGATGTCCTGGTATTTGCTGGTTGGTAGACCCTGTGGTAAGAGGAGAGCCACCATACCCACTGAGGTTTTCGCAACTAGGTCCTCTCACTATTTTTTTCTCAGATTTCTGGTTGTGACACTCGAAAGCTAACTAGCCCAGTTTGTTCTATCATTTCATATGGGTTGCACCACCCTGAAGTAATGTTATGCTCTGAGGCTAATAGTAATACCAGAACCTTCTGCCCAATAGAAAATTATCTTTTAATGGTCTTCTCCTCATAATATGCTTTCTGGGCTCTGTAGACTCTCTAGGTGTTTATGTACCAGGTCCCATACTATTGTTATATGTTTCTTCAGATATTGGGCCATCTGAGATAAGGGTAAGACAGCTTCCTCATGTTCCTCCCAGGTTTCTCTAAGCATATCTAGGACATCCCTTGGGTCTTGGCCATATAAAAGTTCCAAAGGAGAAAAACGTAAAGAAGCTTGGGGAGATTTGCAGATTGCAAAAAGAGTGCAAGGACCATCAAATCCCAATTTCGGCCATCGGCCTCAACCAATTTACTAAGAATGTTCTTTAGGTTCTGATTACATTGTTCCACAAGCCCATCTGTTTGTGGATGGTATACAGAGGTGTGAAGTGTGGTAATGTGGTGAATTGCTTTCACTTCAGCCATAATTCATGACATAAAGGTACTCCCTTAGTTGATTAGAATCTCCTTAGGGAAACTGACATGTGATAAAAAAAAGGTATCAAGTATTTTAAGATTTGCTGAGAGGTGTTGCTCTTCATTGATAACACTTCCAAATGACAGGTCTCATAGTCAACAGTGATCAAAATATGCATGTTTCATAGTCAGAATGGTTCCGAGGGACCAACTGTATTGATCCCTATTTTTGAGAACGGGACGTCTATAATTGAAAGGGGTTGAAATGGGGCCGTTAGAATATTGGCACAAGCTTTTTTATGGCATAGGGTGCATGTGACAAAGATGATTTTAATGTATGCATGTACACCCAGCCTTTAGAATCTGGATACTATTTGGTTGTGCATCTTCTTGATGCCTAGATGTCCAGATGTAAGTTGGGCATGCACCATTTCTAAAACAATGCATCAATGATTTCTCTCCACCACCAAGAGTGTTTTTGATATTCCTTCAGGGCTACCATCTCCCTGATAAAGGAGATCTTTATTTACAAAGAAAATGGGGCCTCTCTTTTATCTACCCTCTTCCTCAGAAATGGCCTGATGGAAAGCCTCAGTCAATATTGGATCATTCTATTGTGCGAATGCTAGATCAGGGACTACTTCTGTATCTTCGTCAACCGAACCTCGCACTTCTACACTAACTGAACTGTCTTTGTCTATTATGGGGGCTACTTCCCCATGGAGAGGTTCACGGGCATCCCTAAAACCCTTGGTTCCCCGTTCTGTCATTTTCTTGCTTGGGGACTTCTACGTGTTTTAGAAACAGAGCTGCCTCCAGCACAACCTGGGCTATTTTGTCTCTGATTATTATGTGGTAGGATTTGTTCCCTTGATTGTGTAGCAGAACCTTCATGCCCCCCCCCTTGATAATCTGGGTGGACCACCCCTGTTATCACATTTAGTCCATGCCTCCACGCCAAGCCACACTGCCAGGCCTGACTTGGACAAAAGTTGTACCTTTTGGTGGGGACAGGATTAAGCCTGGGGGTACCAATTGTCTACGTTCAATCACTAGCAGAGGCTAGCAGAGGCGTTGCTAGGGGTGGGATGAGGGGGCTATAGCCCCGGGTCTTTTGGTTGTAGCTGTGGATAGAAGCTCAGCGGCTACAACCAAAAGGCTAGCTAGCCTGAGTCCTGACAGTCCCGACATTAGTATAGCCCTAGATCTTTTCCAGACCTAACCACACCCCTGATCACTAGGTTCTGACTGCTACTCAGGTTGAGTCTGATAGACTCAATGGTGGTTACTGTAGGATCGGAGGCTCTAGTGGACAATTTGGTAACTCTAAGGTGCCCACAATTTTTGTCAGTTGGGCAGTATGCCACACCTGACAACATTTGTGGAGATATGGAATGAGGAGACTGACCGAGTGGTGCCATAATGGTGGCTATAGACTTTTATTAAATAATAAATCAAACCTATCTATCCCTAATTCGAAATGGGATTCCCTACCTAAACTAAAGAAACTCGGGTGCCCATCCGGAAGTCTATGTGAGTCAAAACAAAAGGCACTGTCCCTGTCACAAAGGCTCCTGCTATATCCCTGTCAATACAACAAAGTACCATAAAGTCCAGCTACTGTTTGAAATCCAGGAGAATGACTCCCTTCTTCTGGCTGTACCCCCACTATCTTTCACCATTCTTAACGGGGTTTCTAGTTCACTGAAGGAGGTCTTCACAACCTCTGTGTTTTGTCAAATTCTTGATCTGTCCACACTGGAATGATGAAGCTGTTCCTTGAGTTCCTTTCAATCTTCCACTGTCACACCTTTGTGGAACTGACCTGGGAACTGTAAAACTCAACCATTTATAACTTTCTCTATTTCTGTATGGTTCACAGTCTCATAACTTCCATGCCCCATCCCGGACTTGTGTGTGTTCCCTTTACTTCTTGTCTGAGAACTCTTCAACGGTTTTGCCAGGGGTTGTAGGTCCAAACTGCTTAGCTCAACTTCTTCCTTTAGCCGCTCTTCGCTTCTTGTCACTCTCTGCCTCTGGTTGTTGTGGACCTCCTCGGCATAGCTCTTGGACTCCTCATTCCAGCTTTGACCGGTTACACCCTCCACCAAGGTCTCTCACTCTCTCTCGATAGTCAGCTATGGGATTTTGCTGTAGGCAATGGCAGGCCATCTCGGACACCATTTTTGGACCGAATGGTCAACCCACTAGAGGTCATACTACCACCTCTCAGACTCTGCAAGTGTATCATGTCGATACCCAACTGATTTGCAAGACAATTCTCTGGTGTCCTGCTATTCCTCTTCTCATCCTTGGTGACATGACTTGCTGCCTTCTCCAAAACCCTTGCATCAACTCTTCAGGTTTCAACGCAGCCTCCTCTGTCGTCTGATTCTCCCTCTGGTCATATCACTGCTTCCAGCTCACCAGAACTACCTGGACCGATGCCGGACGAGTCAAAAGATGATGAAGAACACAGTCCATCTTTGCTGTTCAGTTTAAATACCGGGGGCAGCCACAACGTTACTTCCTTCCAATTGACAGCAGGTGCTTTAGCTTTCATCCCACATAAATGTAGGGTTTTTCAGCGCTTCTTCAGCTCAGTACTTCTGTCATCAGATGGATTTGATATTTTACAATAGCAGATAGTTGCGAAGGTGATGTTATGTGAATGAGACTTCGGCATTATTGTCATCGTACGTAGTGGGATTTCACTGGGGTTCTCTCTCCCAATTGCATCGTTATCCCCACGAGAAGAGTCCCTCCACATGAGATCCTCCTGCATATTACCACCTCTAGAGGGGATATTGGTTATCGGCCTCACCTCCCTAGCCTCATGGGAAGTGATTCACACCCGGGGAGAAGGTGCACCATCTGAAGGATCGTCACACCACCCATCCTACCTCTACTCACTCTATCCCTACCCACCCACTCTACCTGTACTCTCTCTACCTCTACCCACCCCAGAACCACTATATCTCTATCCCTACCCACCCACCATACCCCCACTCACTCTACACTCACACACCCACACTGCCTCCTCTCTCTCTTCCCCACTAACCCACCCTATCCCTCCTCTCTCTATCACAACACGCTCACCCTACCCCCACTATCTCTACCCCCGCACCACCCTAGCCCCACTCTCTCTGCATACACATATCCACCCTACAGCCACTCTTTCTAACAGTACTCACCCACCCTACCATCACGCATCACTCCCTCTCCCTACCCTACCCACAGTCTCGCCACTGCCATCCACTCACCCAAACTCTTTCTCTCTAACCCCCTCTCTAACTCCATCCACACTACCCCACCCTCTAGCCCCACCTAACCTACCCCACACTCTATACCCTCAGCCACAAAACCAAACTTCACTCTCTCTACCATGACCCACCCACCCTACCTCAAATATCTCTATTCCCACAACAACCCATCCTACCTCCACTCTATCTTCAACCACACACCCACCTATCCCACTCCCTCTAGCCACACCCACCCACCCCACCCCATTCTCTCTAACCACACCCACCTACCCAACCCCACTCTCTCTAGCCCCACCCCCTGACCCCCCACTATTTATACTGCTACCCACCCTACCCATTTTCTCTACCCCCATTCACCCTATCTTCACTCTCTCTACCCTGACACACCCACCCTACTGTTGCTATCTCTACCCCTAACCACCCACCTTACCATCAATCTCTACCAAAATCCACCCATCCTACCTCCATTCTCTCTATCCCACCCACCCACCCTACCTCCACTTTCTCTACCGCCAGCCACCCACCCTACCGCCACTCTGTCTAACCCCAGCTACCTACCCTACCTTCACCTTCACTTCAACCCCCCTCTTTAACCCCACCGATGCACACTATGTCCACTCCAATTTCTCTACCCCAGCCATCCACCCTTCCTCCACTCTCTACCACCACTCTCCCACCATTCTCCACTCTCCATTCACCCCACCACCACTCTCTCTTTCCCCACCACACATCCTAGACCTACCCACCATAACCCCACTCTCTCTTTCCCAATCACCATGGCCCCACCATCTCTACACCCACCCACCCTAAACCCACTCTCCTTCTCCCAACCACCCTACCCCACTCCCTCTACCCCAACTACCCACGTTACCCCAACCACCTTACCCCTACTCTCTCTATCCTCACCCACCCTGAACCCACTCTCTCTACCTCAAACCACTCTACCCCAACCATCCACCCTACTTGCACTCTCTCTACCCCATCCATTGAATCCTACCTGCTCTCTCTACCCCCTCACTCTACCCTACCCCCTCACTCTACCCTACCCCCTCACTCTACCTCTACCCACCCAACTTTCTCTACAACCAACACACCCAAACATCACTCTCTACCCCCTCTCATCCTTCCTCTCGCATTGTCACTTTATTTCTTACCCTCTCACTCTCACCCTTTCTCACTCATATTTCCTGTTTCTCATCATCGATTTCACCCTCTCTCAGACGTTTCCTCCCTTGCTATATTCTCCTTCCTTCTCATACTCTTGCACACCTGTGCCCATTAGCTCCTCATCCTTTGAGATGTTGCACTCTCCTCCTTGCTCCCTGGTGTCTATAAATGCAAAATGCAAATAACAACAGTAAACACAATAACTATTGGCTTTGTCCAGGCTTGCTCATTCCTGCTGTGGATACCAAAATAGTTTAGCCAAATATCCCATCAACCTCAGTAAGGGAGTTGGTAAGGCTTGGTTTTGCATACCAAGAGAAAGTATTGGACACCTTTCGGCCATTGACTATGATATTGGATTTATCAGAGTCAACTTAATCAGATGGTGCTATGATCGATCTGCTCATTCCAAGTGGTTGTCTCAGAGGTCCATCGGTCCCATGATGTATTTGAATTCTACTCTATCTGTGGAGGGATGTAAGGCTACTCTGTTAAATATCAACCTAGTACTATATTCCTATATCCTATTCCCAGACATCGGAAGTGAATCTCTTTTGGGAACAATCGGGTAAGGATGTACTTAAGTACGTGTATATGTTTGCTTCCCTAGAAAAGGCACAAAACACTTTTAACAAGAATTATTAGCCTGAAGATATTTTATCACGGGCCAGTAGAGAAATTGGGCACTCTACTGGCATAGCACCAAGGATCCAAATGGCCCATGCAGGGCAGAGGTTATAACCCTCAGTAGGTTGAATGCAAGCAGGTCTTTTTTGCGAAGTGAACTATTTGTATATAGGAGGCCTATCAAGAAGAAAATGGGGAAGTATGTCCGCCTTTATTTACAATGGAAAAATATTTTCTCAATGTGTCTTTCAGACTGTTCAGGTATATTGTATAGATTTCGATTCAACTGCTATGGAAAGAATATTTCCACAGAGGGTTAGGTTTACTTCTTTGGTCCTCGTGATCATTTTGCAAAAGATCTTGAGTCAGTCGGTGAAGGTATCTATCGGTTTCACTCATTGGCCGCTTAAATGTTTTATTAGCACCTTTGTATATAGTACGGATGAGAGACAATAGCTTTTGTCCTATGATCAAGCAGAGGGAATGCATTTATAAAGCACAACAATGCCATACAAACTGCTTCAAGGTGCTAAACAGATAACAAGAACGATAGGAAAATACACAGAAAATGCATAATACATAATGCACAAAGTATAATACTATATAACCCAGATTACAATTAATACAAAATGAATTTCATCTTAATTTATAAGCAGCAAGCAGGATCTAAAATCCATAACATAAAACGTGTTGATGTAACTTTTAAAAAAGTGAATCCTTATGGGTTTTTTGTGTGTTTTATAAAATGTACATCAGGTTTTGCAAAGGTTTGCATAAGGAGTTTGAGAGAGTTGAACCAACAACCTGCAGGGGTTTCCACCATAGGTGAAGTTTATGGAAGTGGAGAGCTTTCAATTTATGATCACTCTGCCAACGAAGATTTCGGATTGATGATAGATGTGCAGCAACATCCGTCAGAGAGGTTAGGGCCAAGCCATGTACCATCTTCCAAACAAGATTTCATATTTGAATTTCCTTAGGCCACAAATAATCTGGGCATCTCTTCTCACTTGGGAAGACAGGATGTCTCATCCAAGGGACAGTCAGATCCTGCAACCATTCAATGAGGGTAGGGTGGGACTTAAGTCAGAAATGACACTGTCAACTTAACTGCAAATAACTTTCACCATGGCAATAGCATTCACAGGAGTCATCAAATGCCCAGGCTGGGAACTAACAGTATGGGACACCAGATGTTCTGTTACTGGACATATTATTGTGATGTAATGTTATATTTTGCAAATAAGAAAAACAACGCACCTTTGAAATTACATTGGGAATTTACATTATCCCTTATAAGATTTGAACACAAGTTCCTAGAGACTTTATTTCTTTTCTAAAATTTTCAGCTCGAAAACATCTATCATATGGATGCAAATCAAATGGTTTTTGATATATATTGATTATGTAAAAAAGGGCAAAATGTATATATTTGAGAAAAGAGGATGGGAGCCGGTGATGCATATATTCTAGCATCCGTGCTGTTGTGCTTGGTACTTTGAGGTGTAAAAATATTTTTTTATGTAAAAGCATTAATTTATGAAGAGCCAACCTCCATATCACAAACACTTTGTACTCCTACTACATTATGTACAATTATTGTACACATATTCCTACTAGGGTGATTTTTGCCACACTCCTATTACATTACCTTTAATTACAATACACATATTACTACTGTGCTGATTTTACCCAGTGCAAATATTCTGGGGGACATTCTGTGCCCCCCTTGACGAAACCTCACCAAGAATCTGGCCACTGACCACAACACATTGAACTATATAATAAGTGTTTATCATACACAGTCAACTAATAAAGCTCACCCCCACCTCCTTGCGATGCGCTCGGCGGCATTTACAAACCCTTTTTTCACCAATAAAAACAGGTCTACATTACATTCATTCCACTTCCCTACCATTTCTACACCCTCTTTCAGCCATCAAATAACCCTAAATGCATTTTCAATGTAGCACGTTGACCGCAATGTTTGCAAACTACTGCATTGTCCACGGACAACTATGCAAATGTCCAGCCTTTTTCAACCTACAAAAATAGCCCCATATCTTTTTTTTTTACACTCTGTGACCCTTCCCAGCCCTTGTTTCCACCACCAAATTAAGAAAGATGGGTTTTCCAAACTTTTTCCCCACGGAGCTGTCTGCGGTCTGCTACAACTGTCCATGGATCCAACATGGTGTGCGTTTCCCAAAAATCTGACGTACCCCACGCTCTTCACCATCCAATTAGTGAGTGCATCCGATGTCCATGTACATCACGTCGGCCTCTGCGCCAATCAGAAGCCCGTCAGCAGAGCGAACAGGGAAGTGAGTCCACGGACCGAACCCAGATATCACTAATTTCTTTTGTCCTACTTTTTGGTTGTTTTAAAAAACACTACTGGACGGATATACACCAAATGTACAAAGCACGCTTTCGGGCTGAAGCCACCTTTCCTGCCGCAAATTTGGTGAAAAACGGTCCATCGGTTTGGGATGTAGACGTGAGCCAAATATTGTTTCCATTGCGTCTATGGGAAAACCCACACATGTTGCCCCCCCCGCTCCCATAAGTGTGCCCCCTTGACGAAACCTCACCAAACTTTGCAGGACCGATTTGACGGGTCATATACTTTCTTTGCAAAGTTTCATGAGAATTCGTCCAGGGGAGGGCAAAGTTATAAGCTGCCCAAAAAGTGCTCTTCCTATGGGTTGAGCAACTTAACCATAACTACCGGGGTGCTTCTGCAGGCCCTGTAAAATATATATTACACAGCCACAATAGTGGCTGTGTAGTTATGGTTAAGTTGCTAATCCCATAGGAAGAGAATTTTCTTTTTGCTCTCCCTGGACGAATCCTCACCAAACTTTGCAAAAAAAGTATATGACCCACTCTGAATTATTTTGCAAAGTTTGGTGAGGTTTGATCAAGGGTGGGCAAAGTTTTAGGGGGTCCCAAAATGTCTTTTTTTCCCATTGACTGAATGGGGAAAAAACTTTGCTCACGCCTACAGCACAAACCGCTGGACGGATTTTCACAAAATATGCGCCAGGAGCAGCGGCTTGGTCCCAAAAATGTGCTTTTGTAAATTTGGTGAAAATCCATCCAGTAGTTTTTTTTAAAATGACCAAAAATTAGGTCACAATAAATTAGTGATATCTATGTCCGCTCCGCGGACAGACTTCCCTGTTTGTTCTGTGGACAGGACACCGATTGGTGAATTGGCTTGCGTCATGTCCGCGGACATGCAACATGTTCGCTGATTGGATGGTGAAGAGCGTCAGATTTTTGGGAACGCCCACCATCTTGGATTTGCGGACTTCGCCGGTGTCTGCGGACATCGCGGTAAAAACAGATTAAAAAACACAACATTGTTCTTTTCAAACTTATCAAATAATCTCTGGGGAGGTGAGGAGTGATGAGGATGGGATGGGATATGGCTGCAAGAAGCACAAAAATTGGTGTTTTTTGCTGTGAAAGTCTGCAAACAGTTCGGATGTTCGCGAACAGTTCTGAACAAGTTCACAGACACCTCAGAATTACAGGGTTGGTGAAATGTAGTTCTTGCATGGCTTATAACTTTGGCACCACTTAATGGAACTGCATGCAATTTTGCATGTATATTTCTGAGCTAATTCTGAGTGAGTATGCACAGTTTGGTGGGATTCTGTCATGAGGGGGCAAAATTTGAGGGGGTCCCAAAATAATGTAAAGGTTGATAAATGAGGTGCCATTTGACAAATCTACACTTAATTTGGGAAACTGATAATACATTTAGATATGAATGTTTTTCCAAAGTTTCATGGGATTTTGTGAAGAGGGGGCAAAATTAGAGGGGGGGTCCCAAAATAATGTAAATGCTTATACATGAGGTGCAATTTGACAAATCTAAATTTCATTTGGCAAACTGATAATAAATCAACATATACATGTTTTTGCGAAGTTTGGTGGGATTCTGTCAAGAGGGAGCAGAATCAGAGGGAAGGTCCCAAAATATTGTAAAGGCTTATAAATGTGGTGCCATTAGACAAATCTACACAAAGGTTTGCAAAAAATTATATACCTAGATATAGATGTTTTCGTAAAGTTTGAATGGATTTTGTCAAGTGGGGGCGAGGTTATATGATAGTTGTATGAGCATACATTTGACATGTTTGAAAAAATAAAACATGGGTGAATTTCCAGCAAACATGCGTAAGGAGCATTGGCAAAGACCTACACGCAGGGTTTTGCAAATGTGCCAGTGTTTTATTATTTGACAAGTGTCATAATGTAGCTACAAAAAATAGCAGTATACCAGTGACTGAGGGGTAGCCTGTGGCAATGGGCAGTGGCCAGATTATCCTGGTAATGGAATAAGGTCATGATCCGGACAATCTGGCTACTGGCCATGACCACAAGGGACAAAACATAGGATTCAAGTGGCCATGTCCACCTGGGACTGGCTTTGCAGTAAAGTTATTCGAAATTGAATAGATCTGAAAGGGAAGAAAAATATGCGTGTGGTAATATGGTCATAGGGTTCTCTTTTTGCCTTCTGCAGGCTGCCATGTAAAGCGAAGAGTGGCCCTGTATGGAACCCATGCCTTCCCTTTCCATGGTGGCCATCTTGGAAAAGGATTTTCCTTTCTACACCGGGACGCTGCAGGAGTCCCGGTGTAGGAAGAAAAATCCTCTTTTTTAGCATCCCGGGTTCCCGCTTTGCGAATCTAGGGTGCTAATGGCCTTCATTCCCCATTCCAGGGCCTGGAATGCGGGAATAATCATCCAGAGACCTTGTTATCCACCCTCGCTTCACTTGGGCTGATAACTTGAGCTGCTGCGCCGGTATCTACCGTTCCAGTCCCTGGAACGAAGGCTGAACGCCACAATATTCCCATTAGCATAACACAGAATGCAAATGCAAATGTTGGAAAATCCTATTGAGTCTTTGTACTTTACTGAGACATATAAAGTAGATGGAGTCTATATTTTAACTGTGAAAGGTGGTTCCTAAAGGAATATGTCTTTTGTTGTTTTTGGATGTATTTTTTTGGGCGGAAGATCTGAGAACGAAAGGTGGGGAGGGAAATGAGAGAAGAGGAACCAAACACTAATATGGAGGGGTAAGTGGACAAGGGAAAATGTTGCGCGTGTGTTATTTCTAAGGTAGGGGGCAGTGTTTCTCATGCTCCTTGATTACAGCAGTGGTGGTGGCTCTTGGGGAGGAGGGATGGCATTAGCTAATGCCATTTTAAGATAAATAGCAGTTTTGCTAAAAGTATGTACTGTGTACTAGATTGTTAATGGATAATGAGTAGGAATAGGTGTTGGAGCTGTGCAAGGGAAATTGTGAAGTTGAAAGTTCCTAGATCATCAGAAAAAGCGGTTCTGAACTGTCCATGAAGCAGAGATTTTATCGTGAAGTGTGGACGGGTTCTTGGACACGTCATCATGCCGCGCGCCAGGGTATGGTCATGTGGCACTGTCTGGAAGGTCCGCTATGAAGTCAGATGTTCGTAGACGGCTACGGATACAAAACTAGTTGAATTAGTTGGAAAAAGTGTATAGAAGTGTTAAAAATTATTCCAAAAGGTGGGAAATGGCAAAGTTTTAAGGTGACACTTTGTGAATGGGACACAAATATTGCTATATTGGGTAAGTATGATATTAGTAAGTTGTAGGAAAATAGCATGCACTGGTAAAAACCCATGAAATTCATTGAAAAAACTAGGTTAAAGGGGCACTATGGTTAAGTTGCACTAATAAAAACCTATGAAATTCAATGAAAAAACTTTCTTAAAGGGACGTTATGGTTAAGTTGCAGTAATAAAAACCTATAAAATTGAATGATAAAACTTTGTTAAGGGGATGTTATGGTTAAGTTGCACTAATAAAAACCTTTGAAATTCACTGAAAAAACTTTGTTAAAGGGACTTTATGGTTATGTTGGACCAATAAAAAGCTATGAAATTCAAAGAAAAAACTTTGTTAAAGGGACGTTATGGTTTCAAGTAAAATCGAAAAACCCTAGAAATTCGCCAGTTATGGTAAGCTAAACAACCATAACTCGTGCCACAACTGTGCACTGCTGAGACTAACACACAGGACATCAAAGATGACATCACAAATGTCATTGATGACATCACTGATGACATCACATATCTGGGCCACTTGTTTTTGTTTTTTGACATATATAGGCCAGGTGGTTTTGTTCACTGGCAGTCAAAATAATAAAATTGAAAAAGGTGCTATATATCTAGACGTTAACCTTGTTATATGTTCTTTGAGTACTTTCCTTAGGGTTTGGTCTCAGCTCATGGTGCACATACATGGGGAAATGAGCAGGACTCAAAAACACAATTCATTTGTATACATGAAGATAAACTTTAATGTCGTTCACATTTTCTGATGATGCAGTTTCTTTCTTCTTTACTTTAGTTTCTCTGTATGTGCCTCTGACTTGTATGCATTGTGGTTCTCCATATGTATTGTTTGTACCAGCACAAGTGCTGTAAATCTTGAATTGTTAGCTAGTTATTACATGTTTAACATTACTCAAAACTCGGATACGGTACCATTAATTATTGTACTATCCAAAATTCAAAGATTATAAATAGTGTACTTCTATGGTGCATGCTGCAGTCATTGCCTATGTCTATATATGATTAGGTTTCTGTATTAACGACAACACTCCAATACGATATTAGATGAGTACATTCTTTAATATATTAAGTAGTTTGTGATAGGTATCCCGATCACCCCTGACATCTTGTTACCAACAATATAAACACATCTCCTTGTAGGGACTTTTCATCAAAATATATTTCACATGTGATGTCATCAGTGATGTAATCAATGACATTTGTGATGTCATCTTTGATGTCCTCGGTGTTAGTTTTAGCAGTGCACGGTGGTGGCGCGAGTTATGGTTGTTTAGTTTACCATAACTGGTGAATTTCAGTTTTTTTTTTTTCGATTTTACTTGAAACCATAATGTCCCTTTAACAAAGTTTTTTCTTTGAATTTCATAGGTTTTTATTAGTCCAACATAACCATAACGTCCCTTTAACAAAGTTTTTTCATTGAATATATATATATATATATATATATATATATATATATATATATATATATATATATATATATAGAATAGACAGAAATCTTTGCTTCTTTAACTTAGACTGGAGATTATGTTGTGAAAGTCTCTTTGAGTTTCAGGTATAGGACACCTGCCATCAGGAACACATCCCCAATCTTATATCTGTAATTGTAATTATTTAAGTTCGAATTAGTGAACTTTGATTTTTAGATTCCCATTTTCATAAATGCCCAAATTAGCACCTTTAATATTCACTGATAACATTAAAAAGTGATGTTTAAGTTCAAAAATCTTACTACACATCTGTTTGTTCAACATATAGTACAGAATCCTAGACATGAATCAGGGGGAATATGTGTAAGATTGAAGCATACATTTAGGATTTGTTAGTTAGGGTGACTACCAGGAAAATGTTTACTCACATCATATATGCAAAACATATAAACCTCTTTTTTCTGTATATTCAGGAAGAGTGAGACACTCACTGCAACAGAGAAGAAATGTCTTTTCTAGTCCATTCTTAATTTAATTAAGGAGTTCCACATTCAAAATGACACTCACAATCTAAAGGTAACACAACCTATATCGAATCATAATAATGCCCATTGAAAAAATAATTAAGATGAATTCCCAAAGCTATAATATATAAAATCATCCTCATACCTTACTATGTATCACAGCAGAGTATCCAGTTTTGTAAAAAAGGTGAAGAGACTTTTTTAAGATGCCAGAAACAGCAAACACATGGGTTTCTGAACCTCATGATTTCTCATAATGCCATTTGGTGACATATAAAGTGAGTGATTTTTAAAGAGCTATACGCATACCATTTGTATATTGCACGTACACGGTGACTACCATATTTGTAGTATCCATAAAAAATCCTTTTGTTACTTGCTACACATCGTGTTGCTGGTCATCAAGAGTAAAGTATTATGCTACAATGTCATTTCAAGATGGTGACCGAGATCACAATTAAAAGAAGCTCATATTGTTGAAGCTAAATACATGTATAAAATGTTTGATACATGTATGACATGTCCTGACTGTCTTTTCCACCAAAGTAAACATTTTGGATGTGTCTGGCAATCAGACTTAAATTGTAATCTACAGGTCAGCAAGACCATCAAATCAGTCTTTTTTCAACTTAAACTCTTGAAGCCTCTCTTGCCTCTTATTTCTGAAAAAGATTGTCCACCTGTCATTAGGGCCTTAGTTAACTATAAATTAAACAGTTGTAATCCCCTTCTTATGGGCATACCAACCAATCAGATGCATTGCCTCCAAGTTGCCCTGAATGCAGCTATTAGGCTTCTTTCCAACCTCCCTATGCCCCCTCCTATATCTCAGTTCCTCTGGAGACTAAACTGGCGTCCAGTCCAGCAGAGGGTCCTTTTCAAGACCCTTTGTATTTTGAGTGCCTTCTTGGCCTGGCTCCTCTCTACCTTTCTTCTAAAATGTATTTTTATAGGCCAAAGTGTCTGCTCCGGTCTGCGAGTTGAAACCTCCTGATGATTCCCTTATCCAATTTTGGCCATCTGGGCGACCAATGTTTCTCCATCTAAGGGCTGCAAGCCTGGAAGTTACTCCTGCCTGATCTTCCAGAAATCAAATCCCTTCCCCAGTTTAGGAAAAGGTTTAAACCTTATCTCTTTCAATAAATGTTATTCCATCTCTTTTTGAGCTCTGTTTCCTGTGTTGACGCCTGTGCCCAGATGCAGTTTCTGCTCAGTCCCTTGGCATTTGCACTATCTAAATTACCAAATCAAATATCTAGGAATAAACTAAAGTTTGTAAATATCTATTTTTGACAAAAGAAATTTCTTTTACATCTTCTATATTTGGTCATAAGAATGGTGTACAATTGATACCTCACTACTTCCATTTCAAATGGTGGACACAAACTTAGGTATTTGAGAATATCCAAAATACCATCTTTTTTTAATTGTAGACATATATAGATTATAGTAATTTATTGTACCAATCAGGTAGAATATTGCGACCCAATACAATATTCTCTGTGATTCTTATTATATACAAGAAGAACTAATGGCAGGACTTTTCATACTTGTTGTGAAAATTGTGCTTTCAAAAGGAACATCCCTATTAAAGATGTACCCCCTATTCATACACAATTGTAAACCGTACATACCTCAATTTGAGAATTCCATACAAGGAAAAAAACGAATAAAATGGTAGTTATGTACCTTTCAGAATTGCAATATTACATATTTTATTGATACTTATCTTAGCAATGCTACAAAAAAGATGTACTAGAAGACACAAAATCAAAATATGATCATGATCGCAAGCAATTCCAAACATTCAAATAAAAAGATGTTAATTCATTGTAATTCTTTGTCCTTCATGCATACAGTGTTAGAGATTCCAACATAACTACAAGTTATAGGAAACTATTCATTTCAAGTTTCTCATTCTGTCCCTTCTGATTAACTCTATTTAGTTTATCAATCCAATAGGATTCTCTTTAAAGGAGAGCCTTATCCAGAGTGTAACCCATCGGGTGCTTCTCCAAAACAACTATTATAACTTTTCTCATTTTTGAGATTGTACGACCTGTTTCCATTAGGTGTCTTCATATTCCCCACTCTCATGTTTGATTTGTGTCCAGTCCAGTCGTTTTTTTATTTCATATTTGTCTTGCCTATATTTTGTAAGCCACATCAGCATGATGTTGCAGTCACAATATATGCCAGCATTATCACTGTATATAACAGTCACAATGTTGACCCCACAATATAGTGCAGCAATGCAACTATATATCACTTTCATGAATTTCCCTCAAACATTCCAGTATTTGATTTGTACTACAAAGTTGAGGTAGTCTGACTGCTTGGTTTACCCAGATTGGACAACTGCAATTGCTTTCATATGGTCCATCCAAAGGAGACTTAAACACTACAGATAACAAACAGATAACAAACAGCTTCCCTACTGGATGAAAACCCTCCGCTGGTTTCCACTCAAACATTGAGTATGACTTAAACTGTTATGCATGATCTATTGAATCGTCTGGCGCATGGACCTAAGCAACCTTTTGAAACAGCATAATTAGCATATTCCCAATAAAAACGTCAGGTCAACCCATGCAAATCTACTGAACGTATCTACCTTCAATAGGAAACAAACAGAAGCTTGTCACATTTGGGTTGGCAGGGTCTCTGGCCTGGAACATGCTTCTGTGGAATCTCAGGTCTCTTGCCTTGCTCCAGAGAACCATATGAACAGTAAGGAATACATTACAAAGCAAATAGATCCTTCCATGTTGATAATATCTCTTCTTTCTGGGCTGTGCATTATTGATGCCCAGTGTCAGAATCATGCAAAGAAGGATTAGCCAATGCAAACCATCTCTGTCTTTGCTAAGCAAATGCATCAGCATGATGGACAGTTTTTCTATTTTGCATTGACATGTCTTCACAGTTCTTCAGAAGATGGTCTGGTAAAAATGCAATTGGCATATGGAGAGGGTCATACACAGCCCATTCTATCCCAGGTCTGGTTATAACTATGACCCACCCACACTCTATGTAGTGGCTAATTGATTTGGGGCCGGAATCCAGACAACAGCCCTCAATCACACCAGGAAAACACTGATCAACTAGTGTTGGTTGGTGGTTAACCTGATTCTATCAGTACTGTTTTTCTGAAAGTATATTCTAATAGTATTCTCATGGATTATAAAAGAAGGGTGGTCAACAATAGTTCAACAGGCCATCAATGTCTGTCCATTGGTAAAGAGCACAACAAACAATATAAGATCTTTGAAAGGACAAGGGTTTGCAAATCAGTTGTATAGATGACTGTGGGATACTCTTCAGAATTGAGTGTGAAAGAGTACGGCCATGAACACTATCGTTTGAAGCCTGAAGAAAGGTTTTCTGGACAATGCATTCCCTGACAATGAAACTGATGCTTTCATAAGGGAATAGAATCTCTGGAGGAACCAATGCATAAGGCATTAATGGCATACACCAAGTACATGAAAAATCAATATTAAATAAGATATTTATTTACACCCAATATCCCTAAACCATCTGTTATATTCAACAACATTCTGTCTTGTTGCTATGAAAAGGTGGGTATATCCCCTGAATTGCTCACAATTCCAGTTTGCAACTTGAAAATCAAATTTTTCCAATTCGATGATGTGTGCAGTTACATTTCTAGCTGATTTAATAAGCACGGTCTGAGCTGGGCATGCAAGCTGTGCATGTCAATGAGGTCTGCAGAAGACGACTATCTTGGATTCTGGAGACCCATTCTCTTCTTCAGTACCAATAAACCACCAACCATAGCACCCTGAAATAGTGCTGTTGGACTGTCCTCATTATCTCTTCTTGGGCACTGGCAGAAAAATCTATGATCAAGCTAAGACCCTGTGATTAGGCTAGATTTCACAAATGGATGCAGACAGTGTGCAGACCATGCTTTCCAGTATAATTGTTTAAAATGTACTTTATTGTTTTGTTTGGAGCAAAATCACAAACATGTCTTTCAAAATCAAATGACAGGGAGAAGAAATAGGGTAAAGTATGAAGGGATACAGAAAAAAGTGGAAGTATGGGTAGTGCAGTATACAACCAATAGTAGGTATGACTAGAAATAATGTTCCTATAAAGCAAGAGTTCACAAAAACTGAAAATAATATGGTAGGATGAGGGACCAATTAGGGCAGGACCAAAACGTACAGTAAAACTCGGATCATTCCTAGAGAGAGAGGTCTAGATTCTAAGTGCTCAGAGGTTGCAAGGTCACAGAGTTGACAAAGAATGTCGTCTGTTTCAATACCCATCATAAGCACTGAAATTCTAGGACTTACATAATGCGAGCAGTGACTATGGGTGGGTATTCCCTAATGCAAGCTCATGGCGGTGTCCTAGAAGGTAGTGTGCAGCTCATATACTTGGATGCTGTATTCTAGAGCACTGGTGTGTTACACATAGGACTTCGAATTGGAGTTTGAAGGTTAACCTTTGTAGAGTCCATATGTAATGTGATTCTGTGCGATTGCCAAATTCGAATGATTTCCATGTACAAATCCTACTGCTTCCAGTTGTCTTCTTTTTGTGAAATGTTGAATTCCCTGCAACAACAACCCATACTACTCAACCCTGCTCTTATTCTATTGTCTTTGTACACATCAATGTGTTTGCCCAACTTCACTAAATTTCTGCTGAGCAGATCGCCGGTTCCCCTTGTTTTAAAGACTCAACCTGCGGTGTGCACAGCTATAAAGTAAAGAGAACAACTGGAAGTAGCAGGATATGCACATGGAAAACATTAGAAATTGGCAAAAGCAGGGAAGCACATTACATATGGACTCTAGAAGGTTAACCTTCAAACACATGGATGAAATCTTTCAGCCTTCTGATTCTGCCTCTCTTATTGGTCGCACTATTAAAGACAGTGAAGCTGAGCAGGGCTAAGGGAGTGAAGCACTCTAATCTCATTTCCATCTTCTCAAGGTCACACCCAGATACTTCTGCCTGGAACTGGAAAACTGAAGTGCAGAAGAAAGATAGTAGTTTTATGAGAAGAAAGAAATGGGATTGAAATCTCAGGTGAGGTTATTTGGGTACATTCTTAATAGCAGCACTGCAGGATGAACAACAGAATGAAAAGTACAATATTGCAAAGCAATCCCAAAACGGTTTTACCCTGCCCTTCCTCATCAGCATTTGTAGAAGATTCATTGAATTTGCTTAGGAGTGTTGTAGCCCTCACAATTAGTACACACGTCTTCTATGTGCAATCAGGCAAGCCTAGCATTACAAGGTCACACCCCAGGGGACCCCCTACATCCCTTTCCAAGCCCCGCAGGCAGCCCATCACCCCTGAGTATGCCCCACAGACAGCACACACTACATGGGACCCGCTACACACCCGTCCAAGCCCCACAGGCAGCCAATCATCCCTGACCATGCCCCACAGAAAGCACACACCACAGGTGACCCCCCTATACCGCTGTCCATGCCCCGCAGGCAGCCTATCACCCCTGACCATGCCCCGCAGACAGCACACACCACAGACGACCCCCCCTAAACCCCTGTCCATGCCCAACAGGCAGCCCATCACCCATGACCATGCCCCACAAGCAGCCCACATGGCACCATGCACCTGCGAGCAGCGACTCATGTCCCCACCAGTGACGGGCACCTGCCAGCAGGCCCTGACTCATGTTCCCAACCAGTGACAGGCACCTGCCAGCAGGCCCCGACTCATGTCCCCCACCAGTGAGGGGTACCTGCCAGCAGGCCCGACCATATCCCCCACAAGTGATGGGCACCTACCAGCAGGCCCCGACTCATGTCCCCCCACCAGTGATGGGCACCTGCCAGCAGGCCCAGACTCATGTCCACCCAATCAACACATTGTCACAACATACCGGCATGCAGCAAATGTCCAGCCAAATTCCACCCTATGCTGCCTCCCCCACAGTGAATCTACACACCCACCAATTGTCCCCGCTTCCCAGTACATGCCCCATGGCAAGTGTGATGCTGGAAATGCATTGGAGGGACAGGGCCTCCCTGTCCTTGTCCTGTAGTCCTTTTTCATTTGTGTTCTGTATTGTTTTCTGCCCAGGAGTCCATGTGCGACTCCTGACTTTGCATCTCTTCCTGTTTTTGGTTTGGTGAACAAACCCATGGGATACCCTTATGTCACCATGGGTGGGGGGGCAACCCTGTGCCCCTAGTGTATGTTTTTAGGCACCTGTGTGTGGCCCACAGAGCAGGGTATGGGCTGGTGGCAGTTCCATGCTGAATTTGACAGGTACTCTGAGTATCCTCCATTTTTGGGATACCCAGGCACTGCCATTGGAATCAGTTGATTCCTGATAGGAAACAAGATGTCCCCTGTGGCCTCTTGTTTTCTATTGCCTGTTACCTTGTTTTCCCAAAGTCCTGGGTAGCCCTGGCTCTGTCCCTTCCCCCTGACTGGCTGTTTGGTGGAAGTTCCATATATTGTGTTGTTGGGAAGTCCAGGCCAGACTGGCTGGACCCTTCCCAGTGACTGTATGTTGTGGGTACACCCTTTGGGTGGGACCTGGGTGAATGGAGTGTGTGACCAATATGCACTTCTTGTTGTGGATGTCTAGTTTCTGGTATGAGAGACAAAGACAGAGACAGCCCTGCCCAAAACTGGTATGGTTGCAGTGTGTAGTGTTGAATGGCTAGGTACTTGTCCCAATACACATTCCTTGTTGTGAGTGTCTGAGAGGGGGGAGTATGGCCTGAATGCACTGTATGCCTGATTGGCTGACTGACTGCATGAATGCCCTTCTGTATGGTTGGCTGCTGAGTGTGACCCAGCAGTGTGGATGAGAGACAGAATAGTATATCTGGGGACCTCTCACCACTGGAAATTGTTCAGAAGCTAAGTCAACACTTGAAGAGTAACTGGAACTGCGCATCCTCAACGCCCAGCTGGAAGAAGAAGAACGGCTGCTACATTTGCTCCGACCCGATCCAAAAGCTGTCGAGTTCATCGAGGACTGATCCGAGAGAGGACCTGGCTAGGCGCCCTCTTCCCATGCTCCGAGGGACCATGGAGCACCTCCAACCTTTGCCGAAGCTCCCTGAAGTCAGACCCTCGAAAGGCTGCCAACCGGAGACAGGGACTGCCGAGGAGAATGAAGTGAAGCACCCAGACATCGATGCCGTCAAAGTCCATTGCCGTCAACCAGGGTTCGGAGTATCACTGTAACCGCTGGAGGCCCATCGAAGACGTGATGCCCAGAAGAGGGGACCGCTCAACGCCGTGCCACCGCCGACCGGAGCCGCCCACTCCTTTGCCTAAGACTGTTGAATCGAAGGACTCCCTTGTCCGCACCGTAGACCGATTTATCCCACCGGAGATGCCGACGCACCGAGGAGAATCTGCCGGTGGGTTTCTTGCCACCCAAAGACCACAAAGACTTCAACGACTCGACACCCTTGTCGGGCCACAATTCTTCAGAAACTTTTTGCGGTCCTGAACTATCCAACGCTGAGGTGCCCCGCACACCTCATCCTCGCAGGACGTCATCGACGAGCACCGCCTGGATCGATGCCATGGTCACGGCACCCTTGAACTTTTCATTGACGCCGTCAACGTCAAGTTCACCTTCTTCGACGCCTCTCGCCGATCCCTGTCTCCTGCTTTAAAGGGAGTCACTCAAGAAGGATCCATCAACGCCTTTTTGAAGATCTCTGCTCTGCCAGGTACATTGGGGGGTGGGGGGTAGAAACATTATAGAAGGAAATAAGACTTGTAGAACAATATATGGACTGGGCTTGTTATATCTCTTTATTTTACAGGTTGCACAGGTGGGGGGATCGCCACACAGAACTGTGTCTAGTGGTAGGGGCCAGTATTCTGCCAATTGTTCTAACCACCTGCTTTCCTCCTATGTCTATTGTTGGTTGCCTTTATTAAGTGATCTGTGTGACATTTGACCAAGAGTATAGTTGATGCACTTCAATGAGATCTAATAATAATTGTGGTACCACTTTAGAACTGTATATATTTACCATTGTTGATTTTCTGAGCACAAAGTGAGTTATTGTGATAGTGTACATAACCTTGAATATGAATTATATAAAGACTATGTTTTAACTAATACAGTGTGTGGACATTCCTTTGTGGGGGCTTTGGGACTACACTGTACTTAAGAACCAGCCTGCATCACCTCCTGAGAAGCTAGGCCTTGATTGCTCGTCCATTGCTACCGTATAGAGAATCTTGGCTGGGGTCCTCTGTGCCTCTCCTCTACCATATAGAGAGCAGAAGTACAGACCCCCCTCGAGTCTTTGCAGCACGTCATTCACAGAAGCACACATGAATGCACCCAAAGACATGCCCAATATGGCCACACAGCATCGACACATGACTGAGGCAATGACAACTGACACATGCACCAAACTAATGAGAGCAGACAACATAAATATGTGAACTGATGAAAATGTATTAATAAAATGAAATCAACCAAAGGAAAAGCAACCATGACAAGGAAAAAAGAAGTGAATGTGAACATAACTGAAAAGCAAAATCCCCAAAAAGTGAGATCCCAATAAAATAGCAAACCCTCCAAGTGGTCCATGTCCTGAAATAAAAGATTTGAATACCTAAAGGGAAAAAAATATATATATATATTCCATCATGGGTGTGAAAAACATAAAATGAAAAAATCTGCAGTTCCAGTACTATTTACAATGAAAGTACTTAGGGTCCATTATCCCAAAACCAAATGAAACGTAGTACAAACCCTACAAAAATACAACTATGTACAAAAAGTGGAGCAATGTCCATCCACTCCAAAATAAAAATAAAACGAAAGGAAACCAAAGCCCAATAAACTATATACAATGGCGGCGGGCTAGTCCTATGGCTCACCTTTCTTCCCAAGAGTCTTGGCCAGGGCAACCTTGAACTCCAAGTCTATGGCCCGAAGGCGGGACTGCGCCCTCTTCTCGAGGGCTCCCAGGGATGCTGCCATGCTCTCTGCCAACTCACTGCGAGTCTCCTCGAGGAACTCTTCCTGCCTCAAGGCTCGCTGCATGGAGTTCCACGCCCTGACCATGGTGAGCTGTGCCCACTCTGCCCGTCACCACTCTGCACCCATCCGCTGGCCCAACCGCTGCCACAGGGAAGACACACTTTGTCCAAGGTCCTCCTGCCCTTCAGCTGATGCCTGTCCCCTGGATGTAGTCAGCCCGAGTCCTGACGCCTCCCACGTCGAGCCTGCTGGCGCCTTGATGCCACCTGCCTATTCCACCACAACTGCCTCCGGGAAGATGGCAACACCCGGGGCCATCGTGCACGTGACCTGCTAGATGGTGCCTGCACAACCTCCGTTGCCAGGGGTCCAGTTGCTTGGGTGACCACCTCTGCTGGACCTCCGACTCCCGACTGTGACAGGGATGGGATCTCCACCAGCCTGGCCGTGGTGGCTTGGGCAGGTCCACAGGGGGCCCTGGTAGCATGTTGGGTGGAAGACGGCATGGAGTACGACTGGCACATAGTGTGTAAAGTGGAGGTGAGGGTCACAAGAGCGCCCAGCACATGGAGGAAACCCCTGCTAATGAGCCCTCCTAGCTGGTTCACGTTGAACACACCTGTTCATGATGTCATGCGTGCTCCTGCCAGGAAGCACGCACTTCATCACGAATCATGCGTGTGCGCAACGTGAGACCGATTAGGCCGTGCTCAACCCTGTCACGGATCGCCACGTCCACAGGAAGAGGAGTGCCAGTTGATGTGGACCTCCCCCCTACCTGTGGACGGGCCTGGGACAGGGCATCCCTGCTGGTGCATGGTGATGCAGTCTCAGTATCAGGGACAGGATTAGGCACAGCCCCCTCCGCGGTGACCTGTGCTGCCTCCTGCCCCTTCCCCTGGATTGCACTACTTGCACCAGTGGAATAACCCCCACCAGGCCACATGTGTGGGTCTGATGTGGCCTCCTCCTCCTCCTCACCCACCACTGAACTGGATGCCTCCGCACCGTCTTCTGCTGTGGACAGCCCCTGCCGAGGAGCCCACTTCCAACCTCTGCCTCTTGGGCATCCCCTCGGCAGCCCCGGCCATGGATGCGGCACCAGTCCCCTCGCTCCCAGAAGATGACATGTCCCGGGAGGTTGACCGGCCCATGCATCCCCACCTGGTGGAGGCATCCCGCTGTTCTGCCCCACAGCGCCGTCTCCGCCCTATTCCTCAGTCGCTGCTGTAGATGGGGACGGATTGAACACAGCATCAGGGTCTGAACAATAGTCTGCTAGACACAAAGCACTTGCACATGAATGGCACTGTCAAACATCACTTCCATCATCACCCTCCACAACACACGGGTCAGTGCAAGCAACACACATGCGCACATACCCATGGCACGTGCAACAGACATTTGCATCCATGTCCAAGGCACTGTTGGAGCATCTGATGGGGGGCAGAATGTCACATGCATCATAGGACATGCTGATCACATGCACACACACCACTGAACAGTCATGCATCTGCCCATGTCTACCTCCCGTCACAGTGTATTCATGGACAACTAGGCCGCATCAAACAATTCACGCATCGTGATGGTCATGTGTCATGCATCCATGGCGTTTCCCAGTCTCATACAGACACACTACTCAGACACACGCACGTGTACACCATGCATGACCATGACGGTGACATCAGCATCCATGTCTTACACAACAGACATGTGTGCATTGTCACATGCTGGTGCACATCATGCATTGCAACACAGATACCATTGACGTGGAACAGGCTTGAGTGGACTCACATGCAGCACTGTCATGGCCCAGCACACAGACATACATACATGGGGCATGCTAGACATGAGGCCAAGGTGCACACTCCTGCCACACCTCAACATGCATTATGCTGGACAAGAACACATGGACACTTACAACTCGACTCCAGACGGGTCTGTAACTCGAAGACCTGGTGGTGAAGCACTGGGCATGTGTGCTACAGGACCCGCATTTGGATGTTGGTCAACTGGCCCCGGCGCCCCACTTCTCCACGAGCTGCAATGAGGCGCCGGGCCTTGCTGTGGGTCCTGGACCTGAAGTCCTCCCAGCGCTTCAGGATGCGTTGGTTGTCGCGGGATATCACCCCCTCCACGTTGATGGCATCCACGATGTCCAACCAGATCCTCCTCTGTCCTTCATTGTCGAGGCGCAATGTTGTTGAGAAGAGGGCATCATAATGCCCCAGGACATGCTCCTCCAGGATGCCAACTTCATTTGCAGTGAAGCTGACAGCCCTCTGCCTGTCTGCCGTGGGGTTGCCACTGGCGCTGGGTGTGTTTGGTCTGACATGACAACCCCAGTGGCAGGTGTGGGTGGGCAACTGGGTCCTCAGGCTGGGCTGTGGAGCGATGGTACACCAGTTGGGAGTCTTCTGGGTCAGCAGAGGTGGTCGCAGGAACAGGATCCCTGGCAATGGCTTCTGTGCAGGCACCAAATAGCAGTGCACGTTGGCAGCAGGCAGGCTGGCAGCAGCAGATGGCTTGTAGGAGGCTGCTCGGGGCTCTGGGGGGCAGGTAAATGGCCTTCTGGGCAGGTGCGTGGTGTTCCGTGTGTTGTCGCGTGGCCAGCTTGATGCAGAGTGAGTCTGCACGTGAAAAAAAAGCATGTGAGCATGAAATTCGAGGAAAGGCCCTTAGCATGTACGAGTGTAAGTGACATGACGCGTGTAGGCATTGATTTTTTGCACAGGTTAAAGGTCTGCGTAGGACACCATTTTGCTGTATGTGCTTTTTGTGGAGAGCGAGCGTGTGATTCTTCTTCTTCTTGTGGGTTCACACGCAATTACTTCACAACGGTTCCAGTGCATACATCTTGTTTACTGCACCAGTGCTTACTTCTTGTTTTGGCGGGGAAGTTGCCAACACGCGCAAGCGTGTGTTTTATTCGTACTTTTTCCAGGCAGACAGTAAGTCACACATGTTTTATTCCCACTGTGGTTGCCCCTGTGTGCTGCGTAGCCCATTCACGAGGTCATAGTAGTCTGCGTGTTCCACACATATGCATTTTTTGTGTTTCTGGGAGCCACAGCGTACTGCAGGATGTTAATTCCGTGCACGTGGGCTACCAGGGGTCGCGTGCAGGTTTGTTTTTGTTTTTGGGGTGCCTGAGTGTTGTTTGACCCGTCATTTTTCCCCAGGGGTCACAGACAGCCTTGCAGGAGCACATGGGTACCTATACCATCTAGTACCCTGACCCCTTCACCCCAATTGCCCAGGAACATTGTTTTCTGCACCTCACATTCATACAAGTACATCAGTGCCATGGTTGGGAGGCCACCAAGTGGTAAGGGAGGCAAAGCTGGGCGACCTCCCAGAGGTGTCTGCCGTAGGGAATGTGGCCAGGAGGACCAGGGTGGTCAAGGTGGCAGTGGTGGGCAACGTGGGCAGGGTGGCCGCGGTGGGCGATGTGAGCAGGGTGGCCCATGAGGGCATTGTGTCCAGGACCATTCAGGGACAGCTATGCCCCCCCCCAGTGGGTCAGGGAGATGCAGCTGACACCACCCCAGCTCGGGCCCTGCTAGCCAGCCCAGATTGGTCACGGAACAGGCACGGGATGACTCACGCGCTGACTTCCATGTCACGAAGTCCAAGCCACGAGTGGCGGTGAAAGTTGCTGTCACCAAGCCACGTGGATTTGGGGCAGCAATGTCATCAGCAATGTCATCTGCTACCCCGAGCAGCCAGGTTGTGGAAGCTGCAATGGCAGCTGCAGTGGACACCACCCTGGTAGTGAGTCACTTAGCCGGGACAGTGTTGGCCCCCCCCTCACACCGAGGCAGTTGTAGCACCTGGTCCTGGCAACAGCACCCAGCAGCCAATGCCTTCAGTGAGACCTTTGGTCATCATGCCATTGCCTGCTTCCAGTGGCCAGTCCACCTGCGCTTCAGCCCCTACAGACCGAAGCGGCGTAAGCCACTCATGGTCCGCACCACCTCTCAAGAGGAAGAAGCGTGCTCTTGTGGAACAGGCTGGGACCGCAGACACGGCTCAGCCCTCCGGCACGTCAAGGAAGCAAAGTTTCAACAATGTGGAACTGGACACACTTGTGGGCTACGTGCCGGAACACGAACGCAACATGCTGGTGACGGCAGGGTGCAAAACTACCCCTGCTCAGCGTAGGGCCCACTGGCAGTGCATTAATGCCTTGCGATATCTGAAGCGCACAGCTGATGATTGCTCGAAGTGTTGGAATGACCTCAAATGCTGAGCTAGAGACAAGTGGGCTTCTTATTACGCCTCAACTCTGTAACTGGCAGTGGGACACCACCAGAGGACGATGAACTCACAGAACATGAGGCGATCGCTGGAGGGTTCATCACAGAGGAACAGATCCACGAGAGACGATGTCCGGTGAGTGTCCATGCGTGTGTGTCCAGATCATGTTATGTTATGTTACTTTGCATTTATATAGTGCCTTATATACCATTGGTATGGTCTGAAGGCGCTGGTAGGTTGAACGCCCTTGGGAACCGAAGTTCAGGTCAATAGAGAGAGTAGAGAGATTCAAGGTGTGTGTGAGCACCGGATATGTGTGCAGCTGGTGCGGTATTCGTGTAATAGCTGCTTCTTAGCGGTAGGTGTGGTGGTTGAGAGGTCAGGAGTATGTGTTCGTTCTGGCAGGATTTCGCCCGATCGATTGTGGCTGCTTTAGGCCTGAAGAGGCCTGGCTGGGGGGTGGGGAACCAGCAGTGTTTATTTAGAGTGATGGGGAGTATGAGGCAGAATGTTGGTATGAGAACAGTTATACCGAATGGTGTCATAGTATCTCTGTGTTCTAGTTGATTGGTGGTGTAAGGAGAGAGTAAGCATGGAGGTGTGTTATGATGTGATATAAGTTTTTTTGAACGTTCTCTGCATTCCAGACCATACTATATATGTCACACATTTCTATCACCTTTGTGCACCCCATTTGGCTCTACGCCCTCCGGCCCACTCGACGCGCTCATGCACTCGAGTCAGCCCCACGCACTCCAGACTGCCCCACACATGCACTCTTGTCTGCTCCATGCATGCACTCCTGTCTGTGCCATGCATGCACTCCAGTCAGGTCCAAGCATGCACTCCTGTCAGTCTCATCCAAGCACTCCTTTCAGACACACGCACTCCTCTCTGCCACACGCAGTCAGATGCGCTCTATTTACCCCGAACCGTTTCGTGTATTCCAAGTTGTTTTATGCACTCCATCTGTATATTTTCATCCATAGCTTCATCATATTCCATTCTTTCCAGTCACCTAAGTTAAACATTCATCCATATACGTCACTCGTTTCATCTGTATATGGCACCCGATCGTCCACCTATGGCACCCAATCCGTCGATATACGGCACTCGTTCAATTCAAATGTGTCGGATGTTCTGTCAACGTGCGTCACCCGTTCCATTCACATCCGGTACCCGTTCAGTCCGTATATGTGATCAGTTCCATTTACATATATCATTTGTTCTATCCATATAGACCCCATCTATATTCTTCACTCATTCCGTTTACTTTATTCATTCAGCATCTCTACGCACTCGTCCCTTCTGCGCACTCATCCCCTCTACGCATTCGTCCCCTCTACGCACTCATCTCATCTATGCACCCAACCCCTCCTATGCACCCAGCCCCTCATGCGCACTCAACCCCATCTGCGCACTCAACCCCTCGTACGCACTCAACCCCTCATACGCACTCAACCCCTTGTACGCACTCAACCCCTCATATGCACTCAACCCCTCGTATGCACTCATCCTCTCTCCGCACTCATACTCTCTCCGCACTCATCCTCTCTACGCACTCATCCTCTCTACGCACTCATCCTCTCTATGCACTCCTCCTCTCTACGCACTCATCCTCTCTACGCACTCATCCGCTTTATGCACTCTTGTTTTCCACTCATTCAACAGCAATAAGGTCTTCGCTGATATGCAGTAATCCTCTTCTATATAGTCATCTGCTTTACACTCATCCGCCTTATACACTTATCCGCCACCAAAAATGCTCAACCGCTCTATGCACTCATCCGCCCTATACACTCATCCGCCCTATACACTCATCCGCCCTATATACTCATCCACACTATATACTCATCTGCCGTATACACTCATCCGCCCTATACACTCATCCGCCCATTGCACTAATTTGCCCTACGCACTGATCCACCCTACGCACTCATCCGCCCTATGCACTCATCCACCCTACGCACTCATCCGCCCTATGCACTCATCCGCTTTATACACTCATCTGCCCTATACACTCATCCTCCCTATGCACTCATCCGCTCTATACGCTCATCCGCTCTATACACTCATCCGATCTATACACTCATCCATTCTATATGTTCGCTAGGTCTGTACATTTATCTGCACCAGCGATCTACACACTCTCCGCACTTCCGTATTAATCCGCTATCCACACTCCTGCGCTCTGCATACTCATCTGCTCTACATACTCATCTGTTCCACACATTAATCCGGTTTACGCTCTTCCGTTCTGCACATTCATCAGTTCTACACACTCCTGCGTTTTACTCGCTTCTCTGTTATTTACGTACTCATCTGCTCTATTTGCTCGTCCGCTCTATACACCCAGCCATTCTACACACTTATCCGCTCAGTTTGATCATCTATTCTATACACTCATCCGATCTATTCACTCATTCAATTAACACACTCGTTTGGACTATATAGTTATCTGTTCTTCCATTCATGAATTCTTACACTCAGCGCATTCATCTGTTCCACAGGCTTCATCAGTTTTATCTATTGCATCCACGCCATTCACTTCGTTCATTCCTTGTGCTTTAAGTCCATTTCAGGAGTTTAAAATCTCTTTACTGTTTCCGTATGATTTATTCTTATTAGCCATTTCTCTGCTTTGATCTACTTTTCTCATTTAATTCTGTTTGTCCTTCAAGTTTATATTATAGGTTATTAGCTGCCCATTTCTTGCATCAGGTAGTTTGTTGGATTGGTGTCATTGAGATGCTGTTGGTTTGTTGGGTTAGCTTGGTACGGGTTGGTTTTAGGGGAAGAGCCAGGTTTTCAGCAGTTTGCGGAAAGACATTAGATCCTCAGTTAGGCGGATGTGGGGTGGGAGTTCCACAGCGTGGGGGCTAAGGCTGAGAATGACGATCCGCCTAATCTGACTGAGTTTGTCTTAGGTATGACTAGTAGGCCAGCTGAGCTTGATCTTAGGGTGCATGGGGGGTCATAGGGTTTTAACTTGTCTTGAAGATAATGAGGTCCGCTTTTATGCAGTGCTCAATGGGAGAAGCATAAGGTTTTGAAAGCCACTCTTCGTGCTACTGAAATCCAGTGCAGCGTCTTAAGGGCTGGGGAGATGTGGTCTCTTGGGCCGAGTGCAAGTAGCATTTTGGCTGCAGCGTTTTGAGCCCTTTGGAGTTTATTCATTTGGTACGCATGGAGTCCGTGGTATAGGGGGTTTGCCTAATCGAGTCTTGATATAATGATTGATTGAACCGCGGAGAGTCTGTTGGGAAATGAGAGATATGGAAAGATGCGCCTAAGGGTTTTAAGGTGGTAGTGGCAGGACTTTGAGAGTGTTAGGTCAGAGTCAAGGGTGCATCCAAGATTTTTCACTGAGTTGGCGGGGGTCGGTGAGTTGCCCATGGTGGATGGCCATGGTAGTGGGTGTGGAAGAAGTTCGGAGTTGCCACATACCACGATTTCTGTTTTGGAGGTGTTTAACAAGAGGTGGCTTTGGGTCTTCCAGAGTTCTATGTCAAGGAGGCTGGAGGCCAGGTCCGGTCTAGAGTTGGGTTTTGAGTTCATAAGTTTTAGAATTAGTTGAGTGTCGTCGGCGTAGTTGTAACACAAGATGTTGTGTGAACAAATTATTGGTGGGAGGGTGATCAAGTACAGATTGAATGAATAGGAGGACAGATAGGCATACTCCTTGTGGGACTCCTGTGTCGACTGGTCGGGCTTGGGAGTTATAGGTGGAGAGTATCGTGATTCGGTATCTATCCTTGAGGAATGAAGCTATCCATTTAAGAGCGGTTCCACGAATTCCTATGGAGTGGAGGCGGTCTAGGAGGATTGAGTGATTGATATTGTTAAAGACGGATAGGTCAAGAAGGATTAGTGCCACGCATCCCGCGGAGTCTGCTGCCATTTTAAGGTCATCCCAGATTGCGGTTAGGGTGGTTTCAGTTCTGTGCCGGGCTCTGAAACCTGATTGTGCGGGGTCTAGGAGATTGTTGGCTTCTACAAAGGCATTTAGTTGGGAGTAGGCGGTTCGGTCAATGAGTTTGGTAAGGAACCTGGTGTTTGAGATGGGTCGGTAGTTTTTTGGCTCGAGAGGGTCAAGGGAAGGTTTTTTAATTAGAGGTTTGACATGAACCGTTTTGAATGCGTCTGGAAAAATTCCAGAGGAAAGGCAGGCATTTATGATGGATCTTGCATGTTTTCCTGCACAGGTTAAAGCGAAAACTTCTTTGAGGGTTGTGGCTGGGCAGGGGTCTAGCAGAGAGCCAGATGGTTTGCGGGCAGATAGAAGTTTGAGAAATTGCTCTGGTGATATTGGACTAAAGGATTCAAATGTTGGTTGTCTAGTGGTCGCAGCTAGTGGGCTGGCCGGTAAGGGGGGAGTATTGCCTGGAGGATGTGAGAGAGCCAGTTTGGTGGCTAGAGTATTTGTTCTTTCGAGAGACGTTGTGTAAAAGTGGAGGGAGAGAGAGTCGCAGAGTGATTGTGAGGGAGTCTGGACGGTCGTGTTGCAAGCCGGTTTGGTGAATTCAGCGATGATTTTGTGGAGTTCTTTGGTTGGGTATTTGCAGTTTACAATTCAGGAGTTGTAGTGGGCTTTTATTGTTTTCTGGATTTCGGCCTTCTACTGATAAAGGTGACGGGCCAAGGTGGCCATGCTCTCCTGGGTATTTGCGTTCTAGGTATTTATATAGTTGTTTAGTGGTCTTCAGCTCAGGAGTGAACCATCTGGGGAAGAGGCCACGGCGGGTTAATGGTTTGGCAGGGGGTGTGACCCCATCAGAGATACGTTGAGCCACGAGTCAAAGGCGTTTGGGGTTAGCTGTTTACTGAGTTGGCAGGTTCGAGGTGGAGATGGAGGAGTGCATCGGCTAGGTCCGGGACGATTATTAATCTTTTCCAGCATTTGCATAGATTCGGAGGTTCAGATTGAAGGACTGGAAGGGGGTCAGGTGAACAAATAGCGAAAGAGAGAATGAAGTGATCCGACCAGATGATAGGGATGTGGGGGTTTAGATGAATCATGGTGTTGGAGCTAAAGATGGCATCAAGAGTGTGTCCTTTATAGTGAGTCGGGCCATTTATGTGGGGTTGGAGGTTAATTGCGTCTAAACCGTCAACCAGAGAGTGTGTCATAGGGTTGGTGGGGATGTTGAGCCATACGTTGAAATCTCCAAGAAGGGTAAGGTTGGGATAGCTTAGTTGAAGGGTGGCAATAGAGTCACATAGGTTGTTTGCGAATTATCTATCATAGCCAGGGGGCCTGTAGATTATTAGGAAGCTGTGTGAGAGTGACGGAGAGAGGGATAATTTAACAAGGAGAGATTTGCAGGAAGGAATGGATGGTTGGTTGTCGATGATTGAGGCGTGGAAGAGAGATTTGAAGAGGAATGCTACTCCCCCTCCTCTAATGGGACAGTTCAGTGGGATGAGGGAGTAGTCCGGGGGAAGGCTTCATTAGCGATTGGTGCGAAGTCGTCGGAGAACCAGGTCTCGGTGATGAAAACCAGGTCTGGTTTCTCTGAGGAAAGGAGGTCAAAGATGCAGTGTCTGCTTTTTGCTACAGATCGGGCATTAAATAGGACGCAGTTCACATCGGTAGGTGAGGTTGGTCTTGGAGCTGGAGCGGAAGGGGGTGGTGGCGGAGAGAGTGGAATCTGGAGAGGGGGAGGGTGGATAGAGTAGGTAGGGTGAATGATGATCGATGGGAATAGTGGGCGAGCAGAAAATGTGCTGGGCTTCGGGCGGGATTGGGTGGTTGCGTGGGTTGGGATGATCGGGATTGGCTCGGGGGATTTGAATGAGGGGTGTGGGCGGTTAGGCGTTTCAGTTGATGAGAAATCGAGGGAGAGGGGTTTCAGGAAGGGTGAAGCCAGGGGGGAAGGAGGCGATTGGGAGAGTGTGGTGATAGGTCTCGACAGGGGGGGTGAGGAGTGCTGAGAGATTGAGGGAGACCAGGTGCATTTCCTCTTTAGTTTTTTCCTGGGATTGGAGTGTGAGAGAGGGTGGGGGGTCAGAGGTGGAGAGGGATGCGGCTTCCGTTCTTGCTAGGGCTAGGCGTGCAGTTTTTAGGGAGGGGAAAGGGTGTGGTCGGGGGAAAGTGCAAGGGGTTTCAGGGCAAGGCGGGGGGTGGATGAATGCGGGGTAGGGTGTGCCCAGTATGATAGTGAGGGGAGCGGGCTTGGTTAACATTGGCTGGTCGGTGGTGGGGTTCAGCGGAGGTGAGGCCTTAGGGTGGTTGGCTCACCATCGAGCCCCTCTGGCTTGGTGTTTGGAGAGGGGAATGGTAAGGAGTGCGAAGGAGGGTGGGATGGCAGGCAGATCGGTAAGTGGGGGCAGTCTAGGGTGGTTGTTTCCGACAGGCTCTGGTGCACTGGGTGCACTCATTTCGGACTTTTAGGTGCAGTCTAGGAGGGTTTCCAAATTGTATTTCTAAATTCAGTGGGGACACGCTATTCAACTTTCGCAGAGCGGTTATTGGTCACACTTTTAGATTCAACTTTCACAGAGAGTCTATTGGGCACAGTTTAATTCAACTTCTAGGTGCACTTCTAAGTTCAGCTTTCACGGAGGGTTGTTTGGGATGCTTCTAAATTCAACTTCTAAATGCACTTCTTAGTACAACTTTCACAGAGGGGCTATTGGACACTTCTAAATTCAAATTCTAAATGCACTTCTAAGTTTCGATTTCACATAGAGCCTATTGAGCATGTTTCTAAATTGAATTTTTTACACTTCTAAGTTCAACAATCAGTGAGCGGCTTTGGACACTTCTAAACTCAAAGAGAGGCTTTTGGATACACTTCTAAATTAAACGTTCAATGAGCGACTGTTGGGCACACTTCTAAATTCGACTTTCAATGAGCGACTGTTGGGCACACTTCTAAATTCGACTTTCAATGAGCAGCTATTGTGCACCCTTCTAAGATTCAAAGAGAGGCTACTGGGCCAACTTCTAAATTCAACATTCAATGAGGGGCTATTGGGCACACTTCTAAATTCAACATTCAATGAGGGGCTATTGGGCCAACTTCTAAGTTCAACATTCAATGAGGGGCTATTGGGCCAACTTCTAAATTCAACATTCAATGAGGGGCTATTGGGCCAACTTCTAAATTCAACATTCAATGAGGGGCTATTGGCCAACTTCTAAATTCAACATTCGATGAGGGGCTATTGGGCACACTCCTAAATTCAACTTTCAATGAGCGGTTATTGGCTACAGTTCTAAATACAAAGAGAGGCTATTGGGCACACTTCTAAATTCAACATTCAAAGAGTGGCTATTGGGTGCATTTCTAAATTTAACTTTCAATGAGTGGTTATTGGGCACACTTCTAGATTCAAAGAGAGCACACTTCTAAATTCAACTTTGAAAGAGAGGCTATTAAGTGCATTTCTAGATTCAACTTTCAAAGAGAGGCTATTGGGCGCATTTCAAGAATCAACTTTCAAAGAGAGGCTATTGGGCGTATTTCTAGATTCAACTTTCAAAGAGAGGCTATTGGGCGCATTTCTAGAATCCACTTTCAAAGAGAGGCTATTGGGCGCATTTCTAGATTCAACTTTTCAAAGAGAGGCTATTGGGAACACTTCTAAATTCAACTTTCAATGAGCGGTTATTTGGCACATTTTTAAATTCGGAGAGAGGCTATTGGGCACACTTCTAAATTCAACTTTCAATGAGTGACTGTTGGGCGGACTTCTAAATTCAACTTTCAAAGAGAGGCTATTGGGCACACTTCTAAATTCAACTTCTAAATTCAACTTTCAAAGAGAGGCTATTGGGCACATTTCTAGATTCAACTTTCAAAGAGAGGCTATTGGGCGCATTTCTAGAATAAACTTTCAAAGAGAGGCTATTGGGCGCATTTCTAGAATCAGCTTTCAAAGAGAGGCTATTGGGCACATTTCTAGATTCAACTTTTCAAAGAGGGGCTATTGGGTACACTTCTAAATTCAACTTTCAATGAGTGACTGTTGGGCAGACTTCTAAATTCAACTTCCAAAGAGAGGCTATTGGGCACACTTCTCAATTCAACTTTCAATGAGCGGTTATTGGGCACACTTCTAGATTCAAAGAGAGCACACTTCTAAATTCAACTTTCAAAGAGAGGCTATTGGGCGCATTTCTACATTCAACTTTCAATGAGTGACTGTTGGGCACACTTCTAAATTCAACGAGAGCACACTTCTAAATTCAACTTTCAATGAGTGAATGTTGGGCACACTTCTAGATTCAAAGAGAGCACACTTCTAAATTCAACTTTCATTGAGTGACTGTTGGGCACACTTCTAGATTCAAAGAGAGCACACTTCCAAATTCAACTTTCAATGAGTGACTGTTGGGCACACTTCTAGATTCAAAGAGAGCACACTTCTAAATTCAACTTTCAAAGAGAGGCTATTGAGCACACTTCTAAATTCAACTTTCAATGAGCGGTTATTGGGCACATTTTTAAATTCAGAGAGAGGCTATTGGGCACACTTCTAAATTCAACTTTCAATGAGAGGCTATTGGGTGGGCTTCTAAATTCAACGTTCAAAGAGAGGCTATTGGGCGCATTTCTAAATTCAACTTTCAAAGAGAAGCTATTGGGCGCATTTCTAGATTCAACTTTCAATGAGTGACTGTTGGGCACACTTCTAAATTCAACGAGAGCACACTTCTAAATTCAACTTTCAATGAGTGACTGTTGGGCATACTTCTAGATTCAAAGAGAGCACACTTCTAAATTCAACTTTCAATGAGTGACAGTTGGGCACACTTCTAGATTCAAAGAGAGCACACTTCTAAATCCAACTTTCAATCAGTGACTGTTGGGCGCACTTCTAAATTCAACTTTTACATGTATAGGACTGAGTTTCCAATGCAATTATATTGCAGATATGGGATTCTAGGTTGAGTGGTAGGGTAGTATGGCGAGAAGTAATTGCTTCTGTCCCCGCCCTTGCCACACTTACTTATTGTTGGCTTCTTGCTTCTCCTGCTGATACCTGCAGATACTGCCTGGAGCCGTCACTGAAGGAGCCGTCCTTCGCCTTGGGTTCTTAGCCGATGGGCTGCCGGGCAGAGGGCTTCCCTGGGAGGACTGGCTATGAATCTTCTTGTCAGGACCAATCAGAGTGGTGGGCGGGGAAGGAGGCGTGCTGGGGAACCAGGAGGCGGGGAGCGGTGGCGAGGGCCGCGCGTGGCGGAATGGAGGAAGGAGGATGGATGTAATGGGGTTGGGGGCTGTCGGATTGCGCTTTTTGGTGCAGGGGCACCTTAATTTAAAGTAAATTCGAACATAAATGGGGGCACACTCACCTATGGGAAGCTGCTGCACAAAGGGGACGCGGATGTTGTGGCGAAGGAGTAGGTTAGCACACAGGGGCAGCGGGACTAATCAGGGCCCAGAGGTGGGTCGGGAGGCGGGATTTGCAAGCACCAGGAAGCGGGAGGTAGCGAGGGTCGCAGGGGAGGAATTAGGGGCCTGGGGGAATCGGATTGCGCTTTTTGGTGCAGGGGCACCCTAATTTAAAGTAAATTCTAACACAAATGGGGGCACACTCACCTATGGGACGCTGCTGCACAAAGGGGACGCAGATGTTGTGTCGAAGGACTAGGTTAGCACACAGGGGCAGCGGGACCAATCAGGGCCCAGATGCGGGTCGGGAGGCGGGATTTGTAAGCACCATGAAGCGGGAGGTAGGGAGGGTCGCAGGGGAGGAATTCGGGGCCTGGGGCAGTCAGATTGCGCTTTTTTGTGCAGGGGCACCCTAATTTAAATTAAATTCGAACACAACTCGGGCACACTCACCTATGGGAAGCTGCTGCACAAAGGGGACGCGGATGTTGTGGCGAAGGACTAGGTTAGCACACAGGGGCAGAGGGACCAATCAGGGCCCAGAGGCAGGTCGGGAGGTGGGATTTGTAAGCACCAGGAAGTGGGAGGTAGCGAGGGTAGCAGGGGAGGAATTCGGGGCCTGGGGCAGTCAGATTGCGCTTTTTGGTGCAGGGGCACCCTAATTTAAAGTAAATTCGAACACAAATTGGGGCACACTCACCTATGGGAAGCTGCTGCACAAAGGGGACGCGGATGTTGTGGCGAAGGACTAGGTTAGCACACAGGGGCAGCGGGACCAATCAGGGCCCAGAGGCGGGTCGGGAGGTGGGATTTGTAAGCACCAGGAAGCGGGAGGTAGCGAGGGTCGCAGGGAAGGAATTTGGGGCCTGGGGCAGTCGTATTGCGCTTTTTGGTGCAGAGCACCCTAATTTAAAGTAAATTCAAACACAAATGGGGGCACACTCACCTATGGGACGCTGCTGCATGTGTATGTTGGTTGGGTGATGTGTTATCATTGAGTGCCAGGTAAGGCTATGTTGTCATAACAGCCATGTGTGACCCATGCACTGCCTCCAGGCCATCCCACGCCCTTGAGTTTGGGGTTCAATGTATCCCTATAACCTACTGCAAACACTTTGCATATGATGACTGCACTAGCACTTACACTGCCATCATGACACCACATTGTAATTACGGTTCATGTCTTTTTATTGACAGTTGAGGCCCTACACATGTACTGCACTGTGACCGCTCAATTCTGAGCCCTGTTTAAACCTTCAACATGCCTATTCACTTGTGTCATGTCAAAGTGACGTACCATTGATGTATCAATGTGCCTCCCATCACTGTATTTCAACACACTGGCGTTGTTGCAGCATGTGACACATTTGTGTTTTGTCACAGTCATTTGCATGTACTTTTGATGACATTCATTTTACATGGATGGGGTACAGTAGTGAATCACTCCCATCAGGGCCTGCTTGTCAGTTCTGCCATGGCTATGCTATGTGTCATCTGTGTGCTGGCATCTGTCATGTTTGTTGATGGTCCATGCCAGTCACAGGCTTCTGTGTGATGCAGGTGCTATGCACCATGCAGCACACGTGTTGCTTTACCATTTTAGACTTATCAGTGTCTGCTTTCAGGGTCCTCTTCCACTTCATTAGCACTGCGTGTATGGGTGAGTTTGAGTCATGTGTGATATGTCTGATTAATGTGTTGGATGTGAACATTGTAATGCCTATGTGTGTGGGCTATGCTGTTAACGTGTGTGTTCATGACTTATTTTTTATTTTGTGCAGGTGATGAGGCACTGTTAGCAGGGGAGGAGGAGATGGCGCAGGGGCAGGAGTACTCAGCGCCCCAACCAGGCACCAGTGGAGGATGTGGTGTGGTGGGGTACCAGAATCCATTCCTCCTACAGATCATCCTGTCCACTGGTGTCTCTGAGTACACCTCAGAGGATCTCTATGGCTCAGGTGCTGAATTTGACATTGACACATATGCTCCTTATCTGGTGAGTGATTCTGGCAGGGATGCTGTTCTGTCCAACACACCTGCACTGGGGGTAGATCCCTCAATGGACCATTCTGTGTTGGAATGTCCACCTGTGGCGGTTACGGACGCAGGGTTATGCTCCACACTATTTGCTCCTGTTCCTGGGCCAGCTGATCAAAGGAGGAATGCAGTCCTGCTGCCACAGGCAACGCAAGCATAGCAAGGTCCACGTCTCCTTGGGCCCGACAGGTGTGGTGTCCGGCAACGCAGTGGCCATGCGCCTCCGGATAATACTGTGTGGGAGAATTCCATGTATGCTATTGCACAGCAACAGGGGGCATCATGTGAGATGATGGCTCAGGCCGTGGAAAGGGTGGCCACTTCCATTCCCCCCCCGAAAGGGAGGTGGAGCTCCAGCAGCAGGCAACACGGTCCACATGCCGATCACACAGGCAGGACATATTGGCCGCCAACTGGGATCGACAGGATGAACTTGGGGCTCTGCGCACAGCCACAGCTGCAGAGGCACAGGCCAAGAGGGATGCCCTCAGGGAAGATAACAGCTCCCTCAGAGCTACTCTGGGTGCAATTGAGATGGGCCAGAGTAGACGGGCAGAACAGCAGATGGACCAGCTAACACACAACATCTCGGCTGAGCTCCAGGCAACCCGTGAGGAGATACGTGCATCAAGTGAGGGCTTGCAGGCGGAAGTCTTTGCAACACGTAAGGCCTTGCAGGCAGAACTCCATGCTACACGTGAGGTGCTGCATGGGGACCTCCGCACCATCATCCTGCAGAACCAAAACTTTCATACCTGCATGCTTGCTGCCATTGAGGAGCATGTCATGGCTATGCATGGTCAGCCTCCCCTACCATGCACTCCTTCTCATATTGCACCAGAGGGTGACAACAGCGACGGCAGTTCTCTCACTATCGGCTAGCCATGCAGGCTTTGAGCCCATGGAGGTTTTTTTTCTTCTCAACATCAATGCATGTGAGTGTTGAGGTGCACCCTGTACCTCCTCCCTCATGGGTTGTCCACCCCTCCCGGTCGACCATGGCCATTTTATTTTTTGATTTTTGATTTTTATTTTTATTTTTTAATTTTTCACTTTTTTTGTCTATTGTGCATTCATGTAACAGTGTGTTGCTTTGCATGGCATACACTGTGTGTTCCAGCTGGGCCCATAGAGGCTTGTCTTGTGTTTGTGTTTGAGGCTTGGGATCCAGACACATATGCCACTCCTGCTTCCCCTTTCCATGGGCTTGCAAGGAGGGCGCCATGTGACAGTAACTTACACAGAGGCATTGGGCTTCCATCAGTTATGTGGCCAGTCTGAAGTCCAAACTGTGTATACACCCTTAGTGGGGATTCATTATGGTTTCTCCACTGCATGGTTGACATGTATATTGGTTTTAATAATGCTCATTGTGCCTATTAGCATGTTGCTTCTTCATGTATTACCTTGCCAGTCTTCGTTGTAGATGCACTTCATGCTGTATGCAGTACGTTGCCACATTTACCAACCAGCAACACACAGAAGATGGGAGAGGTCCATGTGGTGGCTTTGTCAGATTGTGACACTTGGCCTATTGTGATTGGTCACTGTCTGAAGTTGGCACTGTTGGGTCCTGTATTCATGATTTGTTTTGCTGGTAATTAGAACACCCTAACGGGTGTTTCACAATCTTGATTGGTCAATCTGCGGGCTATACAAACTGCTGTAGCATGCAGATTGATTACGGCCTGCAAATTGGGTTGTGATTACTTACGTGTGCTGCCGGCACTAAAGCAAGTATCTTCAACGTTGTATTCTGCAATGTTGAAGCTGCTTGCTTTGGTGTATATGAAAGTGTTCATGGGTGTATATGTGCACTTTCACATACACCAATGCAAGAAGCTTCTATGTTGTATTGCGCAACATTGCAGCTGCTTACTTTGGTGTGTATAAAATTGTTTATATACACCCGTGTTCTCAGCAGCATTTTGTAAAATAACAAATATGTTGTTATTTTACAAAAATGCGGCCGAGATATCAGGATTGAGCCCGTCATGACAAAAACAGTTGCAATCCTGAAGGTGCGCTGTCATGCACTACAAGGAGCTTAGGCCCACTTGGGAATGCTGGTGGAACCTAGGTATCCTGATTTGGCACATTGAATCCTGCTCTTTATCACATTCACTGCGCTAAGTTCAGAATCAGACTCTAATCGTGTTGTAATAGCTTTATAGACCTGCAGCGAGGGCCGTACCGGGCGTTATGGTCCCTCATACCTCGTTATATTAACCCAGTCTTCAGTGTCCATAACGCCTGTTACAGCCCTCGTTGCAGGTCTATGAAGCTATGATATATGTTCATGTGTACAGTTTCATTTTGATGTGTGAGATGGAAGTGTCTGTGGCCTGTTTCCATTTGTGACGGTGCACTTTGTGACAGTTGTGCCATGTGTTGTGAATTTATTTGGTTGCTTTCACATTCCATGCCATGGCATCGTGTGTCGGGCGGCTGACATGGGGTTTGGAAAGGTTTAGGTGACATACCAGTATTTGGATGTGCTGTTTCGCAAGGAGGTAGTGGATTATGCAGCATGAATGTGTCCCTTTTGGTCACACAGATTTGGGTTTGTTTAAATAGCTAAGGATGCACACAATGTAGCACTTCCAGGACACATTCTCAGGGTGGTAAGGTTGTGACAATTGACTGTCTCTTTCTCATCATCGATTGTCACCTGGTATATTCGAGGCCTGTGTGCACTCCGCAGGAGTGGGACTTTAGGTGAAAAATTGTGCCACAAACTGGGTACGGGCTGCCTCGCCATGTGCCCTTTCCCCTCCCATGCGCAGCAGCTGTGCGTGTGGTTGGGGATGTGGGGGCTCCACCATGTCCACTGGTACGCCCCCCCGGATTGCAACATCGTGCAGGACACATGCTGCCACAATGATCCTGCACACTACTGGGGGCGCATATAGTAGCTGGCCACCAGAGGGGTCAAGGGAACAGAAACGTGATTTCAGCACTCTGAATGTGTGCTCCACTATGCCCGGGGTTGCAATATGGGCTGCGTTGTATCTTACCTGGGGTGGTGTGGTGGGGTTACTTATTGGCCCCATCATGTAGGTGCTCAGAGGGTAGGCACTATCCCCTGGGGAGGTGATAATGGTTGCGATTAGTTGGGTTTCTCCATTTCTCTGTGTGTGACATGCATACATGTCCACAGACCTTTGTACTCAACAATGAGCCATGTGTCGCCATGCCTCCCAGCTTCCAGGACCCAGTTTAGGGGTGACATTCTGAATATGAAACTGTCCTTGGTGGACCCTGGATAGTTTGCGTAGACAGAGGTGATTATTCTCTTGGCATTGCATACCACCTGCACGTTGATGGAATGCCAGTGCTTGCGGTTGCGATAGATGTGCTCAGTGGCCCTAGGTTGACGTAGAGCCATATGGGTGTAATCAATGGCACCACGCACTTTGGGGAAGTGTGCCACCAAGTAAAACTCCAGGACCACGGCCTGCCTTTCTGCGTGTGTTATGGGCATGTACATGTGCCTACGGACTGAGGGGCGTGCAGTCATGATTGCCAACACCTGATGTAGGCAGCGTGACTGCGTGGCCTGTGAGATGCCCCCATTTATGGCAGTTGTCTGCTGAAATGACTCAGTGGCCAAAAACATGCAGTACATTGAGCAGCTTTTCCAAGGGGCTCTTTACTTGGGAGCACAGGGTGGGTGATGTGAGTTCATCCTCCCACTCAGCGACCAGGTCTAGGATTATATGTGGTGGAAACTTGTACCTGCCATAGACTTGGTCATCAGGCATC